>NC_081365.1:73724602-74044996 GCF_030684315.1 Stegostoma tigrinum
TCAAGGATCTATGCACATGGACACCGAGATCTCTCTGCTCATCCACACTACCAAGAATCTTACCATTAGCCCAGTGCTCTTTATTTCTGTTCCTCCTTCCAAAGTGAATCAATTCACACTTTTCCGCATTAAATTCTATTTGCCACCTCTCATCCCAGCTCTGCAGTTTATCTATGTCCCTCTGTAACCTGCAACATCATTCCGCATTATCCACAACTCTACGGACTTTAGTGACATCTGCAAATTTACTAACCCATCCTCTACACCCTCATCCAGGTTATTTATAAAAATGACAAACAGCAGTGGCCCCAAAACAGATTCTTGCGATACATCACTAGTAACTCAACTCCAGGATGAACATTTCCCATCAACCATCACCCTCTGTATTCTTACAGCTAGCCAACTTCTGATCCAAACCACTAAATCACCCTCAATCCCAGGCCTCCATATTTTCTGCAATAGCCTACTGTGGGGAACCTTATCAAACACTTTACTGAAATCCACAGACACCACATTAACCACTTTACCCTCATCCACCTGTTTGGTCACCTTCTCAAAGAACTCAATAAGGTTTGTGAGGCACGACCTACCCTTCACAAAATTGTGTTGACTACCCCAAATCAAATTATTCCTTTCTAGGTGATAATAAATCCTATCCTTTATAATCCTCTCCAACACTTTACCCACAACTGATGGAAGGCTCACTGGTTAATAATTACCAGGGTTGTCTCTACTCCCCTTCTTGAAGAAGTGAACAACATTTGGTACGGTCCAGTCTTCTGGCACTACTCCCATCGACAATGACGACAAAGATCAAAACCAAAGGCTCTGCAATCTCCTTCGTAGCTTAAAGGGAACAGGGTGTACAGCTGGCATTGAGTAACACAAAATTACAAATATGATATTCACCTCATAAAAGGCTTTTGTCTAAGTATTCTAAAATACAGTGCCCAGTGTCGTTTGTCTCTCATCATGCGGGATAGTGAGCCTTGGCTAGGTTCCAGAGCAGAGTCACCATACCAGTCTTTAGGCTTTATAGTTGCTCCTGAACTTGGGATTTCTTCGTTGTTGAAATGAAGACTTTGTGCAGAAATGGGTTTGTTTTTAAAGTAATGAGGGGAACACTTTTTATCCAAGTGGAAAGATTATTTAAACTGGGTAGGAAGGCCAAGAGAACATCCATGTAAAACACTGAAGCATAAAATTTGAACCAACAGTGGGAAGTACTCCCCATTATGTGTGTGCACACAAATATGCCAGAAGCTTTCAAAACAAAGCTGGATGAACCACAAGTGGAAGTCTTTGAGTTTTAGGGACTTGGTGCTGGCTACCATCAGTGATATCAGTCAGTTTTTGTTGCCTCACCCAGAGCATTGTGACACTGGGAAAAGATGATAGACTTAATCTCTGGTGTCTGGTCTCTGTTGCATATCCAACTTCTTTTGCCCCGTCACTAGCAATTTTGCCTCAAGTTATCTATTTCCAAAGTTCGAGAATTCCTTCCCAAAATCTCACATAAGAACATTGAAAATAGGAGCAAGAGCAGACCATCCAGCCACTCAAGCCTGCTTTGACATTCAACTCGATCTTGTCTTCATCTTCTACCCCAGCATGATGTTCCTACACTACCTCCACGAGCCCTAATATCCTTAATTTCTGAAAATCAACCAACCCCTGTCTGGAATACACTCAATCACTGAGCCTCTACATCCTTGGGGCAGATAATGCCAGAGTCACCACTCTCCGAGTTTAGAAATTCCTGAGTTCTAATTGGCTTACACCTCATTCTGAGACCATGCCTCCTGCTTCTAGTCAGCCCTGTCCAGGGAAACGTCCCTTCTACATCTGCTCTTCTGACCTCTGTAAGTAATCTGCATGTGTAAAATGAGATCACCTCTCCTAAATGATAGAAAATATCGACCCTGTTTCTCAATCTCTCGTTATAGAGCAATCCTGCCATTCTGAAGATCAAAATAGTAAACCTTTGATGCCTATCATCTATGGCAAGTATATCTGCTATTAGGTTAGGAATAAACCACACACAATATTTCAGATACCGTCTCATGAAGACTCTATATAATTGCAGCAAGACATACATATTCCTGTCCACAATTCCTCTTGCAATAAAGACCAAGATACCATTTATCTTCTGAACTGCTTGCTGCACCTGCACACGTACTTTCGGTGACTTACAACCATGGGCAATCAAGCCTCTGTGGACTTCACAATCTCTCACCATTTAAAAAAATATTCTACACTTTTGTCTTCCCTATCAAAGAGGATAACTTCACATTTTTCAAGATTACATTCCGTCTGCCATGCTCATACCGATTAAATTAGCTTGCTGAAGTACCCTTGAACACTCTTTGCATCCTCAAAACTCACTTGCCAACTTAGTTTCACTGTCATCGACAAATTGGAAATATCACAATGGTTCCCACCTCCAGACATTTTCTCATCAACCTGGTCAGAATTATTAGACCTAAAACAGAAATTGCCAGAGAAATTCAGCATGCTTCCAAATAGCAAGTGAAATTCTGACATATTATCTATTGAGTACTGTCCCAGGGTTCACAACATCTAGTCTATTTTGTACCATCACAGGGTTCACCATATCTAATCAATCTTGTACCATTACAAGATTCACTATATCTAATTTATTTTGTACCATTACAGGGTTTTCCAAATGCAGTCAGCAAATTAATATTTTAAAAGCACGACATCTAATTATTGGACAAATCAGGCATAATAGTAACTTACAACTGACAAAGAAATTTAAGCCAAGGCTAGTAAATAGGTGCAAATTGATATGAAATCTTACTAAGTGTTGCTTCAAGGTGAGACATGAGGAAGTGAAGCACATTTTATATTGCCTCCTAGGAATTATTGGACTTAATGAAGTTGCACAACAGGACATTCAATCTAAAAATGATTCTGCTTGTAAACAGAAATGGCTGACAAGGTACAGCCAAGGAAATGTCGCCAAAGTGATACAAAAGTATTGCTGAAACAGAAAACAAATATAACTTTACTTAGGTAACCTGGGATTAGGAACACAACACCCATTGCTATTACTCCACTAAACATTAGTGAAATTATGATCATTATCTTAAGTATTCCAGTGAACACTCACAGTTAACTGTTGCAAGAACAGATGGGAGAAGGATAAGACTGCAAATCCATACTGTACACAACGCATGTTTAAGAGAAACAACACACTTTTTTTAAAACAGTGCTTTTCACATCACAAGAACAAGGCAAAACATTTAGAATCACTGAAATTTTCAGAAGGAGGCCATTCAGCCCATCCTGTCAGGCAAATAACTCATGCCTGTACGAATGTTAGAAGCAGAGACCCTTACCGCATTTTTAAATAAATCTTGGCTATGCCCTTGAAGCGTTATAACCTGCAGGCATACAGTTCTAAAGTAGGGATTAGGCTGGATAGCTTTATGCAGCTGGCACAGAGCCATCCAGTCTAATCTCACTGTCCGACTCTAGGCCCATAATCCTGTATGTTACAGCACTTCAGTAGCACACACAAGCTTTTACTTAAATGCAGGGTCTCTGTCACTTCTATCTTTTCAAGCATGAGTTAGAGATCGCACAAAACTCTAGGTGAAAAAGAAAATTCTCAAATCCTCTCTAATCATTCCACCTAACATTTTAAAATCAATAACTCTGGTGTTGACCACTCCACTGAAGGAAACAATATTTTCCGCCCTAAAAGATCCCAGACCTTTATATATACCTCAATTAAAAATCCAATCTTGCCTCTTGGCAAAATATTTCCATTCCTGAAAACATCCTTGCAAATCTCCAGTGTACCCTCTTTCACATACTCACTTCTTTCCTACAACGCGTTGACCAAAACTACATATGGAGTTGTTAATAGATAACACGATGTGCAGCTGGTTGAACACAGCAGGCCAGGCAGCATCAAAAGAGCGGGAAAACTGACGTTTTGGGTCTGGACCCTTCTGCTCTATACTAATCAGTAATTACCATTTCTTCCCTTGCTTTGCTTGTCCTTCCCAAATGCACTACCTCACTTTGGACTAAATTCCATTTGTCACTTTACTACTCACATGACCATTCCACAAACATCTCTCCATAATCTACAGCTTTCTTCCTCATTATCAACCACACAATTTTTGCATCAAGTGCAAACTTCGTAATCATGCCTGCGATATTTAAATCTAAAACCACTGATTTGTACTATAAAAAGTCAATAACCCTTTCTTGAAGCACAGTGACTTTGTAAAATGAGTAAATTTGAAAATCTGTGCTTGAGTTTTTAAACAGTAGACTTTAAATCAAGTGTCACATAGTGGATAGGATGATTTACCAGCTTAGGTTGTGTTTATATGAAAGCAATGTTGACCTAATGACCTAAATATGACGATTCAGGAAGAGGTGGAGGAGGAAACAACATTAGATACTGTGAAAGGAAAATAATGTGATGTTAAAATGTACACTGTATAAGCAGAGCAACCAGGAACGAGCTCTCTGAAGAATATGGGCAGTCAAGTTACATTATCTTCTTACTGGCTTTTTTTGATTTCTCCTTACAAGAGGCCCTTGCAAGTAACTTTGACCAAAAAAAAATGAAAAACATAGAGCACATTGTTAGGTTCAGTAGCTTGACTGTTGGCAAGAATTCAAAACAACAATGACTTTTTTTGTATCAGAAACTTGAAATGTGCCAAAGACACCAAATGTTAAAGTGTTCCCTTCACTTAAGTCAACTTCAGAACTGATATCCTGTTGGAAACCTGAAAGGTATATTTTGGAGTCATCATGAATGATTGTCCTGCTGAGAATGGCTGAAATGCTCAAGTGATCACTTGAAATACTCATTCCTCAGCAAAATGTTGCAACTGAGTGCAGTTGGCAAGACAGGTACTTATCTTGTAAAGCTGAGACCTCATGTTTCTAATTATACCAACACAGTTTAAATGATTACAGGTTGGTGCAGAAGATTAGCAATAGTTATTCTACTCTGAGACAATGGGGGCAGAGTAATTTAAATGGGACTTACACTTGGTCACTTGGATCATCCTAGCACAGGATTCTACAAAGGTTTAGGACTGATGTTAAAAGAGTCTTAGCTTTCCATAAATTCCAAAAATGGTACAAATTTCAGAATTTTATCCCTTAATTCCAATTACTTCCTGTGAGAAGCATACAGAAATAGACAAATATTTGTTCTCAAGTCAGGCTTGGTAAAATTTTTGATGGTAGTAAACCAGGAGGGGTAATGGAATAGGAAAAACATGTTCAGAATCTAGAGAATGAGATGGACTAAAAAAAGCAGAGAAAAGACTGAACGTGGACAATGAGTGAACTGGGATGTAACAGTAATGTTACTAGATATGTGATCCAGAAGCCCAAACTAACTTTCTAGGAACAAATTCAAATCCCACATGGCAGAAGGTTAAGTTTAAATTATATTAATCAACAAATGTCAAGTTGAATCCTAATGCCATTAACAATTATTGCAAAACTCTACGGATTTCCTTATACTCTTCGGGAGAGGAATTAGATAAGCTTATCGCTCCAGACTATGAGAGACTTCAGGCCCACAGCCATGAGATTCTCAACCACTTCTAAAATGGTGCAGCAAGCCAGTATAAAAGAAACATTACAGACAAATTGAAAAAGAACAAAAATAGATGACCTCTGGCACTGGCTTAAAGAGAATAGCGAAAGGTACACAGTGCCCAGTCAATCTTGCAAACTTTTCCTCACTAACACAGGGTCATAATGATGTACAGCACAGAAACTGACCCTTTGATCCAACATGTCCATGCCAAACAGATATTCTAAATTCATCTAGTCCCATTTGCCAGGGTTTGCTCCACAACACTTTAAACTCTCCTTATTCACATACCCACCCAGATGCCTTTTAAATGCTGTAATTGTACCAGGCTCCGCCACTTCCTCTGGCAGTTCATTCCATACACGTACCACCCTCTGCATAAAAATGCAAAGTTAAAAAACTGGTCCACGTACTAGTCAGACAGCAGACCGGCCCTGTCATACGTACCAAATCTTACCTTGAAAACGCTGCGACAGAAACCACCACTATCATCCCTGGGGATGTCTGTGGATGTGGTGCCAATCAAGCGGCTGCTTTACCCTGGATGGTGTAAAGCTTCTCAAGTGTTGTTGGAGCTGCCCCCATCCAGGCAAGTGGGGAATATTCCATCACACTCCTGACTTGTGCCTTGTAGATGGTGGACAGGTTTGGGAGTCGGGAGGTGGGTTCCGCGCTGCAGTATTCCTAGCCTCGGACCTGCTCATGTAGCCACTGCATTTATGTAGTGAGTTCAGTTTAGTTTCTGGTAAATGTTAACACCAAGGATGTTGATGGTGGGGGATTCAGTGATAGTAACAGTGCTGAATGTCAAGGGCTTGTAGCTAAATTGTGCCTTATTGGAGATGGTCAGAGATTGGCATTTGTGTGGTGTGAGTGTCACTTGCCACCTGTCAACCCAAGCCTGAATATTACCCAGATCTTGTTGCATTTGGGCATCAACTGCTTCAGTCTGAGAAGTTGTGAATGGTACTGAACGCTATGCAATCGTCAGCGAACATCCCTCATTGCTGACCTTATGATGGAGGGAAGGTCATTGATGAAGATGGTTGGGCCTAGGTTACTCCCCTGAGGAAATCCTGCAGAGATATCCTGGGACTGAGATGACAGAATGACAGACCTCCAACAACCACAACCATCTTCGTGGGAGTCAGGTATAGCTTTAACCAGTAGACAGTTTGCTGTATGACATCGATTGGTTCCAGTTTTGCTCGGGCTCCTTGATGCCACGCTCAGTTGAAAGCATCCTTGATGTCACAGGCTGTCACTGCCACCTTAACTCTAGAATTCAGCTCTCTTGTCCAAGTTGGAACCAAGGCTGTTTGAGGTGTGACCCTGGCAGAACCCAAACTGGGCATCACTGGGCAGGTTATTGCTGAGCATTTGCACTGTTGATGACACCTTCCATCGCTGCTGATTGAGCATCTGTCGAAGGAAGAGATTCTCATACGTGGTGATCAGCAGGTGGTTTCCTTGCCCATATTTAATCTGATGCCATGAGGCTTCACCAGGTCTGGAGTGAATGTTGTGTCCCTTCCGACTGTATATGTAATGTTACCACCTCTGCTGTGTTTGTCCTGCCGGTGGGACAGGACATATCCTGGGATGTTGACAGTGGAGTCTCAGACATAGTCATACTTACAGAATCATACCTGACAAACAATGTCAGGTTTGACGAGACTGAGATTACTCTCCCAATTTTGGCACCAGCCCCCCAGATGTTAGTAAGGGGGACTGTGCAATGGTTGTTTCCGCCGTTGACTTTGGTGATATAGCTTGATCCCAGGTGGTCCATCTGCTTTCATTCCTTTGTTGAGATTTCCCTAGTAACTGATACAAATGTTTGGCTTATTAGGCCATTTCAGAGGGCAGTTGCAAGTCAACCATATTGCTGTGGGTCTGGAGTCACATGTAGAACAGACCAGGTGAGAATGGCAGATTTCCCTGCTTGACAGACATTGGTGAGCCAGATGGGTTTTTCTGACAATTGACAATTGTTTCACGGTTGTCAGTAGAGGCAGGATTCAAACTTTGTTCTCTGGTACATTAGTTGAATTTCTGGATTAAAAGTGTAGTGATAACATCACTAGGCCCTGAAGAGCTGAAGTAGTACACAACATAATTCAGCGAACCCACAACCACTGGATCAGATCAGAGCCCTGTAGTCCTATTACATTTCAGTTGTGAATTAAACAATTGATAGGAAAAGGCAGCTTCAAAAAGATCCTCTTCATCAATTGTCCACAACAATTCATGACTTGATCTGGCAGGACTGCAAAGTTTAAACCTGACCAACTGGTTGTCAGATCACTTAGCTCTGTCTGCCACATGCTGGTTCTGTTGTTTCACATACAGATACTGCAGCTTCTTTATCTTATTCACAGGCATGCCTGGTGCTGCCCTTGGCATACCCGAATGCACTCTCCACTAAACTAACTTTGACACAAATCAGTGTCGTGTAAGGTCACTGGAGTGTGCAGTGGAGCAGAAGTCATATGTGGCAGACCAAGTAAGAATGAGAGGTTTAATTCAGGATGGAATTACCAGTGGGTTTTTAAGATTATTCAATAGCTTTAAGAACATAAGAAGTAGGAGCAGGAGTAGGCCAACTGGCCCCTCAATCCTGCTCCACCATTCAATAAGATCATGACTGATCTTTTCATGGGCTCAGGTCCACTTACCTGCCCGCTCACCATAACCCTTAATTCCTTTACTGTTCAAAAATCTGCCTATCTTTGCCTTAAAAGCATTCAACAAGGTAGCCTCAACTGCTTAATTGGGCAGGGGATTCTGCAGATTCATAATCCATTGGGTGAAGTTCCTCTTCAACTCAGTCCTAAATGTGCTCCCTGCTTATTTTGAGGCTATGCCCCTAGTTCTAGTTTCACCTGCCAGTAGAAACACCCTCCCTGTTCTATCCTATCTATTCCCTTCATAATTTGATATGTTTCCGTAAGATCTTCATTCTTCTAAATTCCAAAGAGTATAGTCCCAATTTACTCAATTTCTCCTCATAAGCCAACACTCTCAGCTCTGGAATCAACCTAGCGAGCCTCCTCTGAAACCCCTCCAGTGCAGGTAAACTCTTTCTCAAGTAAGGAGACCAAAACGGTGCACAGTACTCCAGGTGTGACCTCATCAGCACCCTATACAGCTGGAGCATAACCTTCCAGTTTTTAAAACTCTTTGTTTTTATTATTTTTAACAAAATCAACTGTCCACTTCCAAACTGTTTTTAAAGTGAATTTAAATTCGCTTACAATCAGAGGGAGATCTGAACTTAAGTTCTCAGATTTGTTTGTCCAGCAATAAAAACACAGAAAAATAATAATGTACCAATATTACAGCATTAAACTGGGAGCACGGTAGAGGATATTAAGGAGAACACCACATTGAAGCCTCTTGTGTTTCTGACCTACACAAGCCAAGATCATGGCTTCAGCTAACTAAGTAAACATGACAGCCAACCCTATTAGATTGGTATTAAATCTTTTATCACGTCATTCACGGTATAAACAATCCTTTCCACTGTGCAATAGCAATATAAAGAAAATTAAATGAACAAACAGAGGGATGCGGGTAGGGTGGGGGTGGGTTGATGAAGGTTTCATGTTGGTGCCACCTTATCTTCATGGGACATCATGACAGTTTGGCTTTGTTTCAGCATAGCTCCATAATAATAACTGTGATGATGCAATGTCTTGGGGCTCTTTTCAGCATGAATGAGACCAACAACAAAACAGAGTGTTTTATTTTCCCTCTAAATAATACTCTTCTGGTGGTGTCATCCAGTGGTTAACAACGGTTATGATGACCTGTGGTGGAATTGCTTCCCACTGGAAAGTGGGCACAAGGCCATTAGATACAGGACAGAATTAGGCCATTAGGCCCATGAGGTCTGCTCCATCATACGAGCATGGCTGTTATGGTTTCAAAACCCCATTCTCCTGCCTTCTCCCTGGAACCTTTGATCCCCTGGCTGTGATTGTCTGGAGTTTGCACATTCTCCTCTTGTCTGCATGGGTTTCTGCCAGGTGCTCCAGTTTCCTCCCACGGTGCCACAGTTAGGTGGATTGGCCTTGGGAAATTGTCAGTAGTGTTCAGGGATGTGCAGGTTAGATACATTAGCTGTGGTAAATGTAGGGTTACAGTGACAGGGTAGAGGCCTGGCTCTGGGTGGGATGCTCTTTGGAGGGTGAGTGAGACTTAATGGGTTAAATGGCCTCTTTCCACAATGTGGGGATTATATGATTCTATGAAAAAGCAAAAGAACTGAGGATGCTGTAAATCAAGAACAAAAACAAAGTTTCTGGAAAGCTCAGCAGGTCTGGCAGCATCTGTAAAGGGAGTGGAGTCAAAGTTTTGGGTCCAGTTCCAAGGAAGGGTCACTGGGCCTGAAATGTTAACTCTGTCTTTTCCTTCACAGATGTTACCAGAACTGCTGAGCTTTTCCAGCAATTTTGTTTTTGTATACGATTCTATGACTTGGCCTCTACAGCCTTGTGTGTCAACGAGCTCCCCAGAGTAAACACTCCCTAGCTGAAGAAATTGCCCCTCATCTCAGTTCTAAAGGGACGTCCCTTCACTCTGAGGCTGTGCCCTCGGATCCTAGTCTCTCAAACATGTGAAAACACTTCTCCACATCCACTGCACCTAGACCTCTCGATTTTCAGTAAGTTTCAATCAGATCCCCCTCATCCTTTTAAATTCCATCATGCACAGACCTAGAGCCATCAACCTCTTCTCATATGATTAGCCCTTCATTCATGGGATCATTGCTGTAAATCTCCTATAGACCCTCTCCAACGCCAGTACAACTATCCTCAGACATGGGGCTCAAAACCGTTCACCATATTCCAAACACAATCTGACCAGAGCTTTATACATTACTCAGCACACATCTCTGCTCTTGTATTCGTGCCCTCTTAGAATGAATGCTAACATTGCATTTGCAAAATGTAAAATTCAAAGACCCAGGAATTCCTCAAAACTGCACTTACATGAAACACTGATCCTGAGTTTCTGTGCAGTCATTTTATAATGATACTGGGAAATTATGTTGCTCAGTAACCTAACATAACCTTCCATTTTTGTTAACCTATGCTGTTTTAAAACCTGAATTTGCACGCACAGTAGCTGGTGCAAAGGTTGTAATTGATGGGCTGAGCAGGATTGTATGATTAACCACAAATGGAGGGACACAGCAGAACAAGTCTTAGAGGTAGGTGAGCAAATATTGACTATTTGACAAAGACTGCTTAAACACTTGGGGATCTGCTGAATACAAAAAGGTGCCAAATCTCTAAGAACTTGAATTTGCCACAATGATACCACTAGGACACAATGACCAGAATTTAAGTCAGGTTTGTATAAAAACAGTTTCATCATAAAACTGGAGAGGAGAGGGAACAGTCATTGATAAACGCAGCCCACTGGAACTAATTTAAACAAATTAGTAAAGTTAGCCATAGCCGAAGCATAATGAAAATGAATAAAGTTCAAAACACGGGAATGTTTAAACCAAAAAAATTAGGATCAAAGTTGCACAATTTTAATTTATAACTCGCATAGGGATTCAAAATTTCTGATCAACACCACACATAAATACATTTAAGGGCAAGTGAAGAGGGTATTCAGCAGAGACCATTTTATTATCATTTTTCAGCACTGACCTAACGCTTTTCCCAGCCTGGTTGATGCACCATTCATATAAAAGTGAAAAAATAGATATTTTTATTCAGGTCTTCATTTTCACTGACGAAATGTTGGGTCAATCCATATCCAATAACCTGCTCTTAAAACTCTGTTCGTATTTTGATTGTTGTGACAATTTCAACATTGCAGCTGAGACAATACAAAACATTCTAAATCAAATCAAAGATAATATTAAAAAAAACTCAATATATCCCATCTCCCACTGTTAATATACTTTAAAAATTTACAGCATCCGTCTGCACCTTTGCCAAAATTTAATAGTTCTTATTTAGGTTATATCCTCTCGGTGCACAAAATTTTCTTAAAATCCATCTTGAGATATAATGTTTATAAACAAACAGAGACAAAAATGTTGTTTCTGCCACTGAAACAACACATAAATAAAAACAAATCCAGCAGCTTTTTATTAACCAGAACCTACGGAGTGTGCCAGTTGATCAAATATTCTGGATAATCAAGAGGACCACATAATCAATATAAAAACACCCAATATGTAATAGAATTGTAATGCAAGGAGTATACACATCACTGTTATGCTTTATTTACAGCATAAAATCACTTATGCAACTCTGCCTTAAATAAAACTCATCAGCAGAGAGCTTTCTCACTCACATTCACAATTGTCTACGCGGACATTGTGTTAGGTCATTCAAAATTGAATCAACTGTTGATATTTCAAGTGGCTATTCAATCAAACAAGAATAATTATACTGAGGTAAAGCAACGAAAAGAAACTATATTAATTGGACAGAATAATAGACCAAATGTTACAATATTTTAGAAAAATAACGTTTGCCAGTTTATCAAGAATACCAGTTCAAAGTGTGCTGTACTTAAAGATAGATACAAATACATTTATATATTTGGTGAAGGCAAATTCACAGAATAAAGTGGAGTGAAGTGGATATTTTCTGAAGAAGGATCCAGACCCGAAATGTCAACCTTCCTACTTCTCTGATGCTGCTTGGCCTGCTGTGTTCATCCAACTCTACACCTTGTTACTGGAGAGTGAAGAGCCTTCTTTAATCTTTTAAGTTTTTCAAAGTAAGCCCATTGTTGTTCTGACAAAGGGTCATTGGACTTGAAACACTCAGTCTGTTTTTCTTTCCACAGATGCTACCTCACATCTTCTTGGGTTGTTTACTGTCTGCCAAGATTTTGCCCACTCCCTTAACCTGCTGCTATCCCTCTATAGCCTCAGTAGCACCCTCACTACTTGCCTTCCCACCTGGTTTTGTATTATTCGCAATCTTGACAATCGTACATGCATTTCTCTTATCCAAGTCATTAATACACATATTGTAAATAAGTGATCCCAGCACTCCACTAACTTCAAGGTCACCATCCTGAAAATGTCCCCTTAATCCCTACTCTGTCTTCTATTATTTAGTCTATTCTCTATCCATGCCAATATACTATCTCCAATATCATGGGTCCTTATCTTATTAAGTAGTTGTGTGTGTGACTCTTTATCAAACACCATTTGGAAGTCCAAATATATTACATCCTTCAGTTCTCCTTTATCTATCTTGATTCTGACATCATCAAAGAACTGTAATAAATTTGTCCCCTTCATGAAGTCCTGCTGACTTTGCTTGATCTTATTATGCATTACTAAGTGCTTTGCTATTACATATTTTGTACTAATATCTTGCATTTTCCAAATTATAGATATTAAGTTAACCAGCCTATTGTATCTGAGATAGTGGGAACCACAGATGCTGGAGAATCCAAGAGAACGAAGTGTGGAGTTGGATGAACACAACTGACCAAGCAGCATCTCAAGAGCACAAAAGCTGACGTTTCAGGCCCCAACCCTTCATCAGAAAAAGCAGCCGACTGTAACTGTCTTTTTCTCCCTTCCTTTTGAATAAGCAGGTTATATTAGCAGTTTTCTAATCTTCTGGGGTTTTTCCCAAGTCTAAGTATCCCTGGAATATTATTACCAGTGCATCCACTTTTTCTGTAGCTACTTTCATGTCCGAGGATGCATCTCATCAGGTCCAGGAAATTTATCAGCCTTTGGCCCCCATTTGTTTCCCTAGTACTTTTGCTCTACTTATTTGTTCATTTCCTCCTCACCTCCCCTAACCCCACCACCCCCAACCCCACCCCACCCCACCCCCCACCCTTATATAGGGGAAACCAGTTAAACTGAACACGACTAAACACTAAAGGAGCCAGGCTTGAACTCTCAATCACCAAATATGTAATAGCAAAGCACTTAGTAATGCATAATAAGTGCATCAATTAGTTAAAGCAGACTTTTAAAATCATAATTTAGGACTCTAAC
This sequence comes from Stegostoma tigrinum, assembly GCF_030684315.1. Classification (NCBI taxonomy): domain Eukaryota; kingdom Metazoa; phylum Chordata; class Chondrichthyes; order Orectolobiformes; family Stegostomatidae; genus Stegostoma; species Stegostoma tigrinum. Next base: position 73,738,210 of record NC_081365.1, read on the forward strand.
CTTTTTGCATCAACATCAATATATCAACGCCTTGTGATTAGCATTAAAAGCTGGATGTTTCTTACCTTAATAGTTCTGTTATTTTAAAGCATAAATATCAGATACTTGGCAGTCATCGCTTGAACCCCTTTGCCATATCCTAATGACCTGTTTGACTTTGTTTTTTTTTATTCTTAACTTGCTATATCTTTAAAACAATATTCCCTGGTATTGAGAAGGGAATTGAATAACGTACCTAGATCAATTTCATCAGCCTTCTCATAATTATGCACATCATTTTGGATTACATTGATTTTATGTGGCACCGAAGAAGCTGCCACAACCTCCTGTCATTTTTCCACTGAGATCTCTGACACATTGAATCACCTTCTGGTGCTTCTGTGCCTCTTATGTAAGGCACTGAATCAAACAGATCATCACATTGAGTCCTTGTGTGCAAGGTCAGGAATTGAACAGCTTTTCTTTGGCATCCTGGGCTGAGAGGTACCACAAAGTCCAACCGGGGGCCTCCTGGAATGGAATAGGCTCAGCTGTGATGCTCCCCATGGTCCAATACTCCAGTTATACCCATGCCTTGAATATAATTGCATAATATATTAAGTCCTAAGGTACTTCACTGGAGCATTACAAACCAAAATATGACACCTTCAGTGGTTTTGAATCCTTAAAAATACACAACACTCCACAACATATCAAACTAACATCATACCTAACCATGCTTGCAATTTTAAGTGTTTTTCATGTCCTGCTGGTATATCAAATTCTTTATAGTCTTTGCAGTATTTTGAAAATGTAGTCACTTGTTGTAACACAGTTGTCCAATGCATGTGCAGCTAGGTCCCGTAGACCTGGAAGATGATTATTAATTAGGCAGAATAAGTGGTGAGGCATGAAGAACCAAAGTCACATGAAGTTCCCACAGAGCCCATAACCCTTCCAGTGGCTCCAGCCATTTCACGGAGTGAATAAAATTGGTTGAAAACTGGTATCAGTGATGCTGGAGTCCACGGGAGGAGTCCAAGACGGATCATCACAAGGCACTTTTGGCTGAAAACTGCTGTGAATGCTTCAGCCTGTTGCACTGATGTGTTGGGCTCCTCCATTGAGAAATGAACTAGGAAGGAATTCACTTGGTAGTCATCCTGAAAACATTCCCTTTATCCCAACTTTGTCTTCAAGTAGTTAAGTCAATTCTTTATCCATGCTAATACACAACCAGGTATAAAACATACATTCACTGAATTCAGGCAAGTTAACATTATTAGTGGGAAAAATGATGGTGCAAAATGTCACACCACCTGAGTGGAGAGCAGACACATTTGGTTTTTTTAACACTTGTATGCAAAATCCGAACTGACTTGCACGGTTTATCATTACGTTTCTTGCCTCCTTTCAAATGCAAACTTGAGTATTCTCTCCGCAAGTCATTTAAAAAGTTAAAAGCAGCAAGGGCTCCTACAATGGCTGACTGCTGATAATGAAAGCATATCAAAACTTTCATCAAGATTCAAACAGATGAAGGATTTTGCGAAAAAAGCAGAGATGATGTAACTAGAGAACATTTAAAAAACAGTCCTGATATAAGAACGAGAAGTCAGTTTGTCTCATTCTGCGCTACACAGCTACAATTCCAAGTAATTCCTTTTTGATTCTGTCTAAAAGTACAATCTCTGCAGAAACTCCAGCTTTTTTTGACAAATTACTGTATTGTATTGAATGAGATGCTTAGACTCCACTCACTATATCCCTCAAGATTGTTTCAAAGACCTTCCCCAGCAGAAATTAAACTCACCCATCTACTATTTCCAGACATGTCTCAATCTTTTATAGATAATTGGGTCATGTTAATCACTTTCTGATCTTCAAGAATCCCTCTGGTCAATGATAGCACACTCTAAATAGGACATGTGATTTAACTGCATTTACCTTGGTCTTTCAAAAGACTCTAAATTTGTGCCTAGCAAGATTCACATTGTTAAACTGTAACAACATCAAAATAGTTGAGATTGTATTTTAAGGATCCGCCGTAAATGTTACTGATGTCATCAAGTTAAGTCATCTGCAATATCTCAAACTGCTGTTTGTTCTAACATTTAAGCTGCAGTGACACACTTGGCAATGTACCTTTACATCCAGGAATCAGGGAGAATAGGTGAGTGTGGGCAACAGGATACAGAAAATGTAACACATTTCATGACCGCTGCTGGCACTTCTACTTTCAAATTACGTTAATAACCTTGGTTTAGATGTTTCATATAAAGTAGTCAAATTTACAGGCATACAAGGATAGCCAATTGAGCCTGAGAAGGGCAGTCAAGAATCACACATGCACCATGAGGGGAACAGGCGACTGAATAAAAATTTATACAGCCAAATACAGCAACATGTTAGAAACGGACAGCTGGAACATTCAACAATTGCGTTAAAACCATCAAGAAACATACTGAAAGTAATCTTGTAATTGTTAAGATTCAGAACCTGCAATAATTGCAGATCAACAAACAATATGTAGGCAGAAAGAATACTGATCTAGTTAACAAAGGTAAGCACTGCAGGCAGTTCAGAGATGAGCCACAAGACTTTCTGCACCGCTTAGTATCACAAAATTGAGTGAAAAGAATCAGTTTCAACAGGAGATGACAAAGTGGTACAGGAGACAGTAAACAGCATGGACAAGTTACATCCAAATTACCAACAAAATAAATTACAGAAGTACCATGTGAGTTCAATTTGGAATAAAATCTGCAAACTCTTTCTTATACAGTGACCTTTACGTAGAAGGTGGTAGGATACTGAAGCAAAACCAATTGCACCCTGGTGATGGAGAATTGCTGTTTTCTGTCAATGGTTAAGCCGAGACTCGTCAAATGACCTTCCCAAATTACTATCTCATATTCGTATAATACGTTGTTTCTCCAGACACCATCTCTTACAGAGCAATGAATACACTATTCAAAACTTCAACATATAATTTGCAGATTAATAAAGTATTGCATTTAACATCAAGCTGGATGTATAACAGAACTAGAACATTTAAGAGAAAGCCAGACACATGCAAAGCAAATTTTACAAGCAACAATCTCTCTCTGTAAGACATAACTGGAAGCTTACTTAAATGTTGTAGCAGTGTTATTAATAAAACAACAGTTGACTGTGTTTTCGTAATAAAGTGTAGAAAATTCAACCCACTTCTAAAAGGCGTTGCAAGCTTTAAGTGCTAATTGCAGAACACAGTTGTTTCTCTAAAATTCTCTCCAGCTCAAGACTCATTCAAAATGCTGCAGGGGATGTCCTGGCCACATTAAATACAAGCACATTGCCCTAACTTCACAAGTTCACACCTCTCCAAAAAGTAAGCTTCAAAATCCTTTTCCACACTTTTGCAGCCCCCAGTCTTCATCCTCCACAGTCAAGATCTCCTACTCTTATCACATATCTGCATCTTTGTCAACACCAGGCCTCTCCACATCTCCTTTCTTGCCTCTAACAGACATTCTTTAAGATGCTGTGGAACCTTCACTTTGTTATTGCTGGACTTCTTCCTTGTGCCCTGCCCTTCGACAGATGGCCTCTTTTTGACCCACCCTGCCTGCTTCCCTTCAATTTGCCACTTCATAGTTTCCGCAATTCTTTTTCTCTTGGACTGTGTCCTCGCCTTCTCCCTCTTAAATGAGAGTTACCATTTTGTTTGATCTGACATGAAATGTTTGGATGCGAGGAGCACTGCAGAAATCAAATTAACACATTAATACTTTCAGCTCTTTGACTGTATCTCTAGCCTTCAAAGCCATACCAACATTTTGCTAAGTGTGGCAAACGCCCCACTAAACAACTCATCAGCTGGTTATGTCGTATAGTGGAAATGAAGGCACCTGATTAAAACTCTTCCTTTATTCTATGCCACATTAAAGGTCGGATTGTGACATGCAAGAACAATGTACAATTTGCAAAAGTATCACCCCATAAACAGTTCTGAAATCTTTAAAGAGGAGCTTTTGCACTAGGGAAATCAAATTATTAGTGACCTGTGTTGTTAATAATACAGCATTCAGTGTGATGATTAAAATTAATTTGGTATGCTCAATCTGATTTTCATAACCTTTGGAAAACAAAGACACACAGCAGCCTAGTGGGTAACACAGCAGAAGGGACCATAAACAGGCCTTCAAATGACAACTGGATAATATTAGAGAGATTCAGCCATTAAGGCAAGGAGTAAATGAATTAACAGTAAATGAATTGCAGAAAAATTGTCAGTACTCTTAAAGAATGGTTGGCACAAACAGAGATGGACAAAACTTAGTCTTTGATGAAGTGAGTAACTGATGCCACATTCCAACCATACACTTGATTGATGGCGAGCTGGAGGTGGTACAGCAATAGATAACAGTGAGGAATTCAGCCTTATTTACAACTCTAAAAACGTGCTATTCCTGGAAGTGTTGAAGGAAATATGGGTAAAGAAGCTGAGGCCACAGCTGGCCATTAACTGCAGATAACACAGCTCCTCTGTAAAATCCAGGTAGTGCCTGTGATTGTTTTACTGGAGGGCTTTAAAGTGCATCTCATGCCACCGGATTAGATGCTTCCTCCAAAGCACATAATCAAAGTGGATTTCCCACGGAATGACCCACTGTGTCAATATTGTGCACAATGCCAAAACAGAATGTGACAAAAACCACTTGGCAAAAAACTTATTGCACAACTGCAGAGATAAATAAAGCAAGGCAGCTTTATGTAGCAGTTAAGTCTCCTCACAGGTTTCTTTCAAAGCACTTTCAGACTAAACACAATCCCCAAGCAAGCCTGCTTATTACTTAACACAGGAGGGCTTGTGACAGTGCACGCTGCTCTTCTGGGAAACTGCATGGGCACTGAAATGACATTGCTGCATCTCAGTTATAAAAGTTTCCAGCTGTGAAACTGATGGCTGTTTCTAATTGTTTCTTGAAAATCCAAATGTAAAATTAACTGGGCAGACATCAGGAATAAGCAATGCCCACCCGCGCATCAGGTTTAACCATATGGAAAATGTCAGTGAAGAGCCTGCAAGTATTACAGATTACATGTCTACACAGGATCTGCAACATTTCAGTAATGCAAACAATCAGGTTAAACTGCATTGAGTTAACAATCATTTCAGAGATAACAGGAACGGCAGATGCTGGAGAATCAGAGATAACAAGGTGTAGGGCTGGATGTACAGAGCACGCCAAGCAGCATCAGAGGAGCAGGAAGGCTGGCGTTTCAGGCCTAGACTCTTGTTCAGAAAATGAAGGTCCGAAACATCATCTGATCCTCTGATGCTGCTGTGTTCATCCAGCTCTACACCTTGTTACCTGAGTTAACAGTATCCCCTTTAAGCAAGAGATGCTTTAGTGCATTTAGGATGAACTTAATGGAAGCAAGAAGATACTTCCCAGATGACAGCTCTCAGGATATAGTCCATCATGTGGGCAATAATGAAGTGCCTATAATTAGATTAACCCTGGTGTTTAAACAAACCTCTCGTCACTAATTAGAAAACAGATCGGTTCTGAAGGTAGGCAGGATCATTTTCTAAACATTGTCTACAAATGGATACAAATTATGTCAGTCTGAAGTGATGAGCAAAAACTGCTTTCATCCAGTTTTTATGATTTAGCATCGCCTGAAAATACAACATCACTTATACTGTGCCTTTCATAGCCTCAAGCCATCCCAAGAAGCTTTACAGTCACCAAAACACTGAAGTGTAATCACTGTTGTCATGCAGGAAACACAGTCAATTCTGCACACAGCAAGCTACCACAAAAGAAATGGGATAATCAGATAATCCGACTTAGCCTGTGGTCGACAGAAACACAGTAACCGCTTGGGTGACGTCGCCTTTTCTTTAACTTGCGGTTGTAAGATCTTTTATGTCCATTGAAGGTCATCCCAAAGACAACACTGCCAACAGCAGATTCACTCCACAGGCTTGTGCACATAATAATCAGTACTGTACTGAAGGAGTACTGCAGGGGTTTTTTTTTGTATCAGGCATTGGACCAGATCTTCCAGTCTCCACATAGTTGGAGATCAGTCTTGTCCTCAAAGACGTATGACCGGACCTCTCAGAAGTCCCAACATACTCACTACACGGTAACTACCCTGGAAGCTGAACCTTCCACTAATCAAAACCAAAAGAACTGTGGATACTGTGAAATCAGGAACAAAAACATAAATTGCTGGAAAAGCTCAGCAGGTCTGGCAGTGTCTGTTAAGAAAAATAAGAGTTAACATTTTGGGTTCTGAGGAAGGGTCACCGAACCCAAAGCATTAACTCTGATTTGTCTTCACAGATGCGGCCAGATCTGCTGAGCTTTTCCAGCATCTTCTGTTTTTCTTCCGATAATCAATTATTTAGCACTTGAAGCCCTCTTAAAAAGTTTCCGACTCTGAATCAGCGTCAGAGATTTGGGAGGGTTCCAACTTACTTAGTAGTTAGTCAGGAAATGTTAAGTTAAATTGAAATCTGACCTACCTCCTGGCGAGCTGTAAAAACAATTCCCCATTCTCACTGACAACCATCCCATGGATATCAACAACGTCCACACCTCAAACAGCATGCTTGACTCTCCAACCAAAACCAGATATCCAAACACAAACCCTACCAACTTACCTTTCACTTGCATCTCACTCACTCAGCTGTACCTCACCCACCCACCTGGAACCCAACTTGCCAATCAATCAAACACCCAACCACCACCCACCAGCCTACTTGAAACCTGTACACCTCAGCCATCTGGCACTCTACCCCTTACACTGCTGTTACCCATAACTCTTACCCACCTGCTAGCCTGCCCTAATCCCCTACATTCATCTGGCACCCATTTCCCCAGTCTGCCAGGACACAAATCGTCCACCTATCTGACACATGCTCCTCTCACTCATCTAGCATTCTCTCCCCTCACGTCTTATACACAGACCTTCTCTCATTAGCTGTCAAAGTGGCTAAGAGACCAAATACGGAATACAGTAGCCATTGTCAAAAATGTTAGGTGTGGTTTCTGTGAAAATCCACTCTATTGCAGTCTTACAGTTTGCTTGACAGCTTGTTATGAAAGCTCCTCCCTTGAATCGTGTCAGAGAATTCCTGGAAATGTAAGTCAGCAGCCTTTTGTCTGATCTGGGTTGAAAATAGGGATACTGACCCAGCTTAGAAAATTCAGGCTATTAAAAAAAAGACCTTATCTTGGCCTACAGGGTGAGCAAAAAGATTCTATAGTGCTATTTTAAAGAGTAAATTTTGTCATCCTGTGCAATATTTATCTCTTGCAATATTATTGACACACCTTATCTGACCATTATCACAATCCTGTAAATTGGATTTAACTGTGCACAAACTGACTGTTGTATTCTTATATTACAACAGGGATTAAATTTCAAAAACTCTTCATAAACTTAATGTCTTCAGAGGCAATGAAAGGTGATAAACATACGCAATCATTCATGTTTCTTTACTTTCAAAAATATTTAATAATTACAAGCATTCCTCACACAGCAAAACTCAGGACAACTTCTGCTCTGAGTAGCAGTTTAATGCAAACTATTTTCATTTGTAGGACAAGTGTAAATTTCGCCCCTCAGAATGGCTTGCTTTCTGATTTGCTGATTCTGCCCAGAGGGTCTTCAAAGTTCACCACCTTTGCAGGGAGCAAGATAACAATGTCATTACAAATACAATTAATCTGAAGCCCTCCCCCACACCCACCTGCTCCCACCCCAACACCTTGGAGCTACAGTTGTAAGTAAGAGCTTAAAAATTCCAAGGAAAACAGAAACAAGAAATTATGTCATTGCACTCTTGGGATTTCGTAAGAGACACTTCCTGATAAATGGCAAACTGTGGCTTCAAAAATCACAATGAAATTGTTAAGACTGAAACCATAAGTTGATATCAAGGGTAGCAGCCTCAGGCAGGATAAATTACTTGTACGTGTCTCTGCAAATGTAGATCTCACATAAACAATCGAGACTAACAATCAGGCAGACTTCTAACTGGTGAATTGAGAGGAGGTCCATATTATTAATAAATATTTGCATAGAATTTAAAGCATTGAAACAGGCCTAAGGGCTAAACGCACAGCACATTCTTCTCTTCTTTTGTCCCACTCAAATCACAACTAGGTTTCTTTCCCGAGATAGTAAGAACTGCAGATGCTGGAGTCAGAGATAACACAACGTGGAGCTGGAGGAACATACTAGGCCAGACAGCAGCTAAGGGGCAGGAAAGCTGATGTCTCGGGTCAGGACCCACAGTACTGTCTTGTCCTAACGCCATCAGAAGAAATAACCAGGTTATGAGACTGCGGCGTTCAGATTATGGTTAGCCTTTACCAATGCAAATGCCCAATGACAATCTATAAAAAGTTTCAATGTTGGTAATGCAAGGGCCATGACTAGAATGATGTGGAGGTGCTGCTGTTGGACTGGAGTAATCAAGGGCTGAAGTCACACGACACCAGGTTATAGTCCAACAAGTTTATTCGAAAACACAAGCTTTTGGAGTGCTACCGATTTGTCAGGTGCAGTGTAGAGGGGCACATAGGTGCAGATTTACAGCAGAGAGATCAAAATATCATACAAATGGGGTGAGTGGAGTGTCAACAGGTTGATATAATAAACTCCTGCAGGAGATAAAAAGTGTCAACAGCTGAATAACAAGTGAAGGGATGACCCATAATCCAATTGATTGAGGTAGCGGGATAATAACAAAAAAATTAAAAATAAGGTGGAGCTGGAAACAAAAAAAAATGGCTGGAATAACATGCCGAGGGTCTGAACAAAGTAACAGGTAACCTAAAACTGTATAAACTAATTAAGGTAGAGAGATCATAACAAGATATCAAGGTGATGCTGTCAAAACAAGACAGTAAGGAAGATTTTGCAGATACAGTACTGGATGGTGGGACTGCATTTGGCAACAAAGGAGTAGCACTCCGAAAGCTTGTGATTTCAAACAAACTTGTTAGACTATAACCTGGATGTCGTGTGCCTTCTGACCATGCCTAGAATGGCACAAGATAATCCAGAGGATGCGAAAACAACTGTACTGTTGAGTTCAACACTAAGACCATAAGACACAGGAGCAATGAACCCACCAATTCTGTTCTGCCATTCATTGAGATCATGGCTAATCTGATAACCTTCAGTTCTAGTTTCCTACCTATTTTCATAACCTCCTGCTCCCTTACTAATTTAAATTCTGTCTATCTTAGTCTTGAATACACCTAACAACCCAGCACTGACGTCTCCCTATGGGAAAAAATTCCACAGGTTGACTAGGTGAGGAAATTCTTCTTCATTTTTATTTCAAATGTGCAACCCATTATTCCCTCTGGTCCGAGACTTTCAAAAGGGGAAACAATCTTTCTGCATCACCCTGTCAGGTTCTTTAAGAATCTTGTATGTCTCAATAAGGTTGGCTTTTATGCTTCCATATTCTAGTGAGTACAGGCCCAATTTACTTAACCTCTCCTCATAACAGTCCTGCCATTAGCTCAGTGAGCCTTCCCTGGACTGCCTCAAATGCTAGCGTACCTTTTCTTCATAAGGAGCCCAAAACTGTTCACAGTATTCCAGCTGTGATCTGACTAGAGTCTTGTAAAGTTTTAGCAAAATCTCCTACTTTTACACTCATTTCCTTTGAAATAACAGCCAATATTCCATTTGCCTTTCTGATTACGCATTGAACTTCGATGCTAATGTTTTCTGATTCATGGAAGAGGACTCCCATATCCCTCTGTTTTGTAGCATTTCGCACTTTTTCAACTTACATAATATCAGCTCCTCTATTCTTCTTGCCAAAGTACATAACCTCACATTTCCCCACATTATATTCCATCTGCCAAGTTTTTGCCCATTCACTTAATTTGATAATATTCTTCTGCAGGTTTTGTGTGTCATCCTCACCACTTGCCTTTCTACCTATATTTGTGTCATCTGCAAATGATAATACTACATTCACTTTCCTCACTCAAGTTATTAATATAAAGTGGAAATAAATGCAGCCTCAGCACTGATTCCCTAAGCACACCACTAGTTACAGGGTGCCATCCTGAAAATAACTCCGTCATATTCCAACTCTCTGCCTTCAATTAGTTAGCCAATCCTCTTTCCATCCTAATATCACGGGCTCTTATAACATATGGCATGTTCAGAAGATCCAAATATATTAAATCTGTTGCTTTCCCTTTATCTGTCTTGCTCGTTACCTCCTCGCAGGTTATAGTAAATTTGTTAGACATGATGTCCCCTTCATGAAGTCATGCTGACTCTGCATGATCATATTATACTTTACTGAATGCTATTATCATATCCTTTATAATAGACATTGCAAAAACTGGCCTATAATAATCTGTTTTATTGCCTCCATCCCTTTTTAAATAAGCAAGTTAAAGTGACAGTTTTCAAACCCCTGAGACTTTTCTAAAATCCAGTGATGGCAGGAAGATTACAACCAGTGTGACCAATACCTCTGAAGGTATTTCCTTTAATATCCAAGGGTGCTTCCTTTCAGGTCTCAGGGACCTATCGGACTTTAGCCCTAATAGTTTCCCTAGTACCGTTCTCTCCGGTGGTAGTTATTCTATTTTTTTGACTCCTCCTTTTGCTTCTTGAATATTTAGTAATTTTAGGAAGCTATTCATGTTGTCTACTGTGAAAACGGATGAAAAGTATTTATGTAACTCCTCCGCCATTTCTTGGTTCTCCATTATTATTTCCCCAGCCTCATCCTCCGAGAGGTCTAAGTTCACTTTGGCTCCTCCCTGCTTATTTGTATATTTAAAGAAGCTCTTGCTGTCTGGCTCGATATCACTTTCAAATTTAGCTATGAAGTTTATTTTCCCTCTTTTTTTGATAATCATTTTTGTTTTGAAACTTTCCCAACCCTCTGGCTTACCATTAATCTTTACCACATTGTACATTTTGTCTTTCAATCGGCTGCCAAACTTAACTTCCTCGGAAAACCTTGGTTGGCTTATCGCCTTCTTAGATTCCTTCTTCATCACTGGAAAACGTCTTTGCTGTATGCCATGAACTATTTTCTCAAAAATCTGCCATTGTTTTTCAACTGTCTTGCAGCTCAACACTGTTCCCAGTCCATTCCTGCCACACTACCTTTAATTCTTTGCAATTACCTTTATTCAAGCTAAGCACAGTTGGTTGCAACTCAAGTACCCCCCAACCCCCGCCTCAGATCGAACGGTAAATTCTACAATATTATGGTCACTGTTTTCTTGGGGATCCTTTACTCTGACATCATTTATTAAACCTGCCTCATTACAAATCAGCAAATCCAAAATAGACCAATCCTTCATTGGATCCACAACATATTTTCCCTGGAATGTTGGGGGCAGAGGGGTGACTTACAGAAGTTTATAAAATTATGACGAGCATGGATGGGGTGAATAATCAAGGTCTTTTCCTCAGTGAGTCCAAAACTAGAGGGCATGGGGTTAAGGTGAGAGGGGAAAGATTTAAAAGGGATATAAGAGGCATGTTTTTCACATAGAGGTTGGCATGTGTATGGAATGAACTGCCAGAGGAAGTGGTGGAGGCTGGTACAATTCCAACATTTATAAGGCATCTGGATGGGTACATGAATAGGAAGGGTTTGGAGGGATATGAACTAAATGCTGGAAAATGTGACTGGATTAGTTTAGGATATCTGGTCAGCATGGACAAGTTGGACCAAAGGGTCTGTTTCTGTGCTGTACGTCTCTATGACTCTATGATATTCTTCTAGAAAATGGGTGGGTCCTGGAGTGTGGGTGTGATCTATTAATTCTTTCTCATGATTTCCTCTGCCAATCTGACTACCCCAATTTACATGAGGATTGAAGTCATCTGTTATTAATATACTGTCTTTGTTGCATGCCCTCACTATTGCCTAATGTACTCTCTGACCCACCAGATAGCTCGCCTATAAAGCCAATTGATGGTCACTTTCATTCACAGCCTGGAAACAAAGACATTCAAATGATACATTTCATTTCCCACATTATGACTGCTTCTCTCATAAGCTGTGCTAAATGTTGGAAGAACAAATACCTCTAACCCCAAAATAAAACTTCCTAGTTCCTTTATAGCATTGTTATTTGTTGTTGCAACAACTTGGCAGAATCTGACCTGTTTTGATAAAAAATTTCCCAGTGTCCTCTGTTTACAGTTATGAAACACCAACAAATGGCCACAGTACTCGCCCACGCATTCTGATCTCCACTTCTCAAGTACAGAGACTTCAGGCATAAAAATAACTCGTACCACTTTAGGTTTTGCTGTGAAGAATCATGTTGAATGCCTTTGATTATTAACAAACATCCCCTAGTAAGTGTAAAAAATATTTTCATATGGCCATAGTGATCTCAGTGAGAAAGCACAAAGAAAGCCCATGGATTGCTGATGGACTGCCAGCTTGGAGAATAATTGACTCTCTGAAAAAACAGCTCCAAAGACAGATGTGCTAACTTCATGCAGGATGCTGCCTACAGGATGCCCAATACAGCTTGAAACACCTTATAATCGCTTCGTATACAAATGTCATGAGCGTATTTGCAAATTGTGAGCATTTAAAGGAGATATGCATTTAACAGTGTACATGTGCTAACCTACAATACCAGGGTTCAAAACCCAATCCTTTTAACATACTAGCTGACGAATTTTCAGCTTACCTGAACAAAAAAGATGACCTGAACGGCTTGAATTAAGCAATGTAGAAGTTTAGAAAAGTTGGAATTCAACAGACTTTCAATAGCATCCTTCATGCTCCTAATGTAGTGGAGACCACATACTGTGGAGTACATCAATTGTATTACATTTTAATAGCTCAAAGGGTAAAATTTGGTTCTGTTGATTTCTTTTGGGGTGGGGATGGGTGATAAAGAGACAGATTAGCAGATGCTCACATCTATAAAAACTCAACCAACAGTTATGATTACAATTACCGGATATAAATGGGAGAATATATATCATGCAATGATATAAAATTTCACACTTTCTCACAGTGCATAAATCATTTTATTCCAGGATCCTCCCAGAATAGTCCTGCATTCCAGGACTGACCCACAATACTCCTATATTCCTGGTTAAACCCAGAACAGATCCACATATAAGGATCTACCCCAAATATTCTTTGCCGTAAGATCCACCCAGAATACTCCTGCATTCCAGGACTGACCCACAATACTCCTTTATTCCTGGTTAAACCCAGAACAGATCCACCTTCTAGGATCTATCCCAAATATTCCTTGCCGTAAGATCCACCCAGAATACTCCTGCATTCCGGTGATAGTGTCCACCATCTGATAACAACAGACTTCTGGTCTCACCTCAAAACCTCCAACTACTGCGACCTCACTCTTAACCTCTCTACAATACCACTGAGCCTCTCGAAAAAACATTCTCTCTCACTGTTTCAACAATTCTGAAATCTGTAATATTTCTCCCATCATCTCCCTTTGATTCATAGATTTTAATACATCTATAAATGATTGTAATAAATTGCACTTTCACAAGTCTGTTATCATAAAGCAGCACCATCAACAGACATCATACCCGATAACACTGCACACTCTGATTCATTGACTGTGTGACATGGAAAAGCAGCTAGATAATAGATTAGGTGTCTTGAATATCATGAGTACCATCATACACTTTCTTCAACACTGCTATACACCTTGTACTATTAATCTGACCAACTGATCATTTGTACCTTGAATTAAATTTATTCTCCCAACAGCAAATTTCTTTTACATATCCTGATGGCTCAGTGATGGTAGACATTTGACCACTTGCTGCTCTCCTAAAACAATTTGTATTTACATAGCACCTTTGATTTCATAAAGCATCCTAAAGCACCTCACAGTAACTTTTATAAAACAAACAACTAACATCCAAGCTTCACGAGGAGCTATTAGGACAGACAAGCAAAAGCTTAGTCAAACAGGTAGGCTGCAAGAACTGTATGAAAGGAGGTGAAGAATTCAAGAACCAAACATGTTTTAGGTAGGAACTTCAGAATTTAAAGCTTAGGCTATCAGATTCACTGAGTCATACAGCATGGAAACAGACCGTTCAGTCCATGCTGACCGTAATTCCAAACTGATCTAGCCCCACCTGCCTGGTCCTGGCCCATATCCCTCCAACCCTTTCCTATTCATGTACTTATCTAGGTGTCTTTTAAACATTATCACTGTAACCACATCTACTATCTGATTCTATTCTGAAACTGTTCTGAAGAAGAGTCACAGGACTCAAAACATTAGCTTCGTTTTCTCCCCACAAATGTTGCCAGACCTGCAGAGGTTCACCAGCAATTTCTGTTCATGGAATTGGTGTCTAGGGAACAGTTTGTTTTGGTGGGGATAGAAGATAACATTTTCATTCTGGATGTGAGTTTGCTCGCTGAGCTGGAAGGTTAGTTTTCAGATGTTTCGTCACCATTCTAGGTAACGTCATCAGTGAGCCTCCAAGGACGCGCTGGTCTTATGTCCCGCTTTCTATTTATCTGCCTAACCAGATAAATAGAATGCTGGACATAACACCAGCGCTTCGTCGGAGGCTCACTGATGATGTTACCTAGAATGGTGACGAAACGTCTGAAAACTAACCTTCCAGCTCAGCGAGCAAACTCACATCCACAACCTCAACCTGAGCTACAAATCTTCTCAAAACTCGCTAACATTTTCATTCTTCACAATATTTAGTCACAGGAAATTTCTGCTCATTCTTTATTGAATACTGCACATGGCGTCAGCCTTTCTCGAAACAATGGAGGGGCTGAGAGAGATCACACTTGGTGTTTATTAGTATATATATGTGGAAATTGATGTTATTCTCTCAGCAGAGTGTAGATGAAAAATAGGGCCTGGGGGAAACGCAGGTTCAGATGTTTGGGGTCAGAGGTAATTAGTGGTACAGAAGCATGAAAGGATGATTTGTTTAGATTGACTCACTCTGCACCTAATATCCAGGCCATCAGGGGGAGCTCCACCTTCACTACACACAGCTCTGTTCAAGTGAGACAAGTCTATTCAGGGTAAGAGCTCACACAGCAAACTGACTGCTAAATTTTCAAGGATATGGCCAGGAAGTGAAATAAAAAGCCTTGAACTAATAATCAGACACAGAACAATGGTAGAAGAAACAAAAAAAAATCAGAATCAAGAAGAGCAAGGGAGGCCCCAAAGAAGACTGGAAAAACAGTAATGATAGGGATTCAGTAGTTTTTTTGGGGAAGCGTCAATAGTGGGGCAAAGGGCAGAGAGGGGCAAGTGCGTGAAGGAATTTTATACAGCTCTGTATTTCCAGTCCAGTAGGAACTGCCAAAATTGGTTCTTGAGAATGAGGTGAGCCAAGTGGATTAAGTGTCAGTGGGGGAACATTTAGGGGCTAGTGATCATTGTATCATTAAAGGTTAGGCTGGCTGCAGGAAAAGAGCAAATTACAGTAAAAATCATGAATGGGGAAAGTCAACTTCAGTGGTGTAAGAATGAATTTGACTCAGACAAATTGTAATGAAAGAATGACAACAAAAACTACATCTCTCCCATGAGATGCCTTTAAAGTAATAGCCCGGACACAATTATGGAATATTCTCACAAAATGGGGAAGGTAGGCTTAAAAGTCCAAAGCTCCCAGTACATTAAAATAAAGAAAATCTAAGATGAAGATGGAGAAATGAGCTTATGCTAAGTGTACATAAACTTCCAGAAGGCAACAGTACTCATCGAACAAATGGGACAGTAGCGGCATATACACATACAAAATTGGCACAGACGGGAAGCAGAAAGCAGTGTTATTTTTAGGAAACTCAAGGGAAGTTTAGAGTGATGATCCCCAGGACTTCTTGTTAGGATCCCTGCTTTTCCGAACATATGTTAATGACCTATATCTTGGCATACAGGGTAAAACTCAAAATACACAGGCAATGCAAAACTTGGAAGCATTGTCAACTGAGGAAAAAAGTATAGAAATTCAAAAGGACATATTTAACGCAAAGAAAGTAATCTATTTTGGCAGAAAAACTGGATAGACAAAATGGAAAAAAAGTTACAATTCTACTCAGGACGTTGGAGCAGAGGGACCTGAGAGCATATATTCATATAATTATTGAAAGGGGTACAGCTTCAGCTAAGTATGAAGTCCAGTTCTGGGTATCAAACTTTGGGAAGTATGCTGGAATGTATTAGAGTGTGAGTGCAAAAAAGATCAATGAGGACTAATAAAGGATTAATAAAGAATTTTAGTTACTTAGGTAGATTGGAGAGGCTGGAACTGTTTTCCTTGAAAAGAATGGGAGGAGGGGACTGAATAATATGCGAAATCATGAGATGCGTGGACAAAAGTAGAAAGGAAAGAAATTACTCCCATTCTTTGAAAGACTGAGAACGAGAAGGCACAGATGAAAGGTGATTGGCATATGAAACATTGGCAACACGGGGAATAGGATACTTATACAAAGGATAAGAATATTTACATACCTAGTGGTTATGATCTGGAATGCACTCCCTGAGTGTGTAAAGGAGGCAGGTTCAATTATGGAATAATTCCAAGAAGGAATGGAATTTTAATTACAAAAATAGAGAAGGTGGGCACAAGATAAATTGTTCCTTCACACAATCGACTGAATGGCCTCCTTGTGTCCTGTCATCATCCTATGATTCTCCGAATTTGGTGACTAGTTATTAGATCCTGATTATTGTTTCAATTGTGTATTGATGCTAGTGCTCTTGTGATGCAGTGGTAACGTCCTACCCCTAGACCAAAAGGTCTGGGTTCAAGTCTCACCTGCTCCAAAGATGTGTAACTACATCTCTGAACAAGCTGATTAGAAAAATAGGTTGAATTAAAAAAAACAACATAGCACAGACACAGCCTCAAGCTGGGAGGCTGTTATACAACATTCCATGTCAAATTTCGGGCTCAGTCTAAACTTGCATTTGACTGTTGAATTCAGACAGGTGCTGTGGTTGCTTGTCGATCAAGGTGCATTCCTGGTGCACAGGAAGGCAATGTGGAATTTTCCACGTAACCAGCAGTGTGTCTTTCTGAACTGCAAGATACAACAGAACACATCCTTTTTTGAGACCAGTTTAGCCCAAACTCAGAGGTTACAATGTGCAGTTTGGGGGGAATGGGGGGTGCCAATGGCTTGGTTCCTCATTGGAGCCAGCAATCAAGTACAAGTGTCATGACACATCAACTAAAAATCTGCACTGCAATGTAATATTTCCTAGTGTTGCTGCACTTGGCTGAAACAGGCACTGGGCTCTTGTGCAATGTGAAGATGTAAACACAACATTCATCTCATCATAAACAGACAAACATCAGCACTAAAATAGGAGTGGTTAAATGGCTCCATTCATTCCCTCACTTCCAGTATTGCTGCTCGTGAGAATCATTTACAGGAAGTCCTTCTGAAGAAATGCCAACAGTCTGAGAATTAGTAAGACGGCCATGGAAACATCCAAGTACATTGCACAGCAACTGTTTCAGTCAACTGAACTGAGGAAGACATTCAGCTAAATTTAAATGTAACGAGCAAATTAAAACTAACACTTGAAATAGAGATAAAATGAAAAGTAATTTTTTTAGGGTTAAAAGTAGTTAGTTAAGGCTCAACTTTTAGAACACATGGCTGAACTCAAATTATCTAACAAGAATGACATTTTTTGAAGTTTGTTTTGCAAAAAAATCCTGATTGCAATGAGAGAAACAATAAAGTTTCCTTTCCACATGACTGAGCTTTACAAACAGTGATAAGATCAAAATTAAAGTACTGCTCCAAAAACTAAAACTCAAAATGTAGAAATGAGAGAAAACTAAAATGTTCTCAATTTCCAGGATTACAAGACAGCTAAAACAATGATAAGTTGTTAGTTGTGGGAAATAATGGCTGTTTGCATTTGCTATTTGCACGCAGCAGGTTAACCCCCAAATGTCAATCCATTCCAAATACTCCCCAAGCAACATGCAAATCTCTTGGTAAGTGCATCTCTGCACCATCATACATAACTTATTCTTTTGCCAAATTCCCATGCACAAGGTGCAGAATGCCTGCTATTGAATGTTTGGTGCAGGCCTCCTTCCCCAGTATCTTGAATATTGCCAAATTTATTCGTTCCAACATTAGTTACTGTGCTGACAACTGCCTGAGACCTCCCCAAAATTCTCTCCCTCAACCTCTCTACTGTGTGACCACTTTGCCTCCTCTAAGATGTGTCTTAAAACTTATTTCTTTGACCAAAACTTTGACAACCTACCCTGATATCTCCAGACGAGGTGAAATATTTTGTTTAATAAAACTCCTGGGGCGGCACATTGGCTTAGTGGTTAGCACTGTAGCCTCACAGCGCCAGAGACCCGGGTTGAATTCCAGCCTCAGGTAACTGTCTGTGAGGAGTTTGCACATTCTCCCCGTGTCTGCGTGGATTTCCTCCGGGTGCTCTGGTTTCCTCCCACAGTCCAAAGATGTGCAAGCTAGGTGGATTGGCCATGCTAAATTGCCCGTAGCATTCAGGGGTGGGGGGGGTGGGGGGTTCTGGGTATGATGGTCCAAGGGGTGGTGTGGACTTGTTGGGCCAAAGGGCCTGTTTCCACACTGTAGGGAATCTAATCTAATCTAATCCTGCTAAAGGTGCTAGATAAATGTAAGTTGCTGCTATTGACTTGTTGCTGATCAACAGTCACTGTGAGAAGTTACGGCAAACATTTTCTATCACTCTCCTTAAACCCTATAACCTTTTTCCCCCGATTCCCAAATCAAGACAAAATGACCAGCTGCCAGTCATTGATGTGCTGTGTGTGACATTGCTGTTACTAACTGCTCGACAATAAACTGTGCCAGCAAACCCTGGTTATATAGAGCAAAATTTCTCTTTTCCTGGTGCATTGATGACTGTATTGGAGTCATGTCCTGCTGTCACCCAGAATTGGAAAACTCCACTGCTTTTACTTCCAATTTCCACCCTTCTGTCAGCTTTGCACAGTCCATCTCTGACTTCCCACTTCCCTGGCTTCTTAGTATTCATTTCTGCCAAACGGCTATCAACTTGTATTCATTAAAAGCTCACTAACTCCCACAGCTACCTTCACTACACTATTCTGTAAATATTTCTCTCCATTCTTCCAGCTCTTGTGTCTCTGTCAAACCTGTTCTGATGACATAACCTTCTGTGACAATATTTCTGGGATCTGGCACCTCAGGCAGATTCCCCCAACATAGCTGACAAAGCCCTGTCATTCATCATATTTCCTGCACTTTTGCTCTAAACCTTTCCCTTCTGTCCCAGACCATGATTCAGTTCCTCCTGACCTCCCATATCACTATCCCATCATCTTCAGCCTGATGTGACCATCCAACACATTTTCCCATCCCCTTTCACCATTTCATAGGGACTGGCCTCTTCTTGATACTATAGCCCACTCCTCTGTCATGCACAACACTCAATTCCCTTGCTACAGCATCTAGTTACGCAAATGCAAGAGCAACAACACATGCCCTTTTATCTCCTCTGTCCTCACTTTCCAAGGTCCCCAAAAACACATCCAGATGAAGAGATTTCAATCTGTTCTTTTGCAATCACTGCTCACAATGCAGTGTTCTTTACACTGGGGTCACCAAATGTAAATTGGTGATCATTTTGCTGAATACTTTCACTCAGTCCACAAGACTAATCCTGAGCTTCTGGAGGCCTGCATTTTGTTTCTCCAGCTTGCCCTCCCACTGACCTCAGTCTACCACACGGTTTCATTAAGGCTCAACGAGAACTTCATAGATAACTCACATTTTTCAACTGGGCACTTTACAGTCATCTGCAGTCAACAGTGAGTTAACAACATTAAATCATAACCCCCAACACTGCCTCCCATTTCAGTTGTTTCTTTGCTTGTTTTGTTTTTCTTTTAGATGGCAGCACACATGCTTCAGGCGCATCTTACATCTTACATTTCTATTTATTATCTTTTCCACTAAGCCCTGGAGGACTAACTTTTCTGTCTTTAAATCTCTCCCAAATTCCACCCTACTGCAGGCCTTTCTTTTGTCCTTATTCCGCTCATCCTTCTCAAAACCTCTCGCATCTCTAACGCTTCACAGTTCTGATAAGAAATCACAGAACTGAAACACTCCTGCCAACATGTGTTTTTATTTCAGACTTACATCAGTAGTGTTCTGTTTTTTAAACGCTGACTAATATTACGCAATCGCCAAATTCTGAATGGTAAACATCATTAGTTTCTGTTCCAAAAGTTGTTTTACTTTAGTATTTGGAAAGCATTTGCAATGCAACAAATAATACAATTTTATTTCACAATCCAGGTCTAAATCTGCTTTGCCACTACAGCGCACAGAGTTTATGAATTATCAGTCTGTTCCATCCTCTTCAAACATTTTGTCCTTTAAGGATTTACTTCTACTGCAATTGTGAAATAGGTTGGAAGGTCAAGAGATGGGAGTTTCATGTCCAGCTCATGGAATTACGTAAAAGTTACAACCCAAAACAGGTTACTCAACCCAACTAGCTTATACTGGAGTTTATGTTTCACAAGAGCAGGAGTGAGCTATTTGGCCCTTCGAGCTTACCCTGCCATTTGACATGATCATGACTGATCATCCACCTCAGCACCCTGTTCCCGCTTTCTCCCCATACCGTTTGATTCCTTTAGTACTAACGTATTTAACTCCTTCTTTAAAACATTCAATAGTTTGGCCTCTGTGGCAGCAAATTCCATACGCTTAACGATCAACTCGATCCTAACTAACGTGCCTTATAACCTAAGACCACTCCCCCCAAATTCTTCTGAACTCCAATGAATTTAATCCAAACTGACAGTCTCTCTCCATGTCTGTCCTGCCATCCCATGGAACCATTCTGGTAAACCTCCACCTATCAAACATAGCCTTCTGCTCCTTTCTCCCTCGTGTACCCATACAGTTTCTCCTTAAACCCATCTATTACACTTGCCTCAACTATACCATTACTCTGAGTGAAAAGGTTTCTTCTCAGTTTTCTATCAAACTTAACATTAATGATTAAAGGTTTTGACTGCCTCCTAACTTTGATCTTTCCTACAAGTGACAACATCTCTACAGCTACCCTATTGACACCTTTCACAGTTTTCCAGACCTGTACCAAGTTCAGTCTTTCCTCAAATCTGCTATCATACTTACCTATTTTTACTGGACCTAATCCAGTGACTTGTATCTAATTAATAATATGGACATGTGAACTGTGTACAATGTGTCAAATGTGGTCTAACGTGTGACACTGTTGATGTTGGCACTCTTAAAATGAGGATTATGTCTGCTGGCCTTTATACTTCCGCATCCTCAGGTGGCTCAACTGGTCAATCCTAACGCCACAGGTATTTGGGGAGAGATGCGGAGAGTTGTCCACAGGAAGGAGATTTCTCGAGCAAGGGTTCTGCTATTTGAACAAGAATGTATTTGGCCACACATGCTTCAACATTTTCACTTTGACACACTAGACCAAAGCAGGGGGAACATTTCAACTTCTGAGGGACCAACAGGTTTATCAAGCAGCAGCACTAAGGATAGATGTGAAAACGGTCAATATTTATAGATTAACCCCAGAGCTCACGCAGAATCAGAGTCTGTCAATGGCAGTGTTTACTAATCCTGTGTCAATACACATGGAAGGATTTGCTAGAAGAAAACAGGTAGATTACCAATGAGCCTCAATCCACAACGGTGGGCCCAAGCTGTGAGGGAACTGTATTCGGGAGCTGATTTATAATCTAAGTGGTTAGTATTCTTAATCCTCATTATTGAAATAAATGTCAAGAATAGATGAATGGATTTTAACCCGTGTATCATTTGTTTTCTGTGAAGTCAGGAGGCCACAATTAGATTCAGTCACTGTCATGAAACATGAACAAAGGATATTCTCACAACAATACATGCCAACCGTGCTGTCACGTAATAACCATCCCACAGGGAGCTGCTAAAATCTCACAGGGAGAAAGGAAGAGACAGTTTGTCTTCAGGTAATGGGAGCCCAGCAGGCTGCCAGGCTAATTGTTACTACATTGTTGTCTCCACCGCTCTGCTCCCACCAGCAGGGCCAGCTGGGAGCAGTCTGACAGCTGGTCCACTGCAACATCTGACAAACACTTACATCTACAACACACCAGTTAAGTGACGAGTAGAATTTACATTAGAATTTCACCACATTTAAAGCCCCATCACACACTTCATCAAAAGAAAATTGGGAGTTTAGAACTGCCTTCCCTGAACATTCATGTAATTTTGCAATGCCTCTTTCAAAATAAGCTCAGTTCAAGACTCTGACTAGAACATGAGGAACAGTTTGGTTAGAAAGTCGATTCCATTCAGAACAATCTTTGGTAAAATCAAGAGGGGAATTGCTATAATCGACTTTGTGACCTAATGAAAAAGCTACAGTCACAGCTAACCTCTGTGATTTGTGTCACTAGTCCCAGGTCCTCTTAATTATCCCTTTGAAGGAAAGAAGCTACACTTCAAACAGAACTCTACTTTTTGAGATCAGCAGCTGACTGAGCACAACAAGAGATTTTGTTTGTCCCACACAGATCAAGCTGGAAGCTACTAACCCAGCAGTTTTCTTTACAATTTAAGGTTCAGTCTAATCTGAGTTTTAACAAACAGTTTTAGGCAGGAAGCAAGCCCTGGGAACAATCCTGATTACAGCCGTGCTAAAAATATTAACGCTCAAGGAAACGACTGCAGGATTGTAGGGCACAGCCTCTCGATAGATCATTTTAAAGCAGAACCATCAATATAAACACTTGCAAAGACTTCTAGAGAATAGAACATCTTTAATGAACAAAAATGGAATTGTGAATTCACAGTTTACTGTAGAACTAAACAAGTAAAAATAGATCTTTTCAGTGTAACAGTGCAGTCTTTCATAGACAGAGAAGTTTTACGGTGAATGGGCTACACTTGAGGAAAAGTACAAAATACTACAAGTGTTTTTTTTTGGCCAAACCTGAAAAGTACTTGTGTTGTCCAAGCAGAATACAGGAAGGAATTTTTCAATGACAGAGTGAAGTCTCAAATCAACTAGACTAGAAAACGAACGCAAGCCCACTTCCATCAAGCATTCATAACACACTCACCCTACATGGATTTCTTAACAAGAAACCATGATTGGCTAACCTGCTGGAGACTTTAAAAGGGGCAACAGAAATCTGTGATGAGGGCAATGCTTTTCATGTGGCGTACAAGAGCTTCCAAAAGAGAATTTGGTACGGTGTCCCACAACAGACTTGTGAGAAAAAGTATAACTCGGAATAAAAGGGATAATAGCAAATGGATAGAAAATTGACTGAGGGACAGGAAACAATGAGGATAAGTTAATAGATTCTTTTCAGGCTTGACATAGGTTTGTAGTGGAGTTTCTGGGATTGATTTTGGGACCCTTGTTTTACCTTTTATATTAAGGATTTAGATCTTGATGTGCAGGAGTACAATTCCGAATTGCAGAAGACATAAGATTTGTAAATATTTTAAACTGTGAGCAGAACTCCAGAGACCGACAAGGTGGTGGACAGGTGGCAAATGTGGTGAAGTGTCAGGTAGAAAGAACATGGACAGACAGTATAAAACAAAGGGGCTATCTAAAAAAAATGCAATAGCATAGAAACCTATACATACAAATGCATTAATTATTAAAACTGGCAGGGCAGGTAGGGCAAACAATTAGTAAAGCCTATGACTCTCAACTTGATTAATAGGAGCAAAGATTGTAAGAGCAAGGAGGTTATGTTGAACTTGTATAAGACTCCAGTTAGACTTCAGTCAGAATGCTTTGTACAGTTTTGGGCACCACTCTTTAACAAGGGCGAGAGTACACTGGAGACAAAGTAAAAGTGGTTTTCAAGAATGATTCCATAGATTTGAACACCACCATCTGCAAGTTCCCCTCCAAGATATGCACCCATCCTGACTTGGAAAATATATCATTGTTACTTCAGTGTAACTGGGTCAAACTCTGGCATTCCTTCCCTCAGGATATTGTGGGGGCCCATGGAGTGCAGTGGTTCAAGAAGGCAGCTCACCACCACCTTCTCAAGGGGCAACCAGGGACAGGCAATAAATGCTGGCCCAGTGAGTGATGCCCACATTTCATGAGTGAATAAATAAATTTGAAACTTCAGATATGAGGACAGATTGGAGAGATTTGCACTGTTTTCCTTGGACAGGAAAAGACTACGAGATTTGATTAAATTTTCAAAATCATGAAGAGTTGGCAGACTAAATAGGGGGCAAGTGTTTCATCTCAAAGGTTTTGAGAACAAGAGGTCACGAATATGACATAATTTGAAAAAGAAACAAATGTTATGGGAGAAAAACTTTCACACAGCGAGTAATTAGGGTCTGGAACATACTGTCTGTGTGGAGGAGACAGATGCAATTGAGACATTAAAGATGGCATTAGATGATTATAGATAAATAGAAATAATATTCAGGGTTGGGGAAAAGGCAGCGTACTGACGAGTCATTATGCTTGTTTTAGAGCGCTAGAGCAGACGCAATGGGCCAAACGACCTCTTTCTGCACAGTATTCGTGATTGAATGCAACTAAAGCAGCATCAAGGAATTTTCTTCAGCGCATAAGGGATTCTACAACTGTAGTTTTCCCTTGAAAATGGATCAGGGCTATGTTTCTATTTTCTTTCATGTCAATGGCTTCATGTAACACTAATGTTCCACAAATGAGAGATATCAGGACAGTGATAAACAGAATGATTGGCTTTACACTGGCTGTTATGATCAGTATCAGACTTATTTCCATCAGTACGGTATACATTTGGACTAGGATCCTAGGGCAATTCTATCTCCAAGTCACCAATCACTTCCCTCCACCAACTGTTTTTACTGAGATGTGGAGGTGCTGGTGTTGGAATGGGGTGCACAAAGTCAGAAGTCACACGACATCGGGTTATAGTCCAACAGGTTTATTTGAAATCACAAGCTTTTGGAACGCTGCTCCTTCATCAGGTGAAGATACAGTTGTTTTACTGTACAGATAGAGACTAATATAAAGCTGCTATGGCTGCAGCCATTTTGAAGAGAAGGAATCTGTTCAACAAGAGAAACAAAAACGGAATTTCACACCTCACTGGGAGATTTGGAAAGTCCCTGTGTCTGCTTACTGCTTCTCCTAGATCAATATTGCAGTTCTGAAACCCGAAGCACAGGGTTAGCAATACAGTCAGGTTAAAAACAAAAATCTGTCACTCCTTCTTGGTTTAAAAATAAACTTTCCCTCTGTCACACGTTTGTAACAGCATGGTGCCTCTCAAAAGACAAACACCAACGAATGCATTTGCTAACTTTCTACTTTACCAACAGCATTAAACAGCTTTGTCAACAGCTCCAAAACCTTCAATTCTGCTTCTCTCACCACAGATATTTCTGACATCAGTATCCACAATATATTTTTTAAAACAATCCTTTCAATAAGAATGTACCAAAATAATTCCTGGATTGATGGGTGGAAAGGAGGTTTTTTTTGGGGGGGGGGGTTGGTGGTGGTATAGCTTAGACAGTTGACCAAAGACCGAGGGATAGGTTTAGAGAAAATTTTTAAGGAAGGAGTTAGAGAACTGTTTAGGGAGGGAGTTCCACACTGTTCAACACAGCAGAAAGCTCTGTCAAAAATAGTTGGGGAGTGGGGAGTTAGGGGTTGGGGTGGGATCCAGCCTAATTGTTTGGCATTAATACAACACATTTTACAACCACAAGACACCCCAAATGTCTTACAGTCCATCAAGGAATTTAAATATTCCTGATTGGACAAACTCCCCATAATTAATGAATATACAAAGCTACAATAAAACATTACGAGAGGGCAAAAGCATGGATTTTCCAGAACCTCATCAAATGTGATTACTTAATCAAATTCAAGAAATATTACCGTAGCCCTTTCAACTGAACATCCCTGATTTGTCTAAACTGTGCAATTTAAAAACAAACAGATAGAGTCTGCTGAATAATGCAGATCCCTCTGATCAAACTCCAAGTGGCTCCTCTGAAACTGCACACCAAAAAATCCAGCTCCAAAAGAAAGTGCCACGTGCACCTGCTTGAACACATCCTTCAAAGCAGCAGCTCTCAGTGAACGTGATGAAGGGTTAGGGTAGCCAGTGGATAATACTCTCTGCAAGTGACAGGTGCACTTGTGAACTGAGATTTATCAAAGACTCCTGCTGCCAGCAGTGAGATGCTGAGGGTTGAGTGGGGCTACGTGACTTGCCCAAGGGTGTAGTTACATGCTCTATATCACACTGATGTTAGACCTAGTGCATAAACAGTCTGAGTCTAATGACTGATCTGGCACTAGGGACTGGGAAAGTGAACCCACAAATCCAACAACTGTTGTTCTAAATTCTTTAAAAATAACTTTACAATTCCAGTTTATACAGGGTCTAAGTGCTCGAAAACCAACTGCAGAAAGAGATCATAAGGAAGAGTTGAAACATCCAACACAAGTTAACTTTTCAAAATTACATTGAGCTGCAGTGTGAATTTTTCTCCGGTGCTTTGCCAAGTAGAAGCAGTGTAAGATCCACTTGAAACTTTTCCGTTCCTCATTTTAATTTTGTTCGAACCAGTAAAAACAGCTAACTTTCTAAACAGTTCAGTTATTACTAACTTGTCCCCTTTGCCCCTGCATCTTTCTATTTCCTACACACTGATGTTCTAACATGACTCCATCCAAAGGGAAAGATACTGGCCAGTATCTTTGGAACAAGTACTCGTATTCACATAACACCTCATCACATTTTGTCAACGCACACCACAGTGCTTCAGTGAATAAGTTGTGGAATGCTTTGTGAGGCAGAACTGAGAGAAGAATTGAGAAAGTTTCATCCTGTCTGGTTTATCATAGTACTGGACACAATTAGTGTTAAAAGTGCTGAAAATATTTTCCATTCTGCAAAACTCACATTCCTCAACTTAATGGGCCACTTCAAATAAAAATAATCCTTTATCCGTATATCTCTTTGTGTCCAAGCATACCTCTCTCTGCCTTGCTCACGGTAGGCCGAGTGTTAGTGTTGCTGCAGAAGTAGAAAATGACCAGGTGAAACGATGTTAAAAGACATTGGTCAGAGTCAAACCCAGAGTCAGGGGAATGGGTTAGTTTTTAAATTGGCTTCTGAAAGATTCTGGGCCAATTTTTCGGTGATTGGTAATCAAACATAGCTTACCCTCCAGAAGAATGGTGTGTACAGGTACAGTTACAAAGTTTGACAGACATTTGGATAAGTACATGTATAAGAAACGTTTGGAAGGATATGGGCCAAGTGCAGGCAGGTGGGATCCGTTTAGCTTGGGATTATGATTGGCATGGACTGGTCGGACCAAAGGCTCTGTTTCTGTGCTGTGTGACTCTATGGCTCTATAAAAGGGAGCTCTCTCTCAGGATGATGCAGTGTTCAGGACAGGCACGGATGGGTGAGGGATGGGGGAAAGTTGGATTTGGTCTGGCGAGTCGGGGGGGGAAGGGGCACGATGAATCAGGTTGGATCCGGTGGTGGGGTGCAGGAGTCAGTTTGGGACCAGTGGCAGGAGAAAGGAGCTGAGATGGGGTTAGGTCTGACATGGGAGAGGATGATGTGGAAATCATGTCAGGACTGAATGGAAGGAGGTGGTAAGGGTGGTCCAGAGGGGTGCTGCTGGGGGTGTGCGAGGTAATAGTTACTTTTCCTGAGTAACTATTTATCTAATTTAATCAGAACTATCTGAAATCTCCAATTTAAATGAAAACTTTTGGAAAGTTCAAGGCAATGGGGCATTGCACAGTGGGAAATTCAAATTTTCAGGCAATTCCTTCAGAGGCTGTTACAATGGGGTTTCCTTAGAGTCCCCAAACATAACTCTCCTTCGTGCTGGGTTAACAGCTATCTGGCCAGTGGAAAATCAATACTTTACATAGAGGTCACTCCACAACACACCATGTAGATGTCACAAAATTCTTGTTATTAACATAAAATGACTGCTTAGGCAAACGAAAAATATCCATTTTTCACTGTAGGGGTCACCGAGGTCATTGGTTCTACAGCTGAGTGGGACTAGTTAAGTTCTTGAGCATGAAGTGTGGAGGGATGGCACAAAGAAATTCAGAGTGAACTCAGGGAGGGATCATTTAAACTGCAGGGCCTTTTGAAAAAGAAACAAACACCCATCTTTCACAGGCTTTTTTGATGCTTTAATCAGGCATCAAGGCTTTGTCTGTTCAGCCCAGCAATGGGAAAAATCTGAGGATTTAAAGGGACGCTGTAGCTGCGAGCATGCGGTACAAGATCCACAGCTGCCTCACAGTGTGCCCCTAATATACTGAAAGGTGGCAGCCCACTTTTGAAAGACCTGACCTAAGTTGTTTCTTTTTATTCATTAACGGGGATGAGGGTGTGCTGGCTAGGCAGCATTTATTGCTCATCCCAGAGGGCAGTTCAGAGTCAACCACATTGCTGTGGGTCTGGAGTCACATGTAGGCCAGACCAGGTAAGGGTGGCAGTTTCCTCCCCTAAAGGACATTAGTGAAGCAGGTGGGTTTTCCAACAATTGCCAATAAATTCACCTTAAGTCCAGATATTTTTATTTAATTCAAATTCCACCTTCTGCTGTGGCAAGATTTGAACCCGCTCCCCAGAATTTTATCTGTGTCTCTGGATTAACAACCCAGCGTTAATACCACTAGGCCATCACCTCCCTATGAGTGCAGGTGCTCAACGGACAGTGATCTGTAAATTGCAAGCATCAGCGAAATTACTTAATTTGCTTTACGGTCAGTTCATAAGGTTATGGAAAATTATCAACACAAAGCCCAAACTTTCTAGAGAGGCCGTATGCAGTCATGGAGCCAAACCATTCATGACGTTTTCCAAGGAGACAACAGGATTTTCCAGTTTGATAGCATTACTGCAAAAGTCGCATATTAAGAAATGACATTTATAATATTTATTGTCATCTACAGTTTCACCAAACTAAAGATTGAAAAATATATTCTTGATGATAAGTTGAAAAGTTTATCATCTTGTTTGAATTCTTCCTTTTAAATTGTTCATGAACTAAGGTCCAGTTTGTTACTCTAAAGAAAAACACTTGAGAATTTCTTGTCATACTTCACTGTCACAAAAAATGTGGAAGCGGTGAAAATGTTTGGTAATGAGAAAAAGTTCATTTTAACCAGCCTCAAAACAGTCACCAATAACCAACTTGCAGACCAACCACCTTCCAGATGTGTGAAATGACACAATAATTTACACTCAGAGACATAACAGAATAACTACAAATGATAGAAATCTGAAATAGTAAACTGCAAAACCAGGCACCTGAAAATGGTCAATTATTCTGATAAATGATTATTACGAGTGGATAGTCTCCATTATTATTGAAAAAGCAAGAGAATGGGTAACTGTTATAAGTACATAAGGGGCAAGCATTTGTGAGCATGAAATTGGCAGTGTATTAACAGTCTATGTAAAAAATGGGAAGGATGAAAATGCTGGACAAGATAACAACAGTGTCTCAGTGCCTGTGAAAAAGCATTGGAAAATAGTATGTCTTCTCCTGACTACACAACACGTGATGAAGCTACGAGCTTTTGAGGGAGTTAAAAGATCAGCGGCTACCCTGCTCTAAACGCTCACCAACCAAAAACGGGTTTTGAGCAGTCGCTAGGTGGTAGCAATGGTTGAAGGAAGAGTTTCGCACAGTGCACCATCAGTATCATGGGGCCTTCAATCTTCATTACACAACAGGCAAGTAAAGTCTCTATTTAACATCTTCTCCCAAGGTCAGTCATTCCAGCATGCAGTATATCCTCATAGGAAAAGCAAGATGAGAAAAAGAACTAAAGTTCGTTGAGTTCAACCATTATGGTATTCAGACAATACTACAATAATACTCTGACTGATCACAGTCTCTATCAATTAGTACATAAGAAACCCAGCAGTGGCATCAAGAAAACTCCAGCGGTAAAAAGCTCCAAGAGCCATCAGCTCTAAGTCAATTGCTCACCCTGAGCAAGACATGCCTTCCACATGCCACAGCGCACTGCTGCCTGAACAGCCAGGTTGATTATCAGCTCAATACTTGATAGCAAAGTGTGAAGCTGGATGAAAACAGCAGGCCAAGCAGCATCGCAGGAGCACAAAAGCTGACGTTTCAGGCCTAGACCCTTCATCAGAAAAGGGGGATAGGGAAAGGGTTCTGAAATAAATAGGAAGGCAGGGGGAGGCGGACCGAAGATGGATAGAGGAGAAGATAGGTGGAGAGGAGAGTATAGGTGGGGAGGGGATAGGTCAGTCCGGGGAGGACGGACAGGTGAAGCAGGCAGGATGAGGTTAGTAGTGGGAAACGGAGGTGCGGCTTGAGGTGGGAGGAGGGGATAGGTGAGAGGAAGAGCAGGTTAGGGAGGTGGGGACGAGCTGGGCTGGTTTTGGGATGCAGTGGGGGAGGGGGAGATTTTGAAGCTTGTGAAGTCCACATTGATACCATGGGGCTGCAGGATTCCCAAGCGGAATTTGAGTTGCTGTTCCTGCAACCTTCGGGTGGCATCATTGTGGCACTGCAGGAGGCCCGTCGTCTAAGGAATGGGAAGGGAAGTTAAAATGGTTCGCGACTGGGATGTGCAGTTGTTTATTGCGAACCGAGCGGAGGTGTTCTGCAAAACGGTCCCCAAGCCTCCGCTTGGTTTCGGTATTTATATGCTCACGCATTTGGGGCAGACCTGAGCTGGGCGAGAATTTGGACACAGTTCACATTCAGCAGAAGCTTCTCTGGTCTTACATCTCCTGCCACCCACTATTACTTCTGTCCAGAACTCTGCTGCAAATGATAGCCAAGATAATAAAGTGTGAAGCTGGATGAGCACAGCAGGCCAAGCAGCATCTCAGGAGCACAAGATGCTGTTTGGCCTGCTGTGTTCATCCAGCTTCACACTTTATTATCTTGGATTCTCCAGCATCTGCAGTTCCCATTATCTCTGATGCAAACGATAGCCAAGTGACTTTGCCGATGAACAAGAAACTAATATATATTGGGTCTCAGGGAAACAAAAGAGACAGAGGGAAGAAGAGGGAGGAGAACGTAATTGAATGGAAAGAGTCTGAAACACACTGAACAAGCAGTCATTGTGTTTACTTCGTAAAATGCTTTCTCAATCAGGCCCAGGCCGTTTGCTCCCTCACTCCTCAATGTCATGGACCAAAACCAAAACTGCAAACCTTCAAGCTGCTGAGAGTTAAGGACTCAACCACCCGCATTACAATGACTGGGATTTGGAGGAAGTTCAGAGAAAAAAAAAGTGAGTGCCGCATAACTAACTCCTTGCGAATCTGGTTCAGGAAACATGAGTGGAAATCACAGCACAGTTCTCAGTTTGGGAAGGATTACACATCCTGCAGAGAAAGAAATGAATTTGGATAATCAGAGCTTGGCCAAGGTCAACATGCCTCCAGAATGGCATCTGGAAGTGGATGTCAGCTTCCCATTGTTCTATGGCTGAAAGGCAAATCGCTTACATTGCAGACACAAAGGCTGAAATCTCTTCAGGGAGATTCTTCCTCCTAAGTGCACTAAAACAGCCAGCTGGCAGAACTAGGATTCTACTGATGCACAGCAGTTACTGAATGTGTGGATACACTGTACTCAGGTACAAAGCACCAGGATAAACCTACAAATTAAACACTATAATCCATCCACAGTTTGAAAGCTCCACACTGGGTCACGAAATTACAAGTTAAATTGGGCATCACAATTATATACAACATGAATACACAACATTGCTAATTACTGTGTAACTTCCAACAGTGACACACAGCTTTGGTAATCACATTGTTGAGGTCATTTTAATCTGCGCAATTGCACTTCTTGCACCATCCGAAACCCCGTGGGCGAAACTGCTTTTCGATTCCCTATTTATATTCAGTGCTGGAAATCACCTAACTTACACAAGGACAAATTCTTCACACAACTGAACCAGTTCCAAAATACTTAGAAATAACATGGTGCTTTCCTGAAGCAAAGAAAACGACACCAAATACAAACATACACAGAAAGAAAAAAGTACCAGGCCAGCCCCACTACTCTTCGAGAATGATGCAAATATATTAGTACGAGAGAACAGCTTAGACAATTAGCTCAAATTGCATCGACTGGATAAAACATACTGCTCAAAATTTTCAACCAGCTGAGATCATGTAATCATTTAATCACTATAAAGGCATCATTTTGAGAGGGAAAACACACTGTCCCGTACCCTCAAAGAATCTGGGTACATTTTTTAAGGGAGCGTGGGCAGAAATACGCAATAGAGTGTCCACAAATCTGAGATCTCATTCAGAGATGTCATCAAGACATAAAAAAAGTTCCAAATTAGTGCATTAGCACGGAGGTCAGCAGCTTCACGGGTCACAAATCTGTCTAACAACATGGAGCTATTGGGGCCCAGATATATGTTCACACGTGTTTACTGTGGTGCCATTGGACCCATATATATGCATATTTACTGTGATGCCATTTGGGTCTATATATATGTATACATGTTTACTATAGACCTATTGGGTGTGAGCATTTGTATGTATTTACTATGGTATCCTTGGGGTCTACGTGTTTACTAATGAGCTATAGGTGTGTGCCTGTGCGGACGTGTGCGTGTGCATATGTATAAGTGCGTGTGTATGCGTGCGCGTGTGTGCGCGTGCGTGTGTACACTATGGAGCCACTGGAGTCCACACATAAACACGTGTTTATTGCAGAGCTTCTGGGGTCCAGGTATACATAAATGTTGATTCTAGAGCAACTGGGAGACACATGAAGATTAATTTCCTGTAAACATTGGTTTGCAGACTCCTCAAATCATGAGGTTTGATGCCTATGAAGGGTTCTTTCAAAATCCATGAATCTACAAAAATTTAAAACGTGTAAACTAATGGAATATAAACACAACAGGAGTCCCATACCAATGCTTTTGAGGGCTACAGCACAGACAGTTCTGGATCAAAATGAGAGTGAGAATATGGTACTTCAGCTTGAGATTCAACCTGAGTCAAGCTTAGATTGAGTTCTCCTTCAATGTTGTTACATACTAACTTGGTGTGATTACTGGGACCAGAATACAGATTTGGTCAAAGTGCTTTACGTACATCACAATAGTTTGACAAGGCACTAGCAAAGAAAAGCTTCAAAATGTGCATGCACAGATCTTCCTACATGTGGTATTTTAACACAGCTATACACTTAGCATGACTGATAGGTGGATCAGAGCAGCTAGAATGTCTGAAATTATGCTTGTTCACCCCCTCCTCCATGTCATAGAACACCACATTGCCCATGGCTTTCACACATATACTGGAGACTGCAGTGGGATGGGTGCAGTTTGAATGAACCAGTAAAAATCTAAGCAATGTGATCCCAAGTGGCAATCGCACTCTACACCTTACAGTTAACCAAACAACTGTAACTTAGGTCAGAGATAGTAGGAATTGCCAATGCTGGAGAGTCTGTGATAACATAGTGTGAAGCTGGATGAACACAGCAGGCCAAGGAGCAGAGGAGCAGCAAGGTTCTTCTGAAGAAGGGTCTCGACCCGAAATGTCAACTTTCCTGCTCCTCTGATGCTGCTTGGCCTGCTGTGTTCATCCAGCTTCACTCCGTGTGACTTAGGTCAAGCTGCTTAATTGCCATTCTGCCAGAGACGGATTTTATACTGTGCTGCCATTTTATGCCAACTCTGCTGAAGGGTTGAATGTTATTAGACGGAAACATAAATATGGAATCATCAGGATCAGCCACCTTGTAGAATGGTTCTATATCTAAGAGTACTGGTGCACTACCTACTTCAGGGCCTATTGTACGCTCAAGGGCCCGAACACCAGGGATGTCTGAGAAACTTTCATTGCCTCTTCTCAAACATTGTTCCTTCGTCTGGACACAAAACAGTCAAAATCCTCAGCAGTGGTAGTAACTTGTTCCAGGTGGATGCTGCAGTTATGAAGCAATTTTGAGATAATAAAATGTGAGGCTGGATGAACACAGCAGGCCAAGCAGCATCTCAGGAGCACAAAAGCTGACGTTTCGGGCCTAGACCCTTCATCAGAGAGGGGGATGGGGGGAGGGAACTGGAATAAATAGGGAGAGAGGGGGAGGCGGACCGAAGATGGAGAGCAAAGAAGATAGGTGGAGAGGGTGTAGGTGGGGAGGTAGGGAGGGGATAGGTCAGTCCAGGGAAGACGGACAGGTCAAGGAGGTGGGATGAGGTTAGTAGGTAGCTGGGGGTGCGGCTGGGGGTGGGAGGAAGGGATGGGTGAGAGGAAGAACCGGTTAGGGAGGCAGAGACAGGTTGGACTGGTTTTGGGATGCAGTGGGTGGGGGGGAAGAGCTGGGCTGGTTGTGTGGTGCAGTGGGGGGAGGGGATGAACTGGGCTGGTTTAGGGATGCAGTGGGGGAAGGGGAGATTTTGAAACTGGTGAAGTCCACATTGATACCATATGGCTGCAGGGTTCCCAGGCGGAATATGAGTTGCTGTTCCTGCAACCTTCGGGTGGCATCATTGTGGCAGTGCAGGAGGCCCATGATGGACATGTCATCAAGAGAATGGGAGGGGGAGTGGAAATGGTTTGCGACTGGGAGGTGCAGTTGTTTGTTGCGAACTGAGCGGCGGTGTTCTGCAAAGCGGTCCCCAAGCCTCCGCTTGGCTTGGGGACCGCTTTGCAGAACACCGCCGCTCAGTTCGCAACAAACAACTGCACCTCCCAGTCGCAAACCATTTCCACTCCCCCTCCCATTCTCTTGATGACATGTCCATCATGGGCCTCCTGCACTGCCACAATGATGCCACCCGAAGGTTGCAGGAACAGCAACTCATATTCCGCCTGGGAACCCTGCAGCCATATGGTATCAATGTGGACTTCACCAGTTTCAAAATCTCCCCTTCCCCCACTGCATCCCTAAACCAGCCCAGTTCATCCCCTCCCCCCACTGCACCACACAACCAGCCCAGCTCTTCCCCCCCACCCACTGCATCCCAAAACCAGTCCAACCTGTCTCTGCCTCCCTAACCGGTTCTTCCTCTCACCCATCCCTTCCTCCCACCCCCAGCCGCACCCCCAGCTACCTACTAACCTCATCCCACCTCCTTGACCTGTCCGTCTTCCCTGGACTGACCTATCCCCTCCCTACCTCCCCACCTACACCCTCTCCACCTATCTTCTTTGCTCTCCATCTTCGGTCCGCCTCCCCCTCTCTCCCTATTTATTCCAGTTCCCTCCCCCCATCCCCCTCTCTGATGAAGGGTCTAGGCCCGAAACGTCAGCTTTTGTGCTCCTGAGATGCTGCTTGGCCTGCTGTGTTCATCCAGCCTCACATTTTATTATCTTGGAATCTCCAGCATCTGCAGTTCCCATTATCTATGAAGCAATTTTGTATTGTTTTTGTCACCAAGTCGTGTTTTTCACCAGGTTTTTAAATAAACCAGCTCCACAACCCCACTGGGCAGGCACCAAGGCTGTCCATCAGACACACTTAAATTTAAGGCAACTTTTAAAAATCTCTGTATATGTAATAAGTGATGCAGCAGATCCTCAATCCTTACATCCCTCCTGTGTGCTACAAGTAAATTCTGTCTGTTAACAGCTGAAATTCAGGAAGACTGTTGGCTTTTATGCAGTGCTCATTTAAATTTAAAAAGATTTGTAGAATTAGACTGAACTTCCACGTGCAGACAGAGCTTATTCACCATTCCACAGGAGCTTGGAAATTCCTTTTAAGGATGTGGTGCACTTTCCCACTAGTTCTTGCAAAGTTTACGTGTTCTCTAAGCAATTGCTTTAAAAGTAAAAAAAGAAAAGCAGAAACAAGTGGAAACACAGTGGAGTGCCACAGGAACAGTGTTGGGGCCACAATCATTTACAATACGGATTAAGGAGCTTGGATTAAGGGTTGTGAATACAGTGTTGCCAAGTTTGCAAATGACATAAAAGTACGTGGGAAGGCAAGTGGTGAGAATCACACAAAGAGCTTACAGAGACATATGGATAGCTTAAGTAAGTGGGCAAAATTTTGGCAGGTGGAACATAATGTGGGAAAATGTGAAACAGTGCATTTTGGCAGGAAGAAGAAAGGAGCTACATATTACTTAAATAGAGAAACACGCAGAAAGTTGCAGCACAAAGGGATTTGAGATGGTTGCACATGAATGAGAAAGAGCTGGCATCCAAGTTCAGCAGACTGTCCCTACAGCCCTGACACACCTGTTCCCCCGGTCACTGCTGCAGACATCAGATCGGTCTTCCTGGGAGTCAACCCAAGGAAAGCAACAGGCCCAGATGGTGTCCCCTCCCAAGCACTCAGATTTTCTGTGGACCAACTGGCAGAAATATTCACCGATATCTTCAAACTCTTCCCCCCCTACAAGCTGAAGTTCCTATCTGGTTCAAGAAGACCACCACCATCCCCGTACCCAAGAAAACACATGCAGTGTGCCTTAATGACTACTGCCCAGCAGCTCTGACTTGAATAATCATGAAGTCCTTTGAGAGGCTGGTCATGGCCAGCATCAAGTACAGTCTCCCAGACTGCCTTGATCCCCTCCAGCTTGGCTACCGACATAACTGATACACAGAGGATGCCACATCCCTAGCCCTGCACTCATCCCTGGAACATCTGGGCAACAAAGGCATCTTCTTCAGACTCCTGTTCATTGACTACAGCTCCACCTTCACCACCATTATCCCCTCCAGGCTGATCTCAGAACTTCAGGGCTTTGGTCTTGGCACCACACTCTGCAACTGGATCCTCAGCTCTCTGACCCACTGACTGCAGTGAGGATTGTTAACTGCACCCCCCCCACCCACCCACAATAACCCCAAGGATGCATCCGCAAGCCCCCTACCGCACTCCCTGTACACCTACAACTGTGTCGCCGAATTCGAATTCCAAATGAATGCCATCTACAAGTTCGCTGACAACACCATAATAGTCTAACGGATACCTAACAACAAGTCAAACTACAGAAGGGAGGTAGAGGGCTTGCTGATGTGGTGCAATGAAAACAATTTCTCTCTCAATTTGAAAAAAATTAAAGAACTGATCATCAACTTCAAAAAGAAAGGAGGAGAACACGCCCCCATCTACATCAACAGAACTGAGGTTGAGAGGGCGGACACCACTGAGTTTCTAAGAGCAACGATAACTAACAACCTGTCCTGGACTTCCCACATAAATGTGACAGTCAAGAAGCTACAACAAAGCCTCTTCTTCCTCAGGGAGCTCAGGAAATTTGGCATGTCCATAAGGTCCCTCACCAACTTCTACCATTGAAAGCATACTTTCTGGGTGCAAAGCAGCCTGGTCTGACAACTGCTCTGCCCAGGACCATAAGAAACGAGAGAAGGTGGTGTACACAGCCCAGACCTTCATGGAAGCCAATCTTCCACCCATGGACTCTATTTACACAGCTGGCTGCCATAGAAAGGCTGCCAATATCATCAAAGACCCACTGAACCCTGATAATGTCCTCCTACAACCTCTTCCATCAGGCAGAAGATGGAGAAGCCTGAACATAGGCAAGAGCAGGTTCAGAAACAGCTTCTTCCCAGTCATTACCGGACTGATGAATGGACTCTGTACCCTCAAATAACATTGGTCTCACCTAGAGTACGCCCTGTGCAATGTAACCTGTATGTCTATGATCTATATCCTTTTATCTGTACATTCTTGGCTTACTATGATCTGCCTGCACTGCCTTTCTACGGCAGCAAGCCATGTAAATACAGTCCATGGATGGAAGGTTGGCTTCCATGATGGTCTGGGCTGTGCACACCACCTTCTGCAGCTTCTTACATTCCTGGGCAGAGTAATTGTCATACTAGGCCATTATGCACTGAGGCAATATGCTTTCATAAGTCATTAACAAAGCTTTTCATTATATTTTAGTACATGTGACAATAAATCAATCAATCATGTAGTAGGGAAGGTCAATGGAATGTTGGCCTTTATTTCTAAGGGAGCAGAGTATAAAAACAGGGACGTTTTTTGAACAGATTTGGTCCCTTTATCTAAGGGAAGATCTACTCATATTAGGAACAATCCAGAGAATATTCATCCCAGATATAGGGGAACTATCTTGTGAGGACAGGTTGAGTAAGTTGGCCCTGTACTCATTGGAGTTTAGAAGAATAACAGGAGACCTTATTGAAACAACGAAGGTTCTTAGGGGCATGACAGAGTAGATGCTGAGAGATTGATTCCCCTTGTGAGAGAATCTAGGGCTAAGGAGCATAATCTCAGAGTAATTGTCACACATTTAAAACAGTAATGAGGAGGAATTTCTTCTCCCAGAGAGTAATTAATCTATGGAATTCTTTACTACAGGGGGCACTTAAGGCTGGGTAATTAAGTATATTCAAGATTTTTAATCAATCTGGGAATCAAAAGGATATGGGGATAAGGTGGGAAGTGGAGTTGAGGATCATCAGATCAGCCACGATCTCACTGAACGGTGGAGCCGATTTGATGGACATAACAGGCTACTTCTGTTCCTCCACCTGATGTGGTGCATCAGCAGCAAACACACAAACTCACATGTATATTGCTTGACTAACTAACCTCTTAAGCATGACTAGTGACTCAATTTTTATCTCCACCACCTGCTGATTGGTTGCTTGCTGGGAATATTGCACCAATAACCGTATATGAATCTTAATGATGAAGACTGTGAGGCTATTCAGCACAAGCGGCATCACAACTGAAATGGGTCTCATTTTGACCTGATGCGTTTTTCTAGTATGAGGTGAATTAATGGTAGTGAAAGGAGGACTGCGCCCACTTTGACCTCGCAGAGGTAAGTAGCAGGACCCAAATACCACACAGTGAGGTTACTAATGCAGAAGAGCTAGAGGCATCAACTGGCAATTCTCTGATATGTGCAGCCTTCTGCCACTCATTGGTCACCCATTTCTTCATTGCCTTAAACAACAATCTAAGAAAGAAGTCTTCTGTTTGAACTCAATCCCCAGACTCCACCCTATCTCAACTATTCTGTCTGGACTATGTCAAGCTGACAGCTCAATTCTCACATTACACCTTGTAATTTCAGCTGCTGCTCTGTAAACTGACCGTGGACACTCACCAGTAATGAGTGCAAACTTTTACTACCACACAACAATATCAGCAGCTGAGGAAAATAGCCTGTGAATACTGTCAAACTTCATTTTTAATCAGACCTTTCCATTTTCTTCCCTTCTGAATAGGATCTTCTCAATGATGTGTTCCAAAACAGCTCCCTACCTCAGTTCTGGGCATTTTTCTCCAGTCATTTAGATAAAAAGGGCAAAGAACAGGTCAAATCAGGGAAAAGCAAGGGGGAGGGGGGGGGGAGTGGAGGAGAGACAGAGAGAGAGAGAGAGAGAGAGAGAGAGAGAGAGAGAGCGCAATTAGACAAAGAACAGTTGTCCTGAACATTTCTAATACGCCAAAAGCTTGATCATTTTATAAAACTAACTTGAACCCCATTCCAGTACGGAAGATCAGCCCAAAGGTAAAAGGGAAACTTTGCAACTGCATAAATATTCTAGATAATTTCAGTGCAGTAATAAATTAGGCATGCATAACACAAGTTAGTCACTGTACTAAAAACCTATATCTTTATCCTGTTATGGTGGGGTTTGTAAGTATAACGCAGCTAAGTCTAATTCTCTGGGGACCTATATCCTGACTTGCCTGTTGTCAGGAACAGCTTTAATCTGTCCAGTCAGATGGTTCCTCCCTGTAAGAGGCAAGTACTGCTGAGAACATTCTATTGGAAATACATTCTATTTTTATTGAAAACTGAAAAGTTAAATTACACCTCCACAGGGATCTTGACAGGGTACATGCTGACAAGATGTTTCCTCTTGTGGGAGAATCTAGAACTCGGGATGACTATTTAAAAGTCCGGGTCACCCATTTAAAACAAAGATTAGGCCTTTTTTGCCCCTCACACAAAGGGTAGAGAATTTTACACTCTCTTAGATTCCTGAAACATTGATGGAAGTGGAGTCCTTCTATATTTTTCAAGCAGAGGTAGGTGGATTCTTATTAAGCAAGGGGGTGAATGGTTATCAGGGGCAAGCAGGAACATGGATTTGAGGCAACAGATCAGTCACTGGCTGACTCAAGCTCCTGGTTCATATGCTGTTACGTATCAAAGGGAACTTTTCAATGCATGCGGTTACTTCAAAGCACACAGAGATTCCCCCTCCACCTCCCACCTTTTTACTTTTGAAAGCGAAAAATATGTAATCTAAAAATATCTCAGTCTGCAGATAATACCCATCCCACCATTTCACTGTTTCAGCTTCACCGAACCAAATGTCACCATTTTCGTGTAACTCAGTTTTGAGTCAATCAGCAGGAAAGGGAAGGTGCAGCTCTAATGATGCGAGGTTAACTGACTTCTCTTTTAAATGAAATGTAAACCAAAGAAAAATGTTGATCTTGGAACGTTGAAAGAGGGAAAAATGGACAATTAAAAGTGACTTACAAAGGCAATCAATATGCTTAAAAATGTGCGGCAGTCAAAAGCAAAGAGGACATATTTATTAAGGAAGTAATGATTAGCACAAACTGAAAAGGAATTTCAACCAGAATAATAGAACACAAATCTGCATAGACTTTGCTAAAGGTTTGTAGTGCATTTGACAGTCTGTATCTGGAGTACAATTTTTATTATTGACCTAATAAAAAGTCATTAATACACAGAATATGGAATGGCGTACTGCAACAAAAATACACCTCAATGTGATGGGGATGCGCTACAATGGAAGGTTACAGAAGCTAAGGCTCTATACTTGAGCAGGATGGAGCGAAGGTGAGATTTTGTCAATGCATACAATGCACTAAATACCGTATGTAATGGAAATCTGTGCCATTATTTCAGAGTAGGTCAGGACAGAAGGATCAGAGACTTAAAGATGGAAAGTAAATCTAACTTGATTACAGAATTTGATGCTACTCAGAAGGAAACGTTTAAAACAAATTTGCTCCCAATTTCCTTTCATCCACTGTTTTAGGAATATTCAGAAATACATCTGGATATCGGATGGAAAAGCGAAAGTTATTGGATGGACAAGCCTCTCTAGTCTATGGTCTTATCCCTTAGTTGACTGTTTCTACAGAATATTTTAAAAGAGCTGCTTATTCAAAAGCGATTGCAATCTGTTTTCATGGTTTCCTGCAGTTCATAGGCTCCAGAATGGTTCTCCAGTTAGATATATACAATTGGAGATCCGGCGAGGCAGATTTGACCGATGCTTGCAAATAGAAACAAATTTTCAGAAGATTGAACTTGAAATACTGAATTGCATGAAATAAACAGTCTTCCTCTGTAAAATTGGAGATAATGGGAACTGCAGATGCTGGAGAATTGCAAGATAATAAAGTGTGAGGTTGGATGAACACAGCAGGCCAAGCAGCATCTCAGGAGCACAAAAGCTGACGTTTCGGGCCTAGACCCTTCATCAGAGAGGGGGATGGGGAGAGGGAACTGGAATAAATAGGGAGAGGGGGGGAGGCGGACCGAAGATGGAGAGTAAAGAAGATAGGTGGAGAGAGTATAGGCGGGGAGGTAGGGAGGGGATAGGTCAGTCCAGGGAAGACGGACAGGTCAAGGAGGTGGGACGAGGTTAGTAGGTAGATGGGGGTGCGGCTTGGGGTGGGAGGAAGGGA
This sequence comes from Stegostoma tigrinum, assembly GCF_030684315.1. NCBI lineage: Eukaryota > Metazoa > Chordata > Chondrichthyes > Orectolobiformes > Stegostomatidae > Stegostoma > Stegostoma tigrinum. Next base: position 73,779,965 of record NC_081365.1, read on the forward strand.
TGGGTGAGAGGAAGAACCGGTTAGGGAGGCAGAGACAGGTTGGACTGGTTTTGGGATGCAGTGGGTGGGGGGGAAGAGCTGGGCTGGTTGTGTGGTGCAGTGGGGGGAGGGGACGAACTGGGCTGGTTTAGGGATGCAGTTGAGGAAGGGGAGATTTTGAAACTGGTGAAGTCCACATTGATACCATTAGGCTGCAGGGTTCCCAGGCGGAATATAGGTTGCAGGAACAGCAACTCTCGGGTGGCATCATTGTGGCACTGCAGGAGGCCCATGATGGACATGTCATCTAAAGAATGGGAGGGGGAGTGGAAATGGTTTGCGACTGGGAGGTGCAGTTGTTTGTTGCGAACTGAGCGGAGGTGTTCTGCAAAGCGGTCTCCAAGCCTCCGCTTTGTTTCCCCAATGTAAAGGATGCCACACTGGGTACAGTGGATGCAGTATACCACATTGGCAGATGTGCAGGTGAACCTCTGCTTAATGTGGAATGTCATCTTGGGGCCTGGGATAGGGGTGAGGGAGGTGGTGTGGGGGCAAGTGTAGCATTTCCTGCGGTTGCAGGGGAAGGTGCCGGGTGTGGTGGGGTTGGAGGGCAGTGTGGAGCGAACAAGGGAGTCACGGAGAGAGTGGTCTCTCCGGAATGCAGACAGGGGTGGGGATGGAAAAATGTCTTGGGTGGTGGGGTCGGATTGTAAATGGCGGAAGTGTCGGAGGATGATGCGTTGTATCCGCTTTGCAGAACACCTCCGCTCAGTTCGCAACAAACAACTGCACCTCCCAGTCGCAAACCATTTCCACTCCCCCTCCCATTCTTTAGATGACATGTCCATCATGGGCCTCCTGCACTGCCACAATGATGCCACCCGAAGGTTGCAGGAACAGCAACTCATATTCCGCCTGGGAACCCTGCAGCCTAATGGTATCAATGTGGACTTCACCAGTTTCAAAATCTCCCCTTCCCCTACTGCATCCCTAAACCAGCCCAGTTCGTCCCCTCCCCCCACTGCACCACACAACCAGCCCAGCTCTTCCCCCCCACCCACTGCATCCCAAAACCAGTCCAACCTGTCTCTGCCTCCCTAACCGGTTCTTCCTCTCACCCAGCCCTTCCTCCCACCCCAAGCCGCACCCCCATCTACCTACTAACCTCATCCCACCTCCATGACCTGTCCGTCTTCCCTGGACTGACCTATCCCCTCCCCACCTCCCCACCTATACTCTCTCCACCTATCTTCTTTACTCTCCATCTTCGGTCCGCCTCCCCCTCTCTCCCTATTTATTCCAGTTCCCTCTCCCCATTCCCGTCTCTGATGAAGGGTCTAGGCCCGAAACGTCAGCTTTTGTGCTCCTGAGATGCTGCTTGGCCTGCTGTGTTCATCCAGCCTCACATTTTATTATCTTCCTCTGTAACATTGTTTCCTTTAAAATAACATGAGTAAAATCTAGTCATTGCACTCCTGCCTTTTTACAGCCCACTCAAAACTGGAAAATACCAAGTACCCAACTTGGATATCCAGTCTGCATTTGGCCATACATTTGTCATCAATTATCGAATTAATGGATTGATTCAGAGATATCAAAGCCTGTCATTATACAGCAGTGAATGCTTGCACAGTGTTCAAACATAGAAATGTTGATAAGGGAAGCATCAAAAACTCGACTGGCAACCCAAAGGTACTAATAGGGCATTAGTTTAATGGCTGGAATTAGCTAAATGCTTAAATATAGAAGAAAAAAACAGCATCATTACGTGTTGAAAACCTAAGTCGCTTCAAAAACAGAGGGAGAAGAGTTAAAGAGCTTTGAAATCATGGCTTTCATCAAGTTCTAAAGCACTTCACTCCCAACCAGTGGAAAGGGAATTCAGTAAAGCACACAGCTCTAAAATGCTGCATTTTATTACAACTACATAGCTCTTCCTTGAAGTTTATCCTGCCTGATCTTCTTCAACTACAAAGCTGAAAACTTAAATCTGTTTATTAAGATCTGAATCTGCATTCAAGAACGTGCTCTGAAAACTCTGCTCATAGTTTGACAGCTGTGACATATTCCACAAAAGCTCAGCCAAGTCACTACATTCGAAACAAAACTCATAGGCCAATAAAGCCACCATGTTGAATCTGAAAAGTGCTTGATTGGCTTCAAATTATCCTGGAAAGGTAGAGTATCTCAAAAACTTGAACAAGTTAAAGAAACCATTTCACACTGCTATCACGCAGTGCTACACAAGTGGGATTTTCCACTAAGAGGGTGCTGCAGATACTCCAAAGCAAAAAGGTAAAGTTGCCGAACAAGACCATGAGAGAAAGTGAGAGAGAAATGCCCAGTGTTTAATGAGGGGCTCATCATGCCTCAGAAGAGGGTAGATGTTAACCTTCATGATAACCTCTACTGACATGGGAATTGAACCCAAGCTGTTGGCATCACTTTAGCATTGAAAACCAGCTGTCCAGCCAAGAGACCCTCTCAGAACTATCAGACATTGAGCAATATGATTATGCATTTCAGTGCCATTATAATACCAGATATGTAGACTGCAAGACTGAGCAACTGGCCGATCAAATTAAACACGTTCCTTTAGTTTTTAGGGATAGGTCAAGCACAGATCACTCTCAACCAGCCCCTGCTTGAAACCCAAAACAAACATATATAAAATCTAAATCCACAATTGTAAAGCAATAGCTGAGCAATCCTGAGCTTACTAATAGCTACACTAACAACCTATTTAAGATAATCAGTTGAGCTCTTAATGTGCCTCATTTGTCTTTCTACAAGTGACATACAACCACAGGCAGCGATCCACTGTTCTACAATCAGAAGGACTATGATCAGGCCTTTTATCTTCGTTGAAATCTACAGCTTCCGGTCACCTTCCCTATGGAAATGCCTCAGACAATCGGCATCAACTTACCAACAATCAGCGCCCTTTTCTCCTATAACATAAATTGTTGAGATCATTCAAATTTTGGCGTTTTTGCATTTTTCCTGACGATTGCAAGGTACAAAGCTTCAGCAATAGTCATGTTCTGTCAAACATTATTTACTAATTCACAAATCGTCCAGTGACTTCAATAATTCAAAAATTTGGACGGTTGATTTTCAAAATCAGTTTCAGAAGTTGAATCAAACTACAAAGCCTTGGTGAGAACTAGTTCAAATGGTGCAATTCAACTCCCGAATCGATCCTTGGCTGCAACTCCATCATCTGTAGAAAGGCTATAACATAAAATAGAAAGCAACAAGATTCAACTGCATTTTCATCGAATACAAATCGCAACCCTGCACTTCCACATCCTACCCAAGGTTAGACATTACAGTCAATGGACACCAACTACTACAGACAAAAGATGGCCCAGACTGCAGAATTCACATTAAAAACTACATTTGCAATATGATTTAATATCAAACTACTAAGGAAGCCCAAAAACCTGAGACATGAAAACAAAATGAGGAGTCTAAGTGATTGAAGGGAACAGCTTGATTCCACATGCTGGTGTTGAGATGTTACATTCCAGCACTGTCACCACAACAGATCTGTGTTAATGTCGACATTATGACTGTTGACCAAATAATTCTTTATTTGTTCATATGCTTCATATAGAAGTCATTGCCTGACTTTCCAAGGACATTCTGCTCTGACTCAGCTCACAGCCTACTCCAGTCCAAGAGCGGTGTGTGTGGACTAGGCAGCTAGCTACATATGTGTAAGTAAACCCCTTAAAAACAATTTGAACAGTAACAGGAAGCACAACATGGTTCTCTGCTGGCTGTGAGAGTGGCAAGCATTGGCAGTAAGGCCCTTGAAAATGTTACCTCTTTGAAAATTGACCCCCTAATCTCTTAAAAGTTTTGTCTTAAATAGTCTCATAAAGTTCAACTTTTACATGACTATATAAATTGCATCAGAAGCTCATGTTTGTGAACCTACACTATGCTGAGTATCACACTAAGGCTTAGACTTTGTAAAACAAAATTTCTACATAATCTTTTAAGACTAGTTGACATCCTTCAAAACTGAGTGACTTAAATATAATGCAATAATTCCCTTTGACTCAAAAAAAGATTTAACATATTTCCCAAAAAAGCAGTATTGAAATGGAATAGGAGGGGAGCGCAATGATCTCACCATTGAGACACACTGACTTTGCACTTCTATAGAACAGTCATTTGCAAAAGGGGGATCTGCAAGCAGTGTGTGTCCTTAATCTAGCTTTCCTTTGACCGCCTCCTGACCTGCAGCTTATTGACTGTTTCCAAGGCCAAACAGAAGGGAAATTGCTGACATTTCTCAGTAGGAACAGGGAATGCTTACAACACTGATTAAAGTCAAGCTGAGCACATCAACTGTAGCATCAACAAGCTGTCAAAATAGGTTCCCACATCACAGACAGATAAGCCATATCACATCACTTCAGGAGTTACAGCAATGTACTCTTTCCCAAACAGCAACTTTCCCAATCAAACATTTTTCAATGGATGAACATGTGCCATTCTGATGGTGACATTTCTTTACAGTGTAGAAAGCAATGACGCCAACACTGGATCAATTTAAGGCTTCATAAAAATGTCAATTTTATGATGCTCCACAGCACTGCGAAATGAATTAAATTCCTTCTTTGAGGCATTTCATTTATCCATACATCAATGACTCATCAAACAAGGCTGCATTTTGATGAAAACCAAGCAGATTCTGCAGACATCAAAGAATCTTTTATTTGACTGGGTCAACCTGATAAATCATTAGGATGTGCTGCCAAGGTCGTAACCTGCTCAAACAGTTAGAAGTCACATGACACCAGGTTATCGGTCACCCTTCACTAGTCATTCAGCTGTTGACACTTTGCTCACTGTCTAACACTTGGTCACCTGCAGAGACTTTTTACCTGGCACTCCACACACACCAGCTGTATGGTCTTTCGATCTCTCTGCCCTTGATCTCTCTGCCTATGAAATCTGGGTCTCTGTGCCCTGCTCTCTCACTGCATCTGACAAAGAAGCAGCATTCCGAAAGCTTATGATTTCAAATAAATCTGTTTGGACTATAATATGATGTCATGTGATATCTGACTTTTTCCACCCCAGACCAACACCAGCACCTCTGCATCCTGGCTGCTCAAACAGAAACAGTACACCAAGGGCCAGTCTATAGCAACACTGTCAGCTGAACTTGTCACAGTCCTCATCACAACCACATTGCCAGAGGGGAAGAAAAATCAAACCCTTTGGGAGATGGTTACACATATTATACAAATGCACAGGTTACAATTCTTATCAGATTATATCATTACATGACAGCCCAGGATCATAGTCATTTTCTTTCCGTATTAATTTTCATTCATTTCTCACCAGATGGCTCTAAATAAAAAGGAGAATGGTGCAAAGTTAAACCAGAGAGACAGAGAGGAAGGGAGGAGGAGGGGAGATAGAGACTGCACTCAAAGTGACTGTTGATCCCATGCAACATGAGGTGGACTGCTCACCAACACTGACCTCTCTCAGCTTACAAGTGCAAATAAACCACTCAGGAAGAAAAGGACAACTCAACAATCTGCAGTACCCTTCCTCTGGAATGTAACGTATCTGCTATTCTCTTAATACACACTTAAATTTCCATCATTGCTATGTCTTCTCATGAATCTTACTCTCTAGGTAAAGCTGTTCTCTAAAACTCAGGGATTTAACTATTGCTCTGCTCTGTCAGATCACAGAATCCCTACTGTGTGGGCCATTCAGCCCTTCGAGCTCAGACCAATCCTCCAACTCAGATCCACACGCTTTCCCATGGCTAACGCACCCAGCCTGTACATCTTTGGACACAATGGGCAACTTATCATGGCCAATCCACCTTACCTGTACATCTTTGGACTGTGAGAGGAAACCTGAGCACGTGGAGGGAACCACGCAGACACGGTGAAAACATGCAAAGTTCACACAGTTACCTGAGGGCAGAATCAAACCCGGGTCCCTGGTGCTGTGAAATGGCCATGCTAACCACTGAGCCACCATGTCACGCCAGGGATCACTGGCAGTCCCCATATCCTGATTCACACTGCGATGACAGGGGCATCGGGACTTTCAGTATTCCCCAAATTCAGCCGGAGTGACCGAGAAACACTGGAAAATATCTCTGATTACTACGGTCAGCCTCTCCAATCACTGGTGACTTAGCTGGTATAGATAACAGCCATATAAATAACAGGATTGCAGTGAGAAAACTGAACTAAATCTCTTCCATGGGAGATCTGAAAAGGGACTTCTTGTCTCTTAATTAAACAGAAAAATGCTTTCAATTCAAATCTCTCGCTCTAGTGATTGGGTTTATACCTGTGATTCCCCCACAGGCAAGTTCTTGGTTTGAGCTTTGCTTCTTCAGAGAGATCCCAAGCAAAGACATTACTCTGCTTGACACGGCAATTTCCCTTTATGTAACATCTATAGGGTTACAATAGTGTTTCAGTGAACATGTAGCTGATAAAATTGGACTCCAAGAAAAGGAGATACGAGGACAAGTCTGATCAATGATGAGTTTTGAGGAATATCTTAAAGGAGGAGACAGAGAGAGAGCGAGAGAGAGAGGAAGGGGGGAGATAGAGGGAGAGGGAGAGAGAGAGAGAGAGAGAGAGAGAGAGAGAGAGAGAGAGAGAGAGGTGAGAGAGAGAGAGAGGTGAGAGAGAGAGAGAGGTGAGAGAGAGAGAGAGGTGAGAGAGAGAGAGAGGTGAGAGAGAGAGAGAGGTGAGAGAGAGAGAGAGGTGAGAGAGAGAGAGAGGTGAGAGAGAGAGAGAGAGAGAGAGAGAGAGAATTTGAGATCACACGGCCTGGACAGCTTAACACACAGCAGCAAGTGGTATTGTTTAAGAGGGAGGCTGCACCAGAGATTAGAGTTTACAGAAGCACTATGTCCTGAGGGTGCTTGTCGTAGCATGGAAGGCCGAAAGAAATTAGAGTTGAGACACTGGAACACTATCTTCTTCAGGAAACAAAGGTTCCATTAAACAGCATCAGGCCAATAGTCAAACAGCTTTTACTTATTATTTGTGTAGTCCTCAAAGTCTGAGCTCTATATAACTTTAAGTGTCAACTGGAATGTCCACACGAGCTGAGTATGTGAACTGGATGTTATATGGTTACAGGGGTGTACATGAGCTGGATACTGTACACCTACAGCTGTGTATGAACTGGATATTCTACACTTAGAGCTGTGTGTAAGAGGTGATATAGTACCTTCAGCTGGGTGCGTGAACTGGCCAGCGAGCCAAACAACTGCCTCTTGTTTGTGCAACAGTAGTTGAGTAAAGACCTGAACTTGGCACTGTTGTTTAATTGGTGGCATTCCAAACACACTAATACGTGTGGAGGTGTCAACAAACAGTGAAAGACGAACATGCCACTTTGATACTCCCATACAGCTGCAGCATGTTTAAAATGAAAATTTCAAAGCAATTCTAAGTACTTAGGATATACAAAACTTTGACGACTGCTAAAATTCCTGTTCTGTTGATCCTTTCACTGTCTCAAAGCAGAAACCACTTTTGTAAACATATGAACAAACTCACTTCCGAATTGACACTTGGGCCATTTAAACTAAAGCACATATCTGACTGACATCATCGCATCTTCTTTTAATCTGTTTCCAATTTAGCTTGTTTTCAAAAAAAAACTGACTTATCAAGATTAATAACCATATTTACTTTGAATTTCAAAAATTTAATGTGCCTGAATCTTGAATTCCACTGTCCATGATCCTGGCTACAGGGATGATACAAGTGTACCTGAATCTCTCTCAGATGTGCGCAGACTTGTTCTTCATCCTGACACAACAGTGTCAGATCCAGACAGGAAAAGCCCAGATCTGAGCCGTACCTGGATCAGGATGCTGTTCAATTTGTTATGCAGCAGAAACATATGAACAGAGTCCCTTAGGAATTAAACCAGGTTAATCTACGTACCCAACATAACAACTTTTTCAAAAGTTCGGCTCCTGGCAAATTCAAGACACAATTGAACAGTCAACATTCTGATCAAATTTTTTTTTTAAATTATTCAATCTGGGACGCATGGCTAGGCCAGCCTTTATTGTCCATCCCCCCTGTCCTTGGAGAAGCTGAGCTGTCTTCTTGAACCACTGAAATTCTTGTGGTATAAGTGTACTCACAATGCTGTTAGGGAGGGAGCTCCAGGATTATGACCCAATGACACTGAAAGAGCAGCAAGATATTTGAAATCAGGATTTTGCATGACTTAGACTACCACTTGTAGGTGGTGATGTTCTCATGTATCTGCTGCTCTTGCCAGTGCCCTTGTAAGGGATTGTGGTTTGGAAGATGCTGTATGAGGCAGCAGGGTGGAAGGGTGAATTTTGTAAATGATACACACTTCCGCTGCTGTATATTGGTCTGGAATGGGGTGAATACTGAAAGAGTTGGATGGTGTGCAAATCAAACAGACAGCTTTTCCTTAGGTGCTACTGAGATTGAGCACTGTTGGAGCCACGCCCGCCCAGCCAAGTGGTGTTTACTCCCCAAGTCCAGTGTTGCTCGGGCTCACGGTGCCACACCGTGTCAAATGTTGCCTTAGATGTCAAGGGTAGTGACTCTGACGTGAACTAACATGAGTTCCACCCTTTCATCCAAAGTCTGCAAGGAGGTCGGGAGCCATGTGGCTTTGTTGGAACCCAAACAGACATTAGGTAGGTCATTGTTGAGCAAGTACTGTTTGACCTAATCACCTCTTTCAACACTTTGCTGACAATCAAGAGTAAATTGACAGAGGGTAACTGACCAGGTTGGGTTTGTCAGTCTGGGGAGGGAACATACCTGAGCAATGTGCCACATTATTGGGACATTCCAACATTATACCCTGCTCCTGTACTCCTTTGACAAAGCAGCTCTGATCATGTTGTTACGATGTGTTGGAGCCAATAACATGGGCTAACATTTAATTCAACGTACCTAGCATCAATAATTGCCGATTCAAAATGCTCTATACAGTGCTGTGTGCGATTGCTCTGTTGCCTGCTGTGATTGGACTCTCAGCAGTGCTAGACCATCTCTGGTGTACCATCCTCATTTCATCATCATTAACTCCAGCATTGAAGCTGTTCCTTTGTTCGCACACTCCTTTTATCCAGTGCCTGGGCTCACAGACTATAATTTGTGGGATATCTGAGAGGCAGGGTGGGAGTGAGCAGGCTGCTTGAGATACTTAAGAGTGTGGAATACAAGAAAACCTTTAAATATAGATTTATGATTAAGCATACAATGTGGGTCCCCAGCTGACTACTTTGACTGAAGACAGCAAGATTTCAATTGTTCTCATGACAGAACCAGCACCAGCTTGGAGTAGGGTCAAACCTGACTTCTTACAGCAAGAATCAGCACCAGCAACCAGCTACACCGTACAGTGTGATAAACCCTCCTACTCCTCTGACACAGAGGTCTACATGATGGAGATCCAGCCCCATACAGAGTGTGATGAGGTTTACCTGGCCACTATGCAAATAGTAACACGAGACAGGAAAGTACCAGCAATACATCAGGGAATGGACTGGTTTGGGGTGAGTTTGCCCCTGCACCTCAGGGACAAGGGAAAGAGGGGCACCCCAAAGGCATGATGGTTAGGGGAGGCATCTCAAGAGTATCAGGGAGGGCTAGGTAGCACACTGAAGTGGTGTCACTTGGAGAATTTCTGTAGTGAATTTTGCAGATTGTAAAGACTGCTGCTATTGAGCATCGGTGGAGGAAGTGTTAATCAAATTTGTCCTGGATGGTGTCAAGCTTCTCAAGTGTTGTTGTAGCTGCACCCATCCAGGAACGTGGGGAGCATTCCATCACACTCCTGAATTGTGCCTTGTCGATGGTGGACATGCTCTGGTGAGTTTCATGCTGCAGATTCTGAGGATCTGAACTGTTCTTGTAACTACTATTGATAAGGAAAATCCAATCCAATTTCAGGTCAACATTAACCCCCAGGATATTGTCGGTGGGAGATTCAGCAGAGGTAATGTCACTGAATGTCAAGGGCTACTGGTCAATTTCTGTCATCTTGGAACTGACCAATGCCTGTCAGTTGTATGGTGCAAACGTTACTTGCAACTTGTCAGCCCAAAACTGGATATTGTCCAGATCTTGTTGCATCTGAACACAGGCTGCTTCAGTATCTGAGGAATTGCAAATGTTGATGAACATTGTGCAATCATCAACTGGTCTTTTCATGGAGGGTAGATCACTGAAGTCACTGAAGAAGGTTGGGCCTAGGACACGAAGATTTCTGCAGCAGTATCCTGGAGCTGAGATGACTGATGTCTAACAACCACAGCCAGTTCTTACGTGACAGTGGAGTGCTTCCCCCTTATACCCACTGACTCCAGTTTTAAGACGGTTCCTTGATACAACATACTATGTGAGAGTTTGGAAGAGGCAGTGACCTCAGATCTTATGAAGTGATATTGAGCAGTTTATATGTACACACTCCAAAGTCTAGAAAAACGAGAGTAGATCTAAATCTAACATATAAGATGATAAAGGATACTGAGTGATAATAAAGGATGTTGAGTGTGTCTAAGATGGCAACAGAGTAGGACAGTCTGGTCAGAGCTCCTCTGCACCAGGTCCTTTACTCCTGGGTGGCTGAGCAGGTCAAGACCCGCGATGGACCAGAGCGAGAAACATGGCCTTGCACTCGGGGCACCTGCAGGCACACCCGTGAGCCCCAGAACACTGCGGAGCACTGATCCCTGGAGCAGCTAGTCCTGGACGTAGACTGGTGTGAGGGGATAATCCTTACCTTGGAACATTGTAATGTTAACTCCTTAATATGTTCCTATTTTTAAACTTATTTTCAACTCTGTAATTAAGCAACTACTTTTCTTCCTCGGCTGTATCCAAGAACTGTACCCAGGTAACTTGAACCTAAGATGTCACCATAAAAAGGCACACTGTGTGAACGTTTTTCACTGTACTCCTACAATGGGGCACACTTGACAATATAATGATATTGCAGCATTGAAAGGTACATGTAGAAAGGATGTTTCTAGGCAATCTAGAATGAGAGGTCACAGTTTTAGGATAAGGGAAGGCAGATTTAAAATACCGATGAGGAGAAATGATTTCTTTCAAAGGGTCATGAATCTGTGGAATTCGCTACACGAGAGTGTGGTGGATGCTGGGACATTGAGTGAATTTAAGGAGGAGATAGATTTTTAAGTAATTTTTAATAGTAATATGTTGAAGGATTGTGGAGCGGGAGCAACAAAGTGGAGTTGAGACTGAGATGAGATCAGCGATGATTACATCTAATGGCAGAGCAGGCTAGAGGAATGGAACTGTCCAAGTGCTTATGTTAGGAAGTATTTGGATATACATTTGCGATGACAAGGCATACCAGGACATGGGCCAGATGCTGGAAAATGGGATTTGAATAGTTAGGTGCTTATTTTTGACAAGCACAGACTTGATGGGCCATAGGGCCTTTTTCCGTGCTGTAGATCTCCCTGACTGTGGAGCACAGTCCTAACAGGGAAAAGCAATACCCACAACACGGAATTGGAACTGGCTGCCCGTTTGGGTGGAAGATGGAAATAAGTTTTTGGAAAACGAATTTGAATCAATCTTCTCAGACATGTGTTGACACATCACCAAGGTAGGTGGGACCTTCTGGCCACTGTGCCACAACAACCCTACCACCTTCCTGTAAATTCAGAGGGTTAATTCAATATCAAAACAAAATTGCGAGCTTTGATCTGAGTTGGCTATTTCAGAGCCCACTTTGCAGGAGTTTTGTTTTTCAGAAAACAGTGAGCCTGGGTCTCAATTTGTAGCCTCCTCGGAGCCAGAAGCCAGTCAGGTCAAGTGCTGCAACAGGCAACAACTCACCTTGGTATCAGCCATAGCCATATCGTGCCCAGGCCTGAAGCTTATGGGTTCAAGGCACAATCTGCAATTTCAGTATATAGTCTAGACCAACACCTCAGGGGAGCAGTAACATAGTACTGCACTCTCCTTCGTGTGACATGTTTAAAACAAAGGTCAGTTCGCTCGAAAGGTAAAAGACTTTGTAGTACCGTAATTATAAGGAGTTTCCCGGTATCCTGTCACTGACATTCCTTTTGTAGAAGCCCTACAGTGTGGAAGCAGGCCATTTGGCCCATCGAGTCCACACTGACCTTACAAAGAGCATCCCGTTCAGACCCACTCCCTACCCCATCCCTGTCACCCTGCTATTTCCATGACTAACTCACCGACCTTGCTCATTCCTGGGCCGTGGGAGGAAACCCATGCAGTCTCTGGGAGAATGTGCAAACTCCAAATAGATGGTCACCAGAGGGTGGAATCTAACCCAGGTCCCTGGCGCTGTCAGGCAGCAGTGCTGACCGCTGAGCCACCGGGCTGTGTCTATTCGAAAAAAATCACCAAAAAGACAATATAACTGGTCACATCTCTCCTTGCTTCATTTGCCTTCATACAGGGAGGGTTCTAGAGGGTAATTCATTGAAAGACTCTGAGAGCGACATTTAAGAGCTAACTGAAAGTCATGTCCCTGTAAAACAGCTGCTATGGGAACGTCCCAAAGTGCTACTGCTATTTTAAAAACACTTTTATTCAGCCAGGTGCAAAGAGGAAGGATCTGAACTTGCTGGGATTGGCCAAAACACAACCAGGAAATTCTAATCAAAGGCTGGTGGCATTTTCAACCTTCATCCTTGGACTGGAATCCTTTCTGATGGAAGTCCCCTCAAAGCAAATGTTATTTACAGTTTCATTTCAAGTCGGTCTATTGTGCAAATGCAACCAAATGACTGCACCTGCAAAAATCAACAAGCTTCAGTCACGGCAGCTGTCTGAGCAGCTCACAGCACCTTCTGAACACTACAGCTGCTGTTTAGTATCACTGCCCAACTTCATCATATTACATATTTGATTCATTCATGGGTCAGGTTCTGGTTGCGCTCCTGTTCAGACTCCTGCTACCTACCAGTGGAGTATTGTTGCTTGATCAAGTTAGTCTGCAGGTCCATTAGGCTGGTGGGAACCCAACATCATTCTCAACCTGAGTACAGACTGCATTTCCTGCCACAGGCATACTGGATACTGGGCAGTCAGAACTTGCTCACAAGAGAGAAAAGCTTGCATCAGCAACTTGGATCTATATTAACATAATCCCTTATACATAAAATAATGCCCTACAAGCTATTACTCTTTTCATTGAGAGCTGCTCTCAAGGGCCACTTTATAGTTTTCAGACACTCCTTTTCCTTCTCATTAACTCTGTTATTAGGCAATGCAGCCACATCGTAACATTACTTTCTGCGTTTGTGTGGATGTATTTGGACTCGCACAGAAGAATTAATCAGTGTCTTAAATAATTACCAACCTCTTTATACTTAAAGCAACAAATATTTTATTTCCTGGACACCACACTCTCTTTAAATTGGTACAAGAAACAAGGATAAGATAGCAAAATAACTGATACATACATCTACAGACAAAAGGCCGTCACCCTAAACACACCTGCTGCAGCCGAGTGAGATGGTAGATAATGCAGTCAGCACTTATTCAGAGGTCTGGAATGTCTTGACCACACAGCTTCCACCCTTTTTACTCCAACTCCGATCTCAATCTCACACTTAAATCAAACATTTAAAAGTGTTCATTACAATATCAGCCATAACAATCTTCATCAGAGTAGCTCCTAAATATATGCAGCCATAACTCTCCCTGGTATACCCCAGGTCAGTCTTATCCCTTTCTGATACATCCTGGCAATCTCTGGCCGAGTTTATATTTCTGATAATATGAGTGGGGAATTTCTCTGCTCGATGGAGAAGCCACAGGCCTCAATAAACAAAGTTGGCATCACTACTATTTCACTATACAAAGTACAGTAGCGGTCACAGAATGAAACAGTGATAATGTCAAGCTTTATTACAGTCATTTAGAGAATGCAAATGAATTGTGCCTCTCACCCCTGCAGCTCTGTGCAGACTCTCAGATTACACCTAGGCAGCACTGTGGCTCAGTGGTCAACACCAGGGATCCAGGGTCGATTCTGTCTACGTGGAGTCTGCACATTCTCCCTGTGTCTGTCTGGGTTTCCTTCAGGTCGTCTGGTTTCCTCCCAGAGTCCAAAGATGTACAGATTAGGTGGATTAACCATGATAAGTTGCCCTTGTGTCCAGGGATGTACAGGCTAGGTGGGTTAGCCAATGGGAATGCAGGGCTGCAGGGATAGGGTAGAGGGTGGCTCTGGGTGGGATGCTCTTCAGAGAGTCAGTGTGGACTAGATGGACCGAATAGCCTCATTTTACGCTTTAGGATTCTAATGTTATTATGTTCTTATGTTTCTGAGACTTCCACAGCCAGCAACTAAATTGGGGTCTATTTATAATGAAATAAAATTAAATGAAATAAACTGAACCTGGTCTTAGCATCACATCCTTCATCACAATCTAGGCACCCACCCTCAAGTTGTGAACCTTCTCCATGTTAACTGCACAGAGATATAGCTGCTCCCTGAAACCCAGATCCTCCCGATATAAAAAAAATACAGTTTCTATAACAACACTCTAGGACAGCATTCCTGAGTACAATTGCCATGTTACTCTGCATGGCTTCTCTGATAAATCACACACTTAGAAAGTTCCTAATGTGCCAAAAAACATCCCAAGTGAATTTGTACAATCCAGCCCCGTGAATTGGTTTCACCACAACCTGACAGGGCAGGAAGTCCCTTAGTGAATCTCACCTCAGGAAACTACCCAACGGACCAACATCACCATGTGTCACACAGGTACTCAAAGGAACAACCCTCTCCTCACACCAGCCGCTGCGTACGGGAGGGAAGAGGGGAGTGTCTGAGGTGAATCAGGAGATCTATTTTCTACATACCCAGGAGTTAGAGCAGGTTTTAATGCCTCCAACCTTCCCTGACTACCTGTCACATTAAGTCAATTATAACCACACGAAGTCTCTGACCTTGGAGTTGGGGACTTTTTACAAGGTTTTCATGGATTGGGTGGTTACCCAATGGAAGTTTCATCTTACGAGATGGGACATGAGGATCTCTGCGTGGTCCCAGTGTGCGTCTCCTGTCTGCACTGTGGTACAGTTGGCCACCTGTCAGAAGATCTGACGTTGTGACCAGATAACTTGGCTTTTAGCTGTGATACTGGGGAGAAACGCGTCTGTTCTATTTCAAATAACCATGAGGTTATTTAATATTCCATCATGAAAGGCCGCATTGCGCCATATTGACAAGCCACATTTTGTAGTTACTGTCTCTGGGAGGGATTTCAATGCTTATTATTTACAATCAAACACAGAACAATCACGAAGTGAGCAAGAAACCTCAGCTACATTTACTGTATATTGGAGAGCTGGAACTTTAACTGTATTAGCTAATGTTAGCACTGGACAAGACAGATCACCGAGTGAAACCTGGCCTTTTATG
Source organism: Stegostoma tigrinum (assembly GCF_030684315.1). NCBI lineage: Eukaryota > Metazoa > Chordata > Chondrichthyes > Orectolobiformes > Stegostomatidae > Stegostoma > Stegostoma tigrinum. The sequence goes on from NC_081365.1 coordinate 73,795,406, forward strand.
TTCTAATTTGATTTTGAAAGTGTGAAATCAGGTACTGAACACATTCACAAGAAAGTGCCAATGTACTCCTAACACTAAGGATACGATATTCACTGGACAAGAAATAAAAACATGAAATACATTACACCAGTTGGGAAGATTTAATTACAGACGTCAGGAAAACTTTGCGCTCCTCCTTTGACCCCTTACAAAGATTCAAACCTCAATGTAGGGACAACAACATCTCTGCACACAAGCTACTCTCTCAGGGTCAGGATGGGACAGCTGCAACTGATTTACTTTCAGCAGACTCACTGCAGTTCCTCTTTTCCTCTTCATCACATATCTGCTCAACAGTGCTGAAACAAACTGCAAACTAAACTCTTAGCTCCTTAAACTTCCGAACAAACACGTTTCCTAAATCTAGATTTGGTAGGAACTGCAGATGCTGGAGAATCTGAGATAACAAGGTGTAGAGCTGGATGAACACAACAGGCCAATCAGCATCAGAGGAGCAGGAGAGCTGACTTTTCGGATCGAGACATTACAAAATTGAGCCACGGTACCATGGTAGTGTCCCTGCCTACGAACCAGAAGGTCCAGGTTCAAGTCCCACCAACTTCAGATATGTGTCATACCATTTCTGAACAAATTATTGAGTCATAGAGTCATATAACACAAAAACATTAATCCAACTTTGTCCATACTGACCAAGCTTTCCAAGTGAAACTAATCTCAATTGTCTGCATTTAGTTCATATCTTTCTAAACCTTTCCTATTCACGTACCTGTCCAAATGTATTTTAACTGTTAAACTGCACCTACCACTTCCCCTGGAAGCTCATTCCACAAATGAACCACCTTCTGTGTAAAACAGTTGTCCCTCAGTTCCCTTTTAAATCTCTCTCCTCTCACCTTAAACCTATGCCCTCAAGTTTTGGACTCACCCCACCGCAGGGAAAAGACCTGCCTATCTACAATGCACAAAATGTAAATTAAGCCAAATATTTTAAATTACTGTTAAAACACCAGCAACAGTATACACTCATGTTGTACACAAGAAACCACACCTTTACCGTGCACGGAGCAGCGTGGACCTCACCCGCACCGCGCACGGGGCGGCGTAACCCTTGCTATACACAAAACAGCAGGAATCTAATATGCACACTAATAGGAGTCATTCTGTGAGATAAATACCTTGACATGACAAGCAACTTTGAGGACACAGATTATAGTTTATTCAGCAGCCTGCACATTGCCAGGCAGTAACGGTACACAAGATCTGGTGACCAAACAGCGTGGCAGTGAGTCTCTCATCCCGAGACTGAACAGTTGTCTCCAAGTTCATCCTTGTTCCTAGTAACTGGGTGACAATGAGGGGCATGCAACGTTAAAGTGGCCGGCTTTACTGAATTGTCAAAGCCTCACCAAATCCATCAGATCTTCTACTTCCATTTGTGTTTTGTCAGAAGTAAACTAGTAAAGATTTGTGGCAGTCAGTCAGCGGTTCCCAAAGACTCCAGCAGGTTAGTTAAAGGTGAGGTGTCAGTATGAACAAAAATCTCTGACTCTTCATCCATTTAATGCAATCCAAGCTACACTGTTATACTAGTTACTCTCGACATATACCAGCTATGTCCACTGTTACATTGTAACTAAGCTGATAGTGCAATCAGTAACCAGATATTCCTGGTGCACTCACTCATGGTTAGACTAGTTGTGCTAGTTATACTAGTTGGGCCGTTACATTACTAGTTACTAAGTCCAACTTGTTATAACTAGTTATACCAACTTTCCACTCCTCAGGGGAGGCACAGGTTATGACAGAGCCTGGCACAGCTGGTTATGCTGGTTAAGTTAGTTAGCAGCTAGTTAAGCGCTGGCCCACCTGCCTCCACCGTGTCGCTGAGGTCCAGCGCGGCCGCGCTCCTCGGGAACTCCTTCAGTTTGCGGCCGCTCAGGGCGAGGATCCCGGAGCCTGCCGCCTCCACCAGGGCCCGCTCCAGGGAGCGGGGAAGAAACGGCGCCGCTCCCGGCCCAGACCCCGGCCCGGCCCCCACCACCGCAATCCCGGCGCCCGGGACCACGGCCAGGCCCGGAGCCGGCCCCTCCGCCTCCGCCATGCTGACCGCCCCCCCCCGGCTCCGCTCCGCTCCTCCTCGCTCAGTCCGCTCCCGCCGATCCGCCGCTGCTCATTTCCCGCTGCGCACCGCCCGCCCGAGGGACAACGGCAGATTGAGGCGGAAACCCAACGGCCGGCGGAGCGGCGGCGCAGCCTGGAGGCAGCGGGCGGAATTGCGGGCAGAGAGTTGGTGGGGGAGAGACTGCCATCACCTGGGGGGAGGAGGTACTGCAGGCAGGGAGGTAGAGAGAGACTGACACCCCCTGGGGGAGGTAGGTATTGCAGGCAGGGAGGTGGAGAGAGACTGACACCCCCTGGGGGGAGGAGGTACTGCAGGCAGTGTCGGGGTGGAGAGAGAGGGAGGTACTGCAGGCAGGGCTGTGGAGAGAGACTGACACCCCCTGGGGGGAGGAGGTACTGCAGGCAGAGCGGGGAGGGAAGACTGACCCCCCTGGGGGGGAGGTACTGCAGGCAGAGGGGGGAGTGAAACTGACACCACCACCTGGGGGTAGAAGGTACTGCAGGCAGAGCAGGGAGGGAAGAATGCCCCCCCCGAGGGGAGGAGGTACTGCAGGCAGAAGGAGGAGAGAGACTGACACCCCCTGGGGGGAGAGTGTACTGCAGGCAGAGCGGGGAGGGAAGACTGACCCCCTTGGGGGGAGAGTGTACTGCAGGCAGAGGGGGGAGAGAAACTGACACCACCACCTGGGGGTAGAAGGTACTGCAGGCAGTGCAGGGCGGGAAGAATGCCCCCCCCCCCGAGGGGAGGAGGTAATGCAGGCAGAAGGAGGAGAGAGACTGACACCCCCTGGGGGGAGAATGTACTGCAGGCAGAGCGGGGAGGGAAGACTGACCCCCCTGGGGGGAGGAGGTACTGCAGGCAGAGCGGGGAGGGAGAGTCCAAGATAATGAAGTGTGGGGCTGGACGAACGTAGAACATAGAACAGTACAGCGCAGACAGGCCCTTCGGCCCTCGATATTGCGCCGACCTGTGAACTAATCTAAGCCCCTCACCCTACACCATCCCAAACACAGCAGGCCAAGCAGCATCTGAGCAGCAGGAAAGCTGATGTTTTGGGTCTAGACCCTTCTTCAGAAATTCTGCCTCTACCAATCGCTCAGATAGTGCATTCCAGATTCCCCCGAACCTCTGAGTGAAAAATAATTTCCTTGAATTCCCTCTAATGCCTTTCACCTTAAAATTATACCCCCGCGTGTTGTTGTTCACCCTTCTACTAAGGAGAACGGCAGCTTTCTATTTACTCTGCGCATGCCCTTCATAATATACACCGCCATCAGGTTCCCTCTCAGCCTTCCCAGCTCAAAGAAACAACCTAAGCTTAACTAACCTCTTTTCATCTCTGAAATGCTTCATTCAAGGCAACATCCTGGTCAATCTCCTCTGCATCCCTTTCAGTGCAATCAAGTTCCTCCTACACTGCAGTGACCAGAACTGTAGATGTGCTTCAGCTGTGGTCTAACCAAAGTTCTATACAGCTCCAACATGACCTCTTTGCTCTTATAACTTATGCCACAACAGACAAAGGCAAGCATCCCATCTGCCTTCTGAATTACCCTATTAACCTGTCTTGCCACCTTCAGGGATCTGTGGACAAACTCCCCAAGATCACTCTATTCCTCTAAGCTTCCTAAGATTATTCCCATGCATTGAGCACCACCTTACATTTATCAGGGTTAAAATTCCACCTGCTACTGAGCTGCCATCTCACTAACCCATTTATACTTCCTCACGCCTAACATTTTCCTCTTCACTGTCAACCGTCTGGCCACTCTTCATGTCATCTGGAAATCTACTTACATCTCTCCACATTTATGACTATTACAAACAATAAGGCACCCAGCGCTGATTCCTGTAGCACACCACTGTGCATCGGGCGCCAGTCACACAAACAGCCTTCTAACACCACCCTCTGTCTCCTAACACTAGGCCAGGGTTTGGACCCATCTTGCAAAATTACCCCGGATTCCATGAGTTTTGCCTTCTTTATCAGTTATCCATGTGGGACCTTGTCAAAAGCCTTGCTGAAATCCATATAATCTACATCCACTGCCTTATCCTCATCCAAACACTTGGCCACCTTCTCGAGAAATTCCATCAAATTTGTTAGACATGACCATCCTTGACAAAGCCATGCTGACTACCCTGGTCAACTCATGCCTCACGAAATGGAGATTCAGAACATTTTCCAATAGTTTCCCTACCACTGATGTGGGAAACAATGGACCATCACCCTTCTTGTAAAGTGGAACCATATTAGCAGTCCTTCAGTACTTCTCCTTTGGCCAAAGAGGTCTTTTAAAAAAAAACAACTTTGGAACATGGCCCTCTTATTTCCGCTGTCATCTCTCAGAGCAGCCTGGGATGTAACTCATCAAGATCAGGGGATTCTATCTAATTTGAAACCCACCAAAACTTCCAACATCCTGGCTTCTTATATCAACCAGTACAAGGACACAGTCCACCTTTCCAAATCTGTACTTAGATCCTTCACCTTCCAAGTAAAGATATATGCAAAGCACTCATTTATTAATCTACCAATGTCCTTTGGCTTCATGCAGATTTCCTCTTTGGCCCTTACTGAGCCCCACTCTTTCCCTGATATATCCTACAAATATCTTGGGAATCTCTCCCCCCCCCCCAACTCTGTTCTTCCAAATACTTTCAGGTGATATGCTACATGAACTCTGTACATTCCCCTAGGTCCTACATTGTTTTACCCCTTTAGTATCTGTTGTTATATTTGTCTCTTCTTCAGGACTGACTGTTCCTAAACAGACTATTCTCTGGGCTTGTTGCTCCTACACTTCACTCTAAAGGGAATATGTTGGGCCTGTACTCTTCCCCTGTACCTTTCTGAAACCCTCTCACTGTTCTCTAGATTTACCAACTCTGTCTATTCTGGCCAGATTTTAATAAAATCTGCCTTACCCTAATATAAAACTCTTTTGTGCAGAATGTTCCTCCTTTTTCACAACAAACTTCAAACGTAGAGTGTTGTGGTCACTACCACTAAAATGCTCCCCCATCACGACCTCAAACACCTGCCCAGCTTCATTCCCCAGAGGGACCGTTTACATGCTGATGTGAAAAGATCTCCTTTACATATTTCAAGAATGAGATCACAGTTGATCTGATAATCCTCAACTCCGCTTTCCTGCCTTTTCCCCATTACCCTCAATTCCCTCTCTGATTAAAAATTTGTCCAACTCAGCCTTGGATACACTTAACGACCCAGCTCTACGGTCCTCTGTGGTCAAGAATTCCACACCCTCTGAGTGAAAAAAATGCTCTTCAGCCTTGCCTCACTTGTGCGAGCCCTTATTCTGAGACTATGTCCTCTGAACCTAGGCTGTCCATAAGTGGCAACATCTACACATCAAGTCCATTAAGAATTGTGCTTCAATAAGATCATCTTTCTGTCTTCTCAACTCCAATGAATACAGGCCCAAACTACTCAACGTCTCTTCATTGGACTGACCCTTCATCCCCTGGATCAATCAGTGAAACTCCTCTGGATCAACAGTAATCAGGTAAGGAACAAAAACTGAAGTTGCTGGGAAAGCTCGGCAGGCCTGGCAGGATCTGTGAAGTGAAAAAAGTCACAGAGTTGACATCTCGGGTCCGCTGACCCTTCCTCGATTTCTAATCGGGTGAATTTTGCAATATCTTCACTAACATCTCCACGCTCTCTGCGACCACTTCCAGTGTCCCAGCTGCCTTAAGCCTCCCTAGTTTGTCAACTGTAAGGATAAATGGACAGAGTGTGACACCTACTGATGGGGGTGAGTGGATCTGCAGGGAAGAGGCTGACATTGGCGGGAGGCTGTATATTCAGGGAAAGCAGGGATTCTCCAGTGGGTGAGGTTGTATCTACAAGGGATGTGGGGGGGGCGGGGGGGGGCGTGGTGGTGGGGATGTAGGAAGAGACTGACACCCTCAGGGATTGCTCCTTCAACAGCTGAAATAATGCAACAGGCAGTGTGCATAAATCTCCACCAAGCTAATCCTTCGCACAAGAGAGAGTCTACAGATCATGCACCAGCCACTTCAGAACCCATCACACTGGGATCGAAGCAAATAATCATAGATCCCAACAGACTGCCCAGGACCAGAAGTCTGAGAACATTGAAGGCAGCCACAACACGATTTTGCAGAACTGGTCGATCATTACAGAGTTCTGATTATCAGAAAGGGGAAATATTTAAGGGTCAGCTGGACAGAATTGACACCTGCAAACACTGTTGGGTGGTGAGAGCAATGTGCTACACAAGGAGGAACTACGTTACTTTCGACCAGCAATTGCAAGCACAGAGCTGCACAGCACCTCTTCTTGGACACCATCAGTGCACACCCTGTGCTCTGCTCCCCTTGTGTTCATGCTCCGTCTCGCACACAGTGGCCTGGAATATTTACGCATGTGGAGGGACTGTCTGAGTGAAAATGGCACAGGGGCACCTGAATCAGGAAATCCCAGGCCTGAACTCAGCACCTGCCATTTTCACAGGGAGTGGGAGGCTGGAGAGAGGGTGGTCAGAATGCGAGTGTTGTGTCATTCTCGGAGGTCGGTAGATAAGCTCAACTCCCCCTTCCTTCTGTCAAATCTGATTTTTATTGGATACAAAGTACTTCTTATGCACTTGTTTGGAGTAGGTCTAAATTAATGGAAGTTCTTTGTACCAGCCCAGAAATAAGGTAACACGTGGGCTGTCATATTATCATCACCGAATTCCTACAGTGTGGAAGCAGGCCATTTGGCCCATTGAGTCTACAGCAACCCTCTGTAGAGCTCCCGTCCAGACCTAGTCCCCCACCCTATGCCTGTATTTCCCATGGCTAATCCATCTAGCCAGCACATCCCTGGACGCTAGGGGAAATTTGGCACGGCCAATCCACCAAATCTACACATTTTTGGATCATGGGAGGAAACTGGAGGAAACCCACACAGACACGGGGAGAATGTATAAACTCCACACAGACAGTCACCTGAGGGTGGAATTGAACCCGGGGGTCCCTGGCACTGTGAGGCAACAGTGCTAACCACTGAATCTCGGTACCACCCATCTAGACATAGGACACCTCTGAGAAACATCAGGACCCCTTTGTCTGTACGAATTGCTATCGTGAGATGCAAGTAGGTCTTAGGGGGAGTTTATGCACCATTTGAGATTGACAAATGTAGACATGAACGTGCGATAGAAAAGTATATGAACAAAGTGGAACTGGGAAACTGTCAAAGGGAGTTTTCATTTAGAGCTGTAAGGTATTTATCTCTCCTGCCTTTAAATATTTGAAATAAAACCTTTCCTTTTTAAAACAAAAAGCCTAAGGCTTGTCATTCCTAGATTAGTGCTGTATAACTGATTTCATAATCTATTATTGTCGCAGTGGGGTGCCTATCAGTTCACTGTTTGATTGACAGCTCCAAGTGTTTATACAGTTTTGAAGTGGGACTATGAACACAAATACTTGTTTTTATCAGGGATTAAAGGAGGTTAAATGTAATGAATGTATTTTATAATCAACGAGAGTGTGGGAAATCTTAAATCAACACTGAGAACTTCAGTTAATGTTGGCATGGGCCTGAGGTCTGCCCACAGTGGGTAAGGGGTGGGTTGTAAGGGCAAAGGATGGTCAATGGGAAGAATGGTTTACAATGGATCTAGAAATGGCTGTGGTGTTCAGACTGATGGACACATATTGACATGAAGGATATGAGGGAGAGTAGTGTGGGGTGGGAAGAACCAAAATGGATCCCACTCTCCAATCTTTAACTCGCAGAACTCAGCTTCCTGAGGCCATGTTCAGACTGACCCCAATGGATCCAGGGTGACAAGGACTGATTCCCATAGAATCCCTACAGTATCGGAACTGGCCATTCAGCCTAATAAGTTAGCAGTGCTCTGAAGGGCATCCTACACAGACTTCACACCTCTTTACTCTATCCCTGCATCTCCCACAGCTGATCCACCTAATCTACACATCCCTGCCACTCTGGGGCAATTTTTCCTGGCTTATCCACCCAACCTACACATCTTTGGACTGTGGGAGGAAACCCACGCAGACAGTCATCCAAGGCTGGGATTGAACCCAGGCCCCTGGCACTGGGAGGCAGCAATGCTAATCACTGAGCCATCATGATGCCCCCTGGTTTCACCAGACCTGATCGGGAACACCGGCCAGGCATTTCCAAGAGAAATCCACTACAGCCACGTCCACAGCTCCACTAGAGACATCACTGGGTCACACCATTGGCACATTGCAAATCTGCTTCTGCTGTTTGATTGATCTAGAATATTCACCACACATGGTTTGACAGAAAGACATGGTGTGTTGGACATTCCACTTTGTAGCCATGCCATGCAGCGATTTCTTGAATCAGATCGATGGAGGAGCAACATCGCTCCTCAGATGAAGAGAAATGGGACAAGCCTGAGGAAGTGGACAAGGATGTCCATGAGCACCTTCAGGATGTCAAGGCCATGGGGAGACATCCCAGGGATGCTCTGAGATGCATATGTTTCGCTCACAATCGAGGGACGAACATGGCCACTGACCCATTCTCTCAGCAGCTTTTTTCTCCTGGGATGTCTACCAACCCAAGCCAGCCTGTCTGCCTGGATCTGTCAATCCAGATCCAAGCCTGTTGATGAAATAGAATACAAGACACTTTTACGTTGCAGGTAGAATTTGTTGACTACTCAGTCAGTGACGTTTTCTCACCAGCCTGTTGCAGATGCTACAACACTCCCTGGAGCAGGTGGGACTTGAACCTCGGCTTCCTGGCTCAGAGGTAGGGACGTCACCCACTGCACCACAAGGGCCCTTGAATTTGTTTGTCATATCCTTGCTCAGCGATCACACTAATCTTTTCTGTATCGTTCTAATTGTTGTACACGTGTTGCCAAGGGGCAGCACAGTTCATTCTGTACCCAGTACCATCTGTACCTTCTTTTTATTTACACAACTATGTAATTAGTTTCCATCAACAGCTCAGCTCTCGCCAAACTGAAAGATTCCCCACTTCCGCTTAGACAATAACCACTAAATAGAAACGCAATAAAAATAATCTAGGCTCATGTTCTACGTTTTATCTTACAATATACAACCTCCCATATCCTCTTTTTTCTCTTTAAGTTAAAAGGCAGCAACAAGTTCAATCAAAGAAAAATAAATGTTTCCCTTCATGTTCTTATAACTCTTCAGACCATAAGATGTACCTCTTTGAGGATCCCCAAAGATTTCTTTTTTTTCTGGGAGACAATCTGACACCAGGTGACTTACATCGACCCATTTTGTGTGGAAATCTATTTCTCTCTAATATTTTCTTCCTGTATTATCAATCCCTAAACACCGTTCATCGAATTGACCAAAGAGAACTGTTATCCACATAATATTAGAAAGGCAAATTTCTCTGAGATTGCCACTTGCATAGGGGTCTTTTTTTAATATTAGACAAGGATAGGAGTTGGGAAGTCATGTTGAGGTTGTGCAAGACATTGGTGAGTCTCCTTCTGGAATTCCAGTTCTGATCGCCCAGTTACCGGAATGATATTATTAAGCAGGAGAGATTTACCAGGAAGGTTTGAGTTAAAAAGAAAGGCTAGATAGACTGGGATTGTTTTCACTGGAGCCTATGAGGTTGAGAGGCGACTTGATAGAAGCTTGTAAAATAATGAGAGGGATTGAGAGAGCTAATGGCAATTGTCGTTTCCCTGAGATGGGGGATTTCAAGACTAGAGGGCACGTTTTTAAGGTGAATACAGCGAGATTTTTAAAAGACATGAGGGGTAATTTTCTTTTTACACAGAGGGTGATTTGCATGTGGAATAAACTTCCTGAGGAAGTGGTGGATGTTGGTGGAATTACAACATTGAAAAGGCATTTGGACGAGAACATGAATAGGAAAGGTTTGGAGAGATATGAACCAGGAGCAGACAGGTGGGACTAGTTTGGTTTGGGATTATGGTAAGCATGGACCAGTTAGGCCGAAGGTCCTGTTTCCATGCTGTATGACTCTCTGCTTTTATGTTACCCCCATTGCTTCCACTAGTGCCAGTGTTTCAGCAGCTAAGACATTTCAAACTACCTTTTTACGTTTTCTTGGTTTATCAAGCCAAGAGACAACATTTATTATTCTTTCCCACCAATGATATGATAAACCCTGCAATACTAGATACCCAACTGAGAGATTGGCATGTGAAGCATTGCTAAAAAGCATTAGCTTTGTAATTTCTGGGTCACACAAGGCTGGAAACTGGATGTGATTTTTTTTTGGACTTAATTTCTTAAATGTTTTATTTGCCCTCAAGACATCCTCAACTGCAGCATGTTAATTATGGGTCTTCCAACTTAGCAGTTTATTGTCAGGTATCCTAAAGTACAAAAGTAGAGGAGTTTCTTTGGGCAGCACGTTGGATCAGTGGTTAGCACTGCAGCCTCAGAGCGCGAGGGACCCAGGTTCAATTCCCAGCGTCGGGTGACTGTCTGTGCAGAGTTTGCACGTTCTCCCTGTGTCTCTGCAGGATTCCTCTGGGTGCTTTGGTTTCCTACCACAGTCCAAAGATGTGCAGGCTAGGGTGGGTTGGCCATGCTAGATTGGCTGTAGCAGTCAGGGATGTGTAGATTAGGTGGGTTATAGGGGGATGGGTCTGGGCGGATGCTCTGAGGGTTGGTGTGGACTTGTTGGGCCGAAGGGCCTGTTCCCACACTGTAGGGATTCCATGATCTACAGTGAAAAGTGTATAATGTCACTGCACATGGCACCATCCTAGGTGTGAGCCTCCAGTTCGAGAATCTTAAGAACAAAATAGAAGGAAAGAACAAAATTAAACATTATAGTCATTCTTAGTATTGAGTAGAAAATAAAGCAAATAGTTCAAACATTTCTAACTTTCTTAAGTGTTTAGCCACACTGGGACTGTACTTTCTAGAAAGGCTCGACCTCCTCCTTTTTGCCATGCTTTCCCCACACAGCCCATCCCAGGACACCCCACACCAAGCCTACTGCATCATTGCCAAAGTAACCACAGCTGATAGAGGAGCACAGCGACAGGCACCTCTGTAGTGTCCCAAGCTGAGGGGCCTGCACGCTTGTGGCTCCTCCTCCATTAGGTATCTCCTGGCACAGCCTGGTCTCCTTGCAATGAATGGGCACCTGGATAGCTCCTCAATCCCCTGGTGCCCACTGGGCACCACTGGCTGGGGTAATGGAGTGTGGGTGTTTGCCCCTCTCAGTGGACCCTCATGTTACTGGGTCAATGCCAATATGTTAATGGAAGAAGGCAGGAGGTAGCTGTCCTTGCTGCACCAATGCAGCTCCTGGGCTATTGCCTCCCATATAACCGGCCGCTGATCCTGCTCCCCCTCCTTGCACACTTGTAAGATTTCCCCCCCCGATTCCTAACTCCGTGACGTCCTCTCCTGCCTGGGTCTGAGCAGTGCCCAGTCTCTGCCAGTCCTCCAAGTCTGTATGAATGTTGCTGAGGTGTGGGTGTTTGGCATCGTCCAGTTCCTAAGAGTAAATATCACCAACAATCTGCCCTGGTCCATCCTCACTGCAGCCAAGAAAGCACACCAATAACTCTACTTCCACAGGAGGCTAAGGAAATTTAGCACGTCCGCAAGGACTCGTTTACCAATTTTTATAGATGCACCGTAGAAAGCATCCTGTCTGGACGCGTCACAGCGCGGTCTGGCAACTGCTCTGCCCAAAACCACAAGAAACTACGGAGAGATGTGAACACTGCCCACTCCATCACACAAACCAACCCTCCATACACTGATACTTCCCATTGCCTTGGGTAAGCAGCCAACACAATTAAAGACCCCCCCTCTCCTGCCCTGGTTACACCCCCTTCTACCCTCTTCAGTTGGGCAGAAGATACAAAAGTTTGAAAACACATGCCAACAGGTTCAGGAAAAGCTTCTTCTTCCATTGTTATCAGATTTATGGACAGATGTCTCATATGTTAGGGTTGACCTTTCTCTGCACCTTGTCTGTAGCTATAACACTACATTCTGCGATAACAAGGTGCAGAGCTGGATGCATTCTGTTCTATTACCCTGATGTACTTATGGAAGGTATCATTTGCCTGGAAAGCATGCTAAAGAATACTTTTCACTGTATCTCGGCACATCTGACAATAATAAACCCAAGCTGAAAAGAAGACAGAGTGAATGTGAGGCAGGAGATAGACGAGTGCACGGCACTTGACTAGGAGGATCAGAGAAAATCATTGATGCAGCCTAACAGCCTTTTAAGGGGAGGCCGGCTGGAGAGAAGTAGACGCAGAGAAATAGGAAAGTGAAACGAAAGAGGATGCAAAAGAGAAAGGAGAATGTATTAGGCTGCAAGCGAATGGTGACAGGAAATAACTGTGTAACTATAGGCAGCAAGGAGCCGATAAAGAACAGATATATAGAGACGGAGAAAAGCACACAAACAAATTGATGAAATTTTCATTTAATCCATAGGGAATTTCAAAGATGCGGAGTACCGGTTGGGAAGATACAGTACCGAAAGGCTCAGAGTGTGGAATTTAGTTATAGTTTACTGCTGTGTTGGCACTCCCCAGATGTAGTGTGGAAACAGACCCTTAGGCCCAACCAGTCCATGCCGACCATAATCCCAAACTAAACTAGTCCTACCTGCCTGCTCCTGCCCCACATCCCTCCAAACCTTTCCTATTCATGAACCTATCCAAATGTGGTCATTGTGCCCACATCCACCGCTTCCTTGGAAAAGTTATTGCACATACAAACTACCCTCTGTGTTCAGTTTTTTTTAAATTGCCCCTCACTTCTTTTATAAATCTCTCTCCTCTCACCATAAAAATGTGCCTGCTCGCCTTAAAATCCCTCATTCTAGTGAAAAGTTACCCATCATTAACAGTATCTATACCCCCGATGACTATAAACCTCTATAAGGTCACCTCTCAACCTCCTGCGGTCCGACGAAAAACCTCCCAGCCTACCCAGCCCTTCTTTCTAACTCAAACCTTCCATACCTGCCAACATCTCTTCTGAACCCTCCCCAGCTTGATAAAATCCTTCTTAGACTTACTCACTCAGTAAATCACAATAACATTTGCCATACGATTGCTCAGCTTTCAGGACCCTGCTGAACTGAAATATGTCTGTTTGCTATAGGCCATAAGAACACTTCCATTTCAGTAGACTGAATGAACACAATGCACTTTGTTTATCTTGTCCACTTCGCATGTATCAATACTTCTGCAGTTTCTCAATCTAACTGACACAGGAAGGGGGGGTGGGGGTAAGTGACAGAAGGAGATGCAATGGAGCAAATAATGTCTTTTTTCAGAACCTCTAAATGTTCCAAAGCATAATACAGCCAGCCCGGCTCTTTGCGCTGTTTTGTCGCTGTTGCAATGCAGGAAGCCCAGAAGCTAATTTGTGCAAGTTCCCAGAAACAGTGATGTGATCATGACCAGATTGCCTGCATTTGAGACGTGTGAGGGGTAAATATTGGCCAAGACACTGGAAATACCCTCCTGCCCTACCTGTATCGTCCCTTGTGCATATCAAAGGATGTACGGGCAAAGATGATTGGTATTTATCGCAATGGCATTTCTTGTAGTGATTCCACATGCCTGAGAGAATCCTGAAAAAGGTATATGTAACGATAGTAAAGAGGTCAGCCAGGTAGAACTCATAGAATATGTGTTCGCTGATTGGGGCTGTTAATCTGGTTCAATCAGGGAGCCCTGGCTGACAGATGTAAACAGGAGTGACAGGGATTCTGCTGAGACTATGAGCTGGCTCTGAGCTACCTGGATCAGTGCCACGTACCATGCGCGGGTAACTAAATAAAGGGTGACTTGATGATATAAAGCCGGCCTCCGCAGAGCCATTTCAGTGATGACGAGAGAAAAACACACCCCTGAAGAGATTTGCTCGCAACAGTCACCTTGGATTTGGGGACAGGCGTTTCTGGCGTCCCGTCACTATTTGGGAAGCTTTGATCCAGCCATCGAAGACTGGGTCCAGTAAGTGGGAAGAATGCATGATTCTTGTTTTCCCAGGCAAATGACATCAGAGCAGACAATAAACCAACAAAAGAGCGTGGACCTGCCGATTTTTCAGTTAATTGGAGCCTAACATACCCAGAGGCACCAGATAGTAAAAGCTTTCAAGAGTTGATGGATTTAGTTAAGGAATATTGAAACCCCAAGCTTCCTCTAATTCTGAGATACTATTGGTTTTATTTGACAGTTCAAAAACCAGAGGCATCAATGTCAGGATTTTTGACGAGGTTGAAACGACTCACACGTGTGATTTTGGTTTAGCCGGAAGTGAAATGCTGAGAGACCATTTGCTGTGTGTGATTAATGATGCGACCATGCAAAATCACCTACTAGTTGAAGCCCAACTGGATGTGATACAGGCGCCACAACTGGCTCTATCGATGGGAAATGCGGCAAGTGGAGTGTTGCGATGGAAGTGGAGCGTTGCGTTGGAAGTGGAGCATTGCTTTGGAAGTGGAGTGTTGCGATGGAAGTGGAGCGTTGCTTTGGAAGTGGAGCGTTGCGATGGAAGTGGACGGTTGCGATGGAAGTGGAGCATTGCGATGGAAGTGGAGCATTGCATTGGAAGTGGAGCGTTGCGATGGAAGTGGAGCGTTGCGATGGAAGTGGAGCGTTGCGAAGGAAGTGAGGCGTTGCGATGGAAGTGGAGCATTGCTTTGGATGTGGAGCGTTGCGATGGAAGTGGAGTGTTGCGATGGAAGTGGAGCATTGCTTTGGAAGTGGAGCGGTGCGATGGAAGTGGAGCGTTGCTTTGGAAGTCGAGCATTGCTTTGGAAGTGGAGCGTTGCGATGGAAGTGGAGCGTTGCGATGGAAGTGGAGCATTGCTTTGGAAGTGGAGCATTGCGATGGAAGTGGAGCGTTGTTTTGGAAGTGGAGCGTTGCGATGGAAGTGGAGCATTGCGTTGGAAGTAGAGTGTTGCGATTGAAGTGGAGCGTTGCTTTGGAAGTGGAGTGTTGCGATGGAAGTGAAGCGTTGCGATGGAAGTGGAGCATTGCTTTGGAAGTGGAGCATTGCGATAGAAGTGGAGCGTTGCGATAGAAGTGGAGCGTTGCGATAGAAGTGGAGCGTTGCGATGGAAGTGGAGCGTTGCTTTGGAAGTGGAGCGTTGCTTTGGAAGTGGAGCATTGCGATGGAAGTGGAGCATTGCAATGGAAGTGGAGCGTTGCTTTGGAAGTGGAGCATTGCGATGGAAGTGAAGCGTTGCGATGGAAGTGGAGCGTTGCGATGGAAGTGGAGCGTTGCGATGGAAGTGGAGTATTGCTTTGGAAGTGGAGCATTGCGATGGAAGTGGAGCATTGCAATGGAAGTGGAGCGTTGCTTTGGAAGTGGAGCATTGCGATGGAAGTGAAGCGTTGCGATGGAAGTGGAGCGTTGCTTTGGAAGTAGAGTGTTGCGATGGAAGTGGACGGTTGCGATGGAAGTGGAGCATTGCGATGGAAGTGGAGCATTGCGATAGAAGTGGAGCGTTGCGATAGAAGTGGAGCGTTGCGATAGAAGTGGAGCGTTGCGATGGAAGTGGAGCGTTGCTTTGGAAGTGGAGCGTTGCTTTGGAAGTGGAGCGTTGCAATAGAAGTGGAGCATTGCAATAGAAGTGGAGCATTGTGATGGAAGTGGAGCGTTGCGATGGAAGTGGAGTATTGCTTTGGAAGTGGAGCATTGCGATGGAAGTGGAGCATTGCAATGGAAGTGGAGCGTTGCTTTGGAAGTGGAGCATTGCGATGGAAGTGAAGCGTTGCGATGGAAGTGGAGCGTTGCTTTGGAAGTAGAGTGTTGCGATGGAAGTGGACGGTTGCGATGGAAGTGGAGCGTTGCGATGGAAGTGGAGCGTTGCGAAGGAAGTGAGGCATTGCGATGGAAGTGGAGCATTGCTTTGGATGTGGAGCGTTGCGATGGAAGTGGAGCGTTGCGATGGAAGTGGAGCATTGCTTTGGAAGTGGAGCGTTGCGATGGAAGTGGAGCATTGCTTTGGAAGTCGAGCATTGCTTTGGAAGTGGAGCGTTGCGATGGAAGTGGAGAGTTGTTTTGGAAGTGGAGCATTGCTTTGGAAGTGGAGCGTTGCTTTGGAAGTGGAGTGTTGCGATGGAAGTGGAGCGTTGCATTGGAAGTGGAGCGTTGCTTTGGAAGTGGAGCGTTGCGGTGGAAGTGGAGCGTTGCTTTGCAAGTGGAGCGTTGCTTTGGAAGTGGAGTGTTACGATGGAAGTGGGGCGTTGCGATGGAAGTGGAGCGTTGCTTTGGAAGTGGAGCATTGCGATAGAAGTGGAGCGTTGCGATAGAAGTGGAGCATTGCGATGGAAGTGGAGCGTTGCTTTGGAAGTGGAGCGTTGCTTTGGAGGTGGAGCATTGCGATGGAAGTGGAGCGTTGCGATGGAAGTGGAGTATTGCTTTGGAAGTGGAGCATTGCGATGGAAGTGGAGCATTGCTTTGGAAGTGGAGCATTGCGATGGAAGTGGAGCGTTGCGATGGAAGTGGAGCGTTGCTTTGGAAGTAGAGTGTTGCGATTGAAGTGGAGCGTTGCTTTGGAAGTGGAGTGTTGCGATGGAAGTGAAGCGTTGCGATTGAAGTGGAGCATTGCTTTGGAAGTGGAGCATTGCGATAGAAGTGGAGCGTTGCGATAGAAGTGGAGCGTTGCGATGGAAGTGGAGCGTTGCTTTGGAAGTGGAGCATTGCTTTGGAAGTGGAGCATTGCAATAGAAGTGGAGCATTGTGATGGAAGTGGAGCGTTGCGATGGAAGTGGAGTATTGCTTTGGAAGTGGAGCATTGCGATGGAAGTGGAGCATTGCAATGGAAGTGGAGCGTTGCTTTGGAAGTGGAGCGTTGCGATGGAAGTGAAGCGTTGCGATGGAAGTGGAGCGTTGCTTTGGAAGTAGAGTGTTGCGATGGAAGTGGAGCGTTGCTTTGGAAGTGGCGTGTTGCGATGGAAGTGAAGCGTTGCGATGGAAGTGGAGCATTGCTTTGGAAGTGGAGCATTGCGATAGAAGTGGAGCATTGCGATGGAAGTGGAGCGTTGCTTTGGAAGTGGAGCATTGCTTTGGAAGTGGAGCATTGCAATAGAAGTGGAGCATTGTGATGGAAGTGGAGCGTTGCGATGGAAGTGGAGTATTGCTTTGGAAGTGGAGCATTGCGATGGAAGTGGAGCATTGCAATGGAAGTGGAGCGTTGCTTTGGAAGTGGAGCGTTGCGATGGAAGTGAAGCGTTGCGATGGAAGTGGAGCGTTGCTTTGGAAGTAGAGTGTTGCGATGGAAGTGGAGCGTTGCTTTGGAAGTGGCGTGTTGCGATGGAAGTGAAGCGTTGCGATGGAAGTGGAGCATTGCTTTGGAAGTGGAGCATTGCGATAGAAGTGGAGCATTGCGATGGAAGTGGAGCGTTGCTTTGGAAGTGGAGCATTGCTTTGGAAGTGGAGCATTGCAATAGAAGTGGAGCATTGTGATGGAAGTGGAGCGTTGCGATGGAAGTGGAGTATTGCTTTGGAAGTGGAGCATTGCGATGGAAGTGGAGCATTGCAATGGAAGTGGAGCGTTGCTTTGGAAGTGGAGCATTGCGATGGAAGTGGAGCATTGCTTTGGAAGTGGAGCATTGCGATGGAAGTGGAGCGTTGCGATGGAAGTGGAGCGTTGCTTTGGAAGTAGAGTGTTGCGATTGAAGTGGAGCGTTGCTTTGGAAGTGGAGTGTTGTGATGGAAGTGAAGCATTGCGATGGAAGTGGAGCATTGCTTTGGAAGTGGAGCATTGCGATAGAAGTGGAGCGTTGCGATAGAAGTGGAGCGTTGCGATAGAAGTGGAGCGTTGCGATGGAAGTGGAGCGTTGCTTTGGAAGTGGAGCATTGCTTTGGAAGTGGAGCATTGCAATAGAAGTGGAGCATTGTGATGGAAGTGGAGCGTTGCGATGGAAGTGGAGTATTGCTTTGGAAGTGGAGCATTGCGATGGAAGTGGAGCATTGCAATGGAAGTGGAGCGTTGCTTTGGAAGTGGAGCGTTGCGATGGAAGTGAAGCGTTGCGATGGAAGTGGAGCGTTGCTTTGGAAGTAGAGTGTTGCGATGGAAGTGGAGCGTTGCTTTGGAAGTGGCGTGTTGCGATGGAAGTGAAGCGTTGCGATGGAAGTGGAGCATTGCTTTGGAAGTGGAGCATTGCGATAGAAGTGGAGCATTGCGATGGAAGTGGAGCGTTGCTTTGGAAGTGGAGCATTGCTTTGGAAGTGGAGCATTGCAATAGAAGTGGAGCATTGTGATGGAAGTGGAGCGTTGCGATGGAAGTGGAGTATTGCTTTGGAAGTGGAGCATTGCGATGGAAGTGGAGCATTGCAATGGAAGTGGAGCGTTGCTTTGGAAGTGGAGCATTGCGATGGAAGTGAAGCGTTGCGATGGAAGTGGAGCGTTGCTTTGGAAGTAGAGTGTTGCGATGGAAGTGGAGCGTTGCTTTGGAAGTGGCGTGTTGCGATGGAAGTGAAGCGTTGCGATGGAAGTGGAGCATTGCTTTGGAAGTGGAGCATTGCGATAGAAGTGGAGCATTGCGATGGAAATGGAGCATTGCTTTGGAAGTGGAGCATTGCTTTGGAAGTGGAGCGTTGCGATGGAAGTGGAGCGTTGCGATGTAAGTGGAGTGTTGCTTTGGAAGTGGAGCATTGCGATGGAAGTGGAGCATTGCTTTGGAAGTGGAGCGTTGCGATGGAAGTGGAGCATTGCGATGGAAGTGGAGCGTTGCTTTGGAAGTGGAGCGTTGCGATGGAAGTGGAGCGTTGCGATGGAAGTGGAGCATTGCTTTGGAAGTGGAGCATTGCGATAGAAGTGGAGCATTGCAATAGAAGTGGAGCGTTGCAATGGAAGTGGAGCGTTGCGATGGAAGTGGACCGTTGCTTTGGAAGTGGAGCATTGCAATAGAAGTGGAGCGTTGCGATGGAAGTGGAGTATTGCTTTGGAAGTGGAGCATTGCGATGGAAGTGGAGCGTTGCTTTGGAAGTGGAGCATTGCTTTGGAAGTGGAGCATTGCGATGGAAGTGGAGCGTTGCGATGGAATTGGAGCGTTGCGATGGAATTGGAGCGTTGCGATGGAAGTGGAGCATTGCTTTGGAAGTGGAGCATTGCTTTGGAAGTGGAGCATTGCGATGGAAGTGGAGCGTTGCGATGGAAGTGGAGCGTTGCTTTGGAAGTGGAGACTTGCTTTGGAAGTGGAGCATTGTGATGGAAGTGGAGCATTGCGATGGAAGTGAAGCGTTGCGATGGAAGTGGAGCGTTGCTTTGGAAGTAGAGTGTTGCGATGGAAGTGGAGCGTTGCTTTGGAAGTGGAGTGTTGCGATGGAAGTGAAGCGTTGCGATGGAAGTGGAGCATTGCTTTGGAAGTGGAGCATTGCGATAGAAGTGGAGCACTGCGATGGAAATGGAGCATTGCTTTGGAAGTGGAGCATTGCTTTGGAAGTGGAGCGTTGCGATGGAAGTGGAGCGTTGCGATGGAAGTGGAGCGTTGCTTTGGAAGTGGAGCATTGCGATGGAAGTGGAGCATTGCTTTGGAAGTGGAGCGTTGCGATGGAAGTGGAGCATTGCGATGGAAGTGGAGCGTTGCTTTGGAAGTGGAGTGTTGCGATGGAAGTGGAGCGTTGCTTTGGAAGTGGAGTGTTGCGATGGAATTGGAGCGTTGCGATGGAAGTGGAGCGTTGCTTTGGAAGTGGAGCATTGCGATAGAAGTGGAGCGTTGCAATAGAAGTGGAGCGTTGCGATGAAAGTGGACCGTTGCTTTGGAAGTGGAGCATTGCAATAGAAGTGGAGCGTTGCGATGGAAGTGGAGTATTGCTTTGGAAGTGGAGCATTGCGATGGAAGTGGAGCGTTGCTTTGGAAGTGGAGCATTGCTTTGGAAGTGGAGCATTGCGATGGAAGTGGAGCGTTGCGATGGAAGTGGAGCGTTGCTTTGGAAGTGGAGCATTGCTTTGGAAGTGGAGCATTGTGATGGAAGTGGAGCATTGCTTTGGAAGTGGAGCATTGCGATGGAAGTGGAGCATTGCGATGGAAGTGGACACCCTTGCCCGTCCGACTGAGATTGGCGAACACCACTTGAGCAACCGCGTAGCCTCGCCCAGGACACCTCCTGACCCACTAGGCCTGAATTGAGTGAGATAACTCATAGGCTAGTATCCAGGCACACCCTGGAAAGTCCACTTACAGCTGGTTTGGAACAGTTAGATTGCTTAGCAATGTCCAAATCGTAACCAGTCAAAATAAACGACAGATTAAAGAGTCACCCAGCTCTGACGGAGGTCAACACTAGTGCAGCTGTGGGGCCAGTCATTACCAACAGTCACTTTGGACTCCGGCACTTAATTTTGTGCAAGATCTTGTCCAGGCTGAGAATTTATACCGGGGTACGACTTCAGTTATGGTCGCTTGTGAGATGCAGCTGGATCAGTTACCATTGATTGTAGCAAAAGGCTTGGGCCCAAGCTAGATGGGGGTGAAATTGACTGAGGAGGATTTACCTAGACTGGGTCCATATTTTTCGATTAGAAAATGGCCGCCTGAATAAATACCCAGAAGTTTTCCAGAAAGGCCTGGGGGGGACGATCAAAGGGGCCATCTTGCATGTCGAGCAGGAAGCAATTCCTCGGTTGTATAAGGCCCAGCCACTACCATTTACCGAAAGTAGAGGCAGAAATCAGGAGGCTGGAGATTGAGAGAATCACCAGAGCAGTCCAGTTGCTGGGATGGGCAGCACCGGTTGTACTGATTGTGAAGCCTGAAGGGTCGGTTTGCCTTTGTGGGGATTGTAAACAAACGGTAAACCGCTGGATAAATACCCAATTGCTTGCTAGAGGACTTATATGCTAATAATCGGGAAAGACCAATAAAGAGCATTTAGAGAGCTTGGACATTGAGTTTAAACATTTCTGCAGGGTGGGGGCACGTCTCAGGAGGTATGCCTTGGGCTAACGAATTATACCTGTTGGAAGATAAAACGAAGTTCATACATAACCTGGCCTCCTTCCTGGCACCCTTACATCTGCTATTGAAAAAGGGTCAGCCTCAGAAATGGTCTTGTAGCCAAGATGTAGCAAAGAGGCAGCGTTGGTTATCTAAGGCGTTGGCACTTTACGATCCCAAGCAAGGTTGGGGCTGACAATCCTCATACAGGATTGGCTCAACATTGACCCAATGGAGAGTAATGCCCGATGGTGTATATTTCCTGGACTTTGATTGGTGCCAAATGAAGAAATGCCCAGGTGGAGAAGGCAGGTTCGGCGGTCACCTTTGGTTCCACCAGAATCTTCAGGGACGTAAATTTGTAGAAGAAATGGATCACAAACCCCTGCTAGGGCTACTTAAAGAGGACAGGGCCATGACCCCCCCCAACTCCAAATGCCCCCACCCCACCCCTCAATAACTTCAGGTTGAATTCAGCAGTGGGCTCTTATTTTTGAGTGCTCACAATGACAAATTGGAGCACCATCCGGGAGGCCAAGTGGAAAATGCAGGGGCCTTGTGCTGCCTCCCACAGGCAGGCACACCACTAACAGTGCCACCCCTGGTTTTAAACTTCCTGGACACCCTTCCAGCCACCACTGACAATATCAGACCGCAGACACAGAAAGATCCCATCCTGGCAAAACTGAATCAACTGGTGGTAATGGAAGGGCCATCACGACCGGGATTGAAACCTTTTCAGACCCAGTGAGACCGGATCAGTGTAGAGAAAGTGGGGAGGCAAGGCTGATTGTCCCGACTGATGGTCATCCAGGGGTTTCCAAATGAAGATGCCGGTGAGAAGTTCCTTCTGGTGGCCAGGATTGGGTGCAGACAAAGCTGCATTGGAGGGGCGGTGCCCAGAGTACCAACAAGGCCCAAAATTACTGCCAGCAGCTCCCCCACATGCAGGGGAATGGCTGGACTCAGTTACACATTGACTATGCCAGTCCTTTCACCGGCTCAATGTCTTTAGTTTTTGTGAACGCCCATTCAAAGAGGGTTGGACATGCACAGGGTTCATTCACCAAACTCGGGGACAATGATTGAAAGCTGTGAGCATCTTTTACAGTACACAGACCCCTGGAGGCGTTGGTCACCGACAACAGGCCATCATTTTCCAACAAGGAATTCAAGTATTTCCTCAAGTCGAATGGCATTCGGCTTGTAAGGACAGCTCCATACCATCCATCATCCAATGAAAGAGAAGCCCAAACTTTGATGGCAGGCTTAAATAAACAGCCTACAGCTTCACGAGATACCAAACTGCCCCAGTTCCTGTTTCCCTCACGCAAGTACAGGGACAGCTCCTGCAGTGTTGCTAATGGGGGGAAGACTCTGCACCAGGTTAACTCTGACCTTCCTGGACTCTGGGTGGGTGGGGAGTGACTCAGCATCAGGAACGCCAATGCCAGGCACAAGACTCCCCGAACTCAGGGGTTGAAGTTTGGTATTGAAACCATGGGAATAGTCCTGCAACGGAGACGAGGGGCGAAGTCGGTGTGAGGTCATGTCCCGCTGCATACAAAGCCTGGGTGAAAGAGACGGCCCCGGACAAGCTTGTGGACCATACAAAACCTCGTGAATAGGGCAGGGGCAAAACATACCAGCACCCTCAGAGCATCCGGAAAGGCTGTCAGAACACGTGTGTTCTCTGCCTCACGCTGAGGAAATCTCTGCAGTGAGCTTGACACCTCGGCCGCACGAAGAAGATGAGTTCTGGCCGAGATACTTTGGGTGCAAGAGGCAGGCTATGGTCTGGCACATGCTGCCAGTAAGTGAAGCAGAGACTGAGCAACCAGAACTAATGTGAAGGCGCCTCGGGAGAATCTACGGGAGAAAGAATGGACCTCCGTCCCAGGACTTGGAGGGGGTGGGATGGTGAGATTGGAGCGGTCAGCCAGACAGACCTCATAGAATGTGACTTCCCTCATTAACCTGGTTCACATAGGGAGTCCAGGCTGACAGATATAAACTGGAGTGTCGGAGGTTCTCTTCACCCTCGGAGCCCGCTCTGGGCTGGCTGGGCCAGTATCATGTCCTATGCACATGTAAATAAACAGAGACTTGGTGATGGAATACAGGCCTCTGTGGAGTTATTTCAGTGTGAGTGAAGATCGAGTCCAATTGACCTTGGCTTAATGTCTCATGTCTGAAAGAAGACAACTCTTAGAGTTCTCTCAGTGGCACTGAATTGTCAGCAGACTCTCTATTTTCGTTGTACCTGCAGTGCGCAGAAGAAACACAAGTTGTCTATCTTCAAAAGAAATTGAGAAAATGCTTTCTTCACTCCTGGATGGGGAACAAAAAAAAATCACTTCCTCAAATTTAGTTATAAATTCTTTTAGTTTCACCTCCCACAAGCAAACACCCTCTTGACCCTTGAAGAACTGTACTGAGTGCCTGTGTTATTTTAAACAGTGTTGTATATAACTTGCTAACTTAAATCATGTTATATGCACCTTGCCGACAGCGCTCAGTGCCAAAAAAGACTTTCTTTGTTGGGGTGGGGGGTGGGGAGTTGAATGCGGGTAATTTTCTTTTCAAAATAACTACTTGACCAACAGGTCAGAGTTTCAGGAACAGAGGTCAGAGGGAAACCGCTGTAAAAAGATCATGAATATTTAAATTACCCACTTGCATGCAATGAGGAATCAACATTCAGGAAGTGCAGGTTTAACTGAAAACTCCAGTTGGCCGATCGTCTCTGGGTGATGTAATGTTCTCAAGTTGCAGCAACACCCACATGACTGCAATACTGAGGCTGGAGCAAAGTTCTACCTGTAAAGCCGGTCATTTCATGCAACTGAGTCCACTCCAAATCCTCCTTATGGCATGAAAGGAGATAGTCTGGATGGGCTACTCAAGAAGTGAGGTGTCGGTTCCTTCTTATACGTTGAATGGATTCAGCGAATCTATACTGTCGCTGCTGTTCCTGTTTGCAACAACTAGACAGTGCCAGCTGCTGTGGGCCAATGATCCTATGTGAGTATAAGTCCTGGATGCAGTGATGATGGAGGTTCGGTGATGAGAGAGGTCACACTTGTTTCATGGTTAGTCTGTTGCAGGTCGCAGGTCCATGGCATTTTGCAGCAAAAATATATTTGGTTGTGTGTGAATAGTTTGACTCCACATGGGACTTAAAGAACCCTGCAAACCCAGCTTGAGTACTTTCAAAACAAAATGCTCAGGGAATGTAACTTTGTCTGCAGGTCACACTGGCTCTTACCTGCGACTTGATGGCCTTGTTTTGTCTTCAAGTCTGAAGACTGTGTTATAACCCACTCTGTGTACTTTGAGAACAAATTCGAGGCTTTCACTCTACAGCAGTGCAGGCAGAGTAAGGGGCATTCTTTCACTGATCTCAGTCTCAGGTTGATATGGCGCGATTAAAAAGAGTAGGGGACTTCTATCTTGTGTCCCAGCTCTCTGCTCTTGCTCATTGTTACCAGATGCCTCATCACTAGTGCAACGTAACTCATGATATAACCCAAAGGCACAGTGATCATGACTCTACCTTTGAGCCAGGAGACTGGGGTTCAAGTCCCGCCTAAACGGGTTGTTTAGAAACTATGGTCCAACCATATTGCAGGTTACAGGTCCTCAATTTTTTTTCAAGGCATCTTCTTCAGAGCCTTACTGCTGAGATGGATCTAGATGAAAGGGTCAAGTAGAGATTGGTCAATGGCAGTTGACAGCCATCATTAACGTGAAGCTATGTCTCTCTACCTCTCTCGGAGGCTCATGAACTGGTGCCGGGAACAGAACCGTGTTTTAGCAAGACCAGGGCCAGAGATTTGCTAATTCCTAGCACTTGCTCCTGCAGTGGTCACCTGGTCTGTTCCTAATCCTTACCCTCTGTGTCATGCACTGGTTCATCCTGCAGTCTGAGATGTAGCCTGCTTCATCCCCATGAGGAGCATTGTGTGCAGCATCTGTTTCTTGTACAGCTACTGAAGAGGAGCAGTGGTGAGATTCAGGACGGTAGGAGGAGACTTTGAGAGGACAGCTTGGTTTTGAACAAGATAAAATCTTATCCAGCATATCAAGAGTGTTGAAACGAGGAAAGAGCTACAAGTGAAGTCAAAACCGAAAGAACTGAGGACGCCGTAAATCAGGAACAAAAACAAAGTTGCTGGAAAAGCTCAGCAGGTCTGGCAGCATCTGTGGAAGAGAAAACAGAGTTAACGTTTCAGGTCTGGTGACCCCTCCTCAGAACTGAGACATGAGGAAGGGTCACCGGACCCGAAACGTTAACTCTGTTTTCTCCTCCACAGATGCTGCCAGACCTGCTGAGCTTTTCTATCAGTGAGGCCAATGGCTCCGTGTAGAACAAACACCCTTCATTATGTTATATGTGTCTTCTGCAATCAGATCTCTGGATGTGCCAGCTATTCTGAAAGCACAGCGCATAGCCACCAGGAAAATATTAAATTGCTAAAGATTCAAGGAGTGTCATTGTTGTGGCAACCATTGCAGTCTGACCCTGTGCATTTATCTGCAACAATACAACATTGTACAGTAAAGGTTGTCACATTTTTTCCCGTCTTTGGGCTGCTGTACAATGAAAATATCTCGATCGATATTCCTGATGCAGTAAAGTCGCCAAACCAGGCCCTTCTCCTCATTGGCTGTGGGATCTCACTGTGCACATGTTCAATGCTGTGTTTGGCTAAAACGAAGCACTTTGGGATTCGGAGAACAGGGTGAGGGCTAAAACCCTAAAATACCAAGTTTCTTCTTTCACTTATTGCCAAAACCATGTTGCATCTGAACTTTAGTAAGGTTGGAATTATCTGTGTGGTTAGTTCGCCGCATCTCCAGCTTCCTCAGCCTAATATCTCCGAACCCCTCTTTCTCCAGGCTCAAGCCCTCCTCACTCTCTACCTTCTCTCCTCAATCAGGGCATTTTTTACAGCCGCGTGACTTCTAACCCATCGTTCCAATCATGCCTTGATACATAGGACCGTAAGCAAACTCAAAAAGTACTCCATCCACACACCCACAAGGGCAGTAAACATCTGGACCATATTGTAAAATATGCAAGTGCTTCACTTTTTGGTGTTTTTTTAAAATCATACAATCCCTACAGCATAGATTTGACCCGACCCTCTGAAGAGCATCCCACCCAGGCCCATCCCCCTACCCTATCCCTGTAACCTTGCATTTTCCATGGCTAATTCACCTAACTTGTACACCCCTGGACACTATAGGAAATTGAGCATAGCCAATGTCCTTAACTTGCACATCTTCAGGGAAGGAACCCACACGGACACAGGGAGAATGTGCAAACTGCACACAGACTGCCACCCAAAGGTGGAATCAAACCTACATCCCTGGCGCTCTGAGGCAGCAGTGCTCACCACTGAGCCACCGTACCACTCCATGTCATGATCACCAGGCTGGAGCCAAGAGATGAGTGAGCAATGGGGATGGCAAGTGTAGGGACTGTCCCAGAGTTCACTGGGTGCAAGCTCCCCAGTGATTCTGAAGTTCTAAACAAGGGTCGCTGGACTCAAAATTGTCAAATCTGCTTTCTCTCTCGGCAGATGCTGCCACGCCTGCTGAGTTTCTGCAGCATGTTCTGTTTTTGTCCACCAAATCTGTTTGCATTTGGCCATGCGCAGGGCACCCACCAGTGACTGCCACCTCTTGGCCAGCGGGCTAAGTCTCGACTACTCCTGCAGGCTGTTGCTGAGGAATGTCCCTGCTAGGGGAGAGCAGCTACAGACTCCAGTGGGTGTTATTGGCTGCCTTCACCCTTAAACAGGTGCCTCTTGGATGCAGTTCCTGTTCAACTTCCTTTGAACTCAATATCTTTGAGGTAGGCCAAGCTGGGAGGAGGGATTCCTAACTGACACTGTAACGGCCCCCCTCACCACATACCCCACCAACCCTACACAAGATGCGGTGCCGTTGACAATCCTAGATCTGATCTTGTGCGATCTTTTACAGCCACCCAAGATGCCTTGGTCTTACCTGAAGGCTGGCGCACCCCCACCCCGCCCCAACCCTCACCCCCTCTACCCATCAATATGTACTGCACACATGCCAATCTGGAGTTCGTCTCCAACTTATGGCAAAACGTAGTGATTAACTAACTCAAGAACATGACCAAGCACCAAGACACCGAGTGCGAGCTTCAACTCTCTTCCTGTGAGGACCTCAGAGTTAGCTAGTTTCGGGTTTTTCGGAAGCAGGATGGCGCACTGATGCTCTGCAGGCGAACTCCTGTTGCCAGGTTTTCAGTAACAATCCCACCTGGCTTCCAGTCACCCCCCACAAGAAGCCTGTACCATCTCAATACAGATGTTTCTCCATTCTGCCTTCCAAGGATCAGGGTCTTGTCCTGGGAATTTACAGGATATTGGTTGGGCTCTACATAACGCTATGGATAACCTGGTGGGTATTTCCCCGTTTGTCACTGCTCCTCTGTGATGTTTGTAATCAGTCATGGCGGGGCAGGCCCGATGGGCCAAAAGGCCTAACTCCGCTCCTGTATCTTCTGGTCTCACGGTAATTAAAAGATTTTTGGTGAAGCCAAGAGCTGGTTTTCCATCCCCTACTCTCTTTAGATTCCAGAGACAATTGTTCTCACACCTTCACTCGTGCCTGTCCCCATCGCTTTGAATTGCCACAGCCCGAGTGGCCTAGCCAATGGCCCCCACACCCTGGCAGGTGAATTCCTGTGTGTCATGCTTCCAGCTCATCGTCATCCAGTCTTAACATTATCAGCCATAATTTCGCTCAATCCTGGGTCATGGGTGTTGTTGTCAATTGCTCAGTTTAGGCTCAGCCCAGTTTGTAAACATCACTGCCTGTTATCTTGTGAAAAGCACTGTGCTGACGGCATGTCAGGAACAGATCTCTTAAACCGAGCAAATCACACACCCTCTGGACTGTGCCCTGGCGAGAACATATTTCGCTTGAATTATTATCTGAGCGGCCTGTTAGGACAGCTGTTTTGGCTCTCTCCTGCTTCCAGGCTTCGCGTCACTGATGAGGTTCTGTGGTCTCTCGCTGTGGGGCAACAGCAGCCCAGGGTGGTAAGAGCAGGCAGGTTCCCGAGGGTGAGCGTTAGCACGACATCCTCTCCCACATTCGGTGACAATCACTGGACTCGATCCACAAACAACCAGAAAGCCCACAGTGTTTTTCGAATGCCATTGCAAATGTAATTACCAGTCCGTCTGGCTGTGCTGTTAGTGGCCAATTTAAAAACGGCATTCCTTTATTTCAGGAACACTTTTCTGATTTAGGAAGGGAATGTGTCAGGGAATCTGTCCATCACCAGCACACACAATAGGGCTGTTTGTCTCAACATCACACCTTAGGTTTCCAAACAAATATGTTGCGAATTCATGTAAATGCCAGCCTAACTCGGCAGGTCAGGCCATGGAGACGGAAGTAAAGTTAACACTGCGGCTCCAGTGTGACTCTACTCCAAAAGGGTCTTCCATTCTGAGGGAGGGTCGCTGGACACGAAACGTTAACTCTGCCTTTTCTCTCTCTCCGCAGACGCTGCGGAGCTTTCCATGCGCCCTCCGTCTTCTGATCCGCGGATCTTTGCTTTTGAGTCGAGCCACCCCTGCGTCAAACGTCATGCTGGGTGGGGGGGGGGGGGGGTGGTGGTCTAGTGACAGCGTTTCCAACAGTGGTGTCGAGGTCCTCGCTGTGGTCAGGTCGAAGGAACCGTCGACAGGACTACCATCTTGGTGGCGCCGGTTAGGTAACATCCACAGCACACCCTAGTGGGGCAAACTGCGTCAGACTCCAAATTGGTCAGTTGGTACGCCAGGGTGAACAGGCCCCAATATAATGTGAACAGGTAGATCATGAAGTCAGTGTTTGAAGCTAATTTGATACGAATAGTGGCAGCTTGAAGCTAACGCCCTCTCTTAAACTCCAATAGGTGAACACCTTTAATATAAAGGAGGACTCCTCTTAGAGCTGTCTAAAGGGATCACCAAATACTTTCAGGTTAGTTACTAATGGATTTCTTCTGCCTATTGCCTTGATTCTCCAGTGTGAGCTGCTTTATTTAAGTGCTTAAAGTTGGGAAAGCCTACCAGGAGTTGTACTGAATGAGTTTGGCCGAATTCAGGGCCTTTTGCACTATCATCTGAAGGCAAAATTGTGCAGATGCTGGAAACCTGAAATTAAAGACAGAAAGTGCTGGAGAAACTCAGCAGGTCTGGCAGCATCTGTGGAGTTAGCATTTCGAGCCTGGTGTGACTCTTCTTTCGAACTAAACTGGTGCTTTATTTATGCTGTAGACAGAGGGGGAAGGAGGAAGTGGAACAGCTAGTCGGAGTTCCTCTTTCACCGACAGAGCCACAGATCAAATGTAAGCCTTCGCAAAATATACATTCCATAATGAACCAGTGATCCGCGATGCCACCCTGCTCCCCTTGTGCATTCCCTTAGCGCCTGCCTCCCAGCACTTTCGCCTGCACTCGTACAGCTATGTCTCAGTCAGTTAGTTCATTTGGGTGGTTTGTGGTGCAGAGTGAGGCTAACAGTATTTGGGTTCAATTCCTGTGCCAACTGAAGTCACCATGAAGGTCCCGCCCGTCCCCTTGCCCAAGGCCTGTGCTGGCCCTTAGGTTATCAGTTGTCTCTCTGAGCAGCCCTCTGCTCCTTTGGGTCTACGGCAACTTTACTTTTACACAGAGTCACTGTAGCTTGGCTGGCAGAGGTCTGCAGCGAGGGAGATCCCAGACATCTTTATTGGATGACCATGGCCATGTCTGAGCCTTGAGGATGCTGTTGTGGACTGTACCGTCTTGCCACGCGTGCCAGCAATCTGTAGCCAATAGCAACAGCATTTGGCTGGGATGTTAGTTCATTACATTTGGAGCATTAACAGATAACTCCCTAAAAGTCCTTTATAATGGAGTCAACAGAAACAGTGTTGGTGGAGATCTTTGGCGCTCAATGTTTAGAGAGTGCATCTCTGTAAATAAAGGCTTACAAAGGTAAGTTATTGGAGGCTTGTTCTTTCCTTCAGTTGGACTGGAGGCCTGTGACCAGCGGTGTTCCACAGGGATCGGCCCTCTTTTGTTTGTCATTTACATAAATGATTTGGATGAGAATATAGAAGGTGCGGTTGGTAAGTTTGTAGATGACACCAAAATTAGACCGTAGACAGTGAAGAAGGTTTTCTGCAAATACAAAGGGATCTTGATCAAATGGGTCAAGGGGCTGAAAAATGGCAGAGGGAGTTCAATCTGGATAACTGTGAGGTATTGCATTTTGGTACAACAAACAAGGACAGGATTTATACAATTCATAATAGGGTCCTGGATAGCGTTGTAGAACAGAGGGGCCTAGGCATTCAGGTACATAATTCTGTGAAGTTTGCATCACATGTAGACAGGGTGGTTAAGAAGGCATTTAGCACGCTTGCCTTCATTGTTCAAACCTTTAAGCATAGGTCATGCTGAGGTTGTACAGGATGTTGGTGAGGCCACTTCTGGAATACTGTGTCCAGTTCTGATCGCCCAGTTATGGGAAGGATATCATTTAGCTGGAGAGGGCTCGGAACAGATTTACCAGGATGTTGCCGAGTATGGAATGTTTGGGTTACAATGAAAGGCTGGACAGGCTGAGACTTTTTTCACTGGAGCGTAGGAGGGTGAGAGGGGATCTTACGGAGGTTGAGAAAATTGTGAGGGGTACAGAGAAGGTTAATGATTGGTGTCTTTTCCCAGAGGGTGAGGGATTTCAAGACTAGGGGACATATTTTTCAGATGCAAGGACAAGAGATTTTAAAAAAGACATGGGGGGCAAATCTTTTACAAAGCGTGTGGTTCACGTGAGCTTCTTGAGGAAGTGGAGGCACCAATAACAACATGTAAAAGACATTTGGATAAGTAGATAATGGGAAAGGTTTGAAGGGATATGGGCCAGGCGCAAGCAGGTGGGACTAGCTTAGTTTGGTATCATGTACAGCATGAGCTGGTTGGACTGACGGGTCTGTTTCCATGCTGTATAACCCTATAACACTTGGATATTTGGGATGTGAGGGTGATTCATCTCCACTTAAGGCTTAAGTCACAGTCACTCTCCTCAATGCTCACGCTAACATGTGAGAGGGAAGACGACTGCACTGTTGGGAAACCCAGTGAGCCCATTTTCACACTAGAATTCAGAGCTGTGAGGACAAGTCTGGACTTGCTTGATGGCAAAGTGCGCTTGGTTCTATTTGTAAATCAGGGAGACAGGGACCGTGTCCGTGAGCAGCAAACCCCAAGCAAACCTTCAGACTGGTGTTATTCCAAAGACATGCATTTACGTAGCGCCTTTCACAGCACAACTCAAACTGTTCGACAGCTGCTCAAGCATTTTTGAAGTCTAGCCCCTGTTGTGGTCAGAATATGATAAGGGCTTGTTTCTGCGTTGTCGACAGAGACACAAATACTGGCCAGGTCACGCAGGTCTTGCCCTTCTTCAAAAAAAAGCGCCACGTGACAGTTTACACGTACCTGAGAGCAGTCGGGTCTTCGGCTTAAACTTAGCCAAAAAAGGACAGGACTGGAAGGTTTGAGATATGAGGAGAGGTTGGATAGACTGGGACCATTCTCCCTCACAGACTAGGAGACCTTATAGAGGTATATAAGATTATGAGAGGCATAGATAAGGTCAAAAGCGAACATCTTTTCCCCATGATAGTGGAGTCTAAAGCCAGAGGGCATAGGTTTAGGGTCAGAGGGGAGAGACACAAAAGGGCCCAGCTGGCAGTTTTTAACTCCACAGAAATTGGTGAGCGTCTGGAACAGGCTGCCAGAGGAAGTGATGGAAGTGAGTACAATTTCATCATTTAAGAAACGTTTAATCAGGGAGATGGTTGGAATAGGTATGGAGAGAAATGGACCAAAAACTGGTTCCAGACATGGGACTAGTTTAATTGTGTAAGCAGGACAGCATGGGGAAGTTGGGCCGACGGGCCTGTTTCCATGCTGCAGACTTCTTTGACTCTATGACAGTGCTACAGTCTTTCATCACCGCACCGGTAAAGCAACTTTGGTTATATTCTTGATCTTTGGAGTGAGGTTTGAAATTCTGTGACTCACAAGAAAAGTGTTATCACTGTGCCATGCCTTCCAATAAAGGAGTCCTAACTGTTTCTTTTTTGTCCGACAACTCTCATCAGCACGCATAGTGCATCACAAATTTTAACCTATTCAAGAGGAACTGAGGATTTTGTTTCTATTCTATACTGAATAAGAAATAAGGGCACGTCGTTGAGATTTTTCAATCTGCACTCAAGTGCCAGAATTCTACATTTCAAAGAGAGAAACAATTTATATTACATGAGAAAAGGCTGTTAATTGTTTGACGAGTTAAGTTTGTTTCATCAGAACTTTATGAGGTGAATGCACTATAAAATTTCCTGAACAACATATCCCTTGCATATGAATATAATGTAGACTGTAGCAAGCATGAGTAAGACAATTTGCAATTGGAATCAATAATCTTCAATTGATTATCAATGTAATTATTAGTGCGCTTGGCTGTGAAAGTGCCATCCAACCACAGAATCTAACATTAGACATTATGGCCCAAATCTTGGGTCAGAATCTTTCCTTATCCCTGACATGTATCAGACAAACAATTGCTTTTGGTTCAGTTTTTCGGGTGAATACACGGACCAGAAGCTTTCCCGGTTGAAATAGCTCGGCTGAGTGCAGAGATCCTCACACCCAAATCCGCACGGAAATCAGACCCTCTTCTTCAGCCTGAAATGGTGTATCCTGCCATTTAACCCATCCTTCATCCACCCTGGCAGTTACTGAGAGACAGTAAAAGTGTACAAAAACAGTCCAGCTTCATATAAATCTCAACAGTTGTCCCATCCCAGTGCTGTATGAATGTTTGTTTAGGAGGCCTATGTTAAGAAAATTACATTTTGCTGCTTCTAATTGCCCTGGTTAATGGTGACAACATGACTTTGATACGTATTTAGGATCATTTTAACTTCTTCAATCGCTTATGGATCAACCAAATATCTGAAGGTGGATTATTCATATTTCAACAGGACATGTGCATGAAGATGAGGAGACATCCTGAGTAACTAATGAAGGTAATAATTTAAAGCCACCACTATATTAAGGACAACGATGTTTAAAATAAATACAGATGAAGAAGGAACAAGAGTAGAGTTATAGAATCCCAGAGTCATACAGCATGGAAACAGACCCTTCGGTGCAACTCGTTCATTCCTACAATAATACCGAGCTGATCTAGTCCCATTTGCAAACATTTGACCCAAATCCTTCTAAATCCTTCCTATTTATGTTACCAACAGAAGCCTTTTAAATGCTGTAATTGTATCAGCTTCTACCACATCCTCTGGCAGTCCAAACCTGCTCTTTCATTAAATAAGATCATAGCCGATCTGATTTTAACCTCAACTCTAAGTTCCTGCATGCCACCGAATAATCTTTCATTGGTAATCAAGAACCTATCTACCTCAGCATTAAAAATATTTCAAGATTAACATTCATTGCTTTATTAAAGAAGGGAATCCCAAAGATTCACAACCCTCTGTCACAAAATAATATTTCCTTATCTCTGCCCTAAATGGATGCCCACTTATTTTTAAACTGTGACCCCTAGTTCTAGATTTCCCTCAAGAGGAAACATCCTGTCAACACCCACCCAGTCAAACCCCCTCAGGATCTTATATGTTTCTTTTGAGTCACCTCTGACTCCTCGAAATGCCAGAGGATGCAGGCCCAGTCTGTCAAATCTTTCCTCATAGGGTAATCCAGTCATTCCAGGTATCAGTCCAGGAAACCTTCTCTGAACTACTTCCAAACAATTAACATCCTTCCGTAAGTCTGGCGATCAGTACCGGACAGAATATTCCAGATGCATCTCACTGACGCCTTGTATAACTGAAGTATAATATTCGTACTGCACAGAAGGTGCTGATAGTCTTAAAATGCATAAAAGTGAATAAAACCCTGGGACCCGATCAGGCGTACCCTAGAGCTCTGTGGGAAGCTAGGGAAGTGATTGCTGGGCCCCTTGCTGAGATATTAGTATCATCGATAGCCACAGCTGAGGTGCTGGAGGGCTGGTTGGTGGCTAATGTAGTGCCACTACTTAAGAAAGGTGGTAAGGAAAAGCCAAGGAACCGGTGAGCCTGACATTGGTGATGGATAAATTGTTGGCGGAGATTCTGAGGTACAAGATGTACATGTATTTGGAAAGACAGGGTCTGATTAGGGAGAGTCAGCATGGCCTTGTGCATGGGAAATCATGTCTAACTAGATCGGGTTTATTGAAGAAGTGACAAAGAAGGGATATGGGCCAAGTGCTGGAAAATGGTTAGCATGAATGAGTTGGACCGAAGGATCTGCTTCCGTGCTGTACAACTCCATGACTCATTCAATGTCCCTTGTGAGAAAACAGAATATTCTATTAACTTTCCTAATTACTTGTTGTTTCTGAATACTGCATCGTAGCCATGCCCTCAATCCCTTCGTCTAAATCATTTGTAAAAGTGGACAGATTTAAGGCCCCAGCACTTGTAACATCTTATCAACCTGCAAATTGTGATCCCTGCCCTCTGCTTCTTGTTCAATCTGTTGTCAGTGTTTTAAAGGGAAAATTTCATTAGCTTTTTGAACAGCGCAATAATAAGATGGCCAAAGGTGATCCCATTTCGATCAACTTGGTTTGTTCTACAATATGGAGTTTAGTCAAGAGTGAATCACATGCTGTGAAAATGAAACCAATTGACATGCTTCTAAAAAATTAAACTTGCTAACAGAAGCGACAGTTCCATGGTATTGAGCATTGCCAGACAGATCAGAGCCCACAGTGGCACCAAAAACAATCAGCTTTTCGATGACAATTCCCCAACCTTTACGTTAACAGGGAGGCCATTCTGGTCATCTCCTGGACTCCTCAAAACTGCCTAATCTCCAGCTTTGGTTTGCCAAGTCTTTAGTTTGTCCAATTAGATAATGTACCATTCCAAGGTTTTGGAGGGAATGGATGGGAATGAAAACTGAAAGAACAACCAGTCTACATGCTAGTTCCATATTTCCAAAAATGATGTTGGATGGGGATTGTTATGGCTGTATTGGAGCCCACAGTATTTTCCTGGCTGAGCTAATTCAGTTTCTGATCTACGGTAACCCCTAGGATGGTGATAGTGGGGGATTGACCAAAGAAATGCCATTGAATGTAAAGGGGTAATCATTAGGCACTCTCTTGTTGGAGTTGGCCACTGCCCAGCGTTTATGTGGCACAAATGTTACTAGCCACTTATTAGCCCAAGCCTGAATGTTTTCTAGGTCTTGCTTTAGTCAGACACAGACAATATTCATATTTGGTATCAAGGGTAGCAAACTCAATTGAACACTGTGCGATCATTTGTGAACTGTTTGTCTCCATTATAAGCTCAGAGATGAATATCATTGATGAAGCAGCTGGAACTGGTTGGGCCTGAGGAAATTCCATATTGTATCCTGAATGTGAGAAGGTCGATTTACAACAACCATGGTCTTTGTACTGGGTACATCTCTGCCAGGGAAGAAACTTTACCCAGTTTCCACTCACCTCCTTGATACCACATTCAGTCAAATGCTACCTTGATTCAAATGCAGTCACTCTTACCTTACCTCTGAATTCTATTGTCCATATTCAGAGCAAGGCTTTAATGAGGTTTGGAGTAAAGTTTCTGATGAAGGGTCTAGGCCTGAAACGTCAGCTTTTGTGCTCCTAAGATGCTGCTTGGCCTGCTGTGTTCATCCAGCTCCACGCTTTGTTATCTAAAATCCAAACCCGTGTGTTGGTGAGCAAGTTATGAGAATGGATAACATAATCGATATAATAAACCTGGGTTTTCAGAAGGTCTTTGACCTGATAACACAATAATAGATTCACGACTAAGCTCTGAGCTTATGGAGTTAAGGGACATGTGGCAGGTGAACTTCTAGTCAGCCACAAAACAATGAGGGTTAGTAAAATAAATAAAAAGGGGAAATGTCAGAAATATGTAGCAGGCCAGGCAGCAACCATGGAGGGAAAAACAGAGCTAGTACTTCAGTTTAATAACTTTAACCTAACAGAGTTAAAGATGTTTATTCAGACTGATAGAACCTGAAAAGTGATGGTCCACAAGATTTAGAACAGAAAGTTATAGCTGTTCACCATTTAATTGAATGATTTATACTCAAATATGGGAAGGGCAATTTCAAACTCCAAGGTACTGAGGTTATAAATGAAGATTGCAGCAAAATTTGAAGTTTTTTTATTCACTTTTGGGATGTGGGCATCCTTGGCTGGGCCCAGCATTTCTTGCCTGCTCCTAGTTGCCCCTCGAGAAGGTGGTGGTGAGCTGCCTTCTTGAACTACTGCAGTCTGTGTGCTGTGGGTAGATCCGTAATGCCTTTAGGGAGGGAATTGCAGGATTTTGACCCAGTAACAGTGGAGGAACGGCAAAATATTTCCAAGTCAGGATGGTAAGTGACTTGGAGGAGAACTTACAGGGGGTGGTGTTGATGTATATTTGCTGCCTCTGTTCTTCTAGATGGAAGTGGGATTTTGCCTCCACAAGAACTGTGCAATAATCACTCTCACTGATACTGTCAAAGACAGGTCCATCATCAGCTGGCGGAGTGGGAAGGATGAGGTTAAGTATGTTTTTCCCTCTTGTTGGTTCCCTCACCACCTGCCGCAGACCCACTCTAGCAGCTGTGTCCTTTAAGACCTGACCAGCTCGATCAGTGGTACATCTGATGGGTCACTGTTGGTGGTTGTCATTGAAATCCCCCACCCAGAGTACATCTTGTACCCTTTCCACCCTCAAATCAACTTGTTGAATGAGTGTTCAACTGCAATTACTTTTTAATATAGATGAGAGTGAGTTGATACAATTTGGTAGGTGGAATGACAGAGCTGTATGAAAAGCAAGAGTCCAAATTGGGTAGAACTGCCAAGGGAGATCGGGATATACATTCACAAATCATCAGAAGTTGCAACACAGGTTAGCGAACCCATAAAGGGAGAAACAAAGCTCCAGGTGTACTTCTAGAGGAATAGAATGGAAAGTGGGGAATTTATGTGTAACTTGAAAAGTAACCACATTTGGAGGACTGATCTGGCCTCAAAATACAAAGCATAGACTGAGGCGTCTGAGAAATTGCAAACCAGGATGAAACCAGAACGGAGAAGAAATGCTGAACAAGTTTGGGCATTTTCACTGGAGAAAAGAAGGCTGAGGGCAGACCTAATGAAGAGGTTTTGATAGGATAGAAAGACAAGGGCAGCAGACACATGGGAACACACCAAACCCTGTGAGTTCCCTTCCATGCCAATCACCATCCCGACTTGGAAATATATCATTGTTCCTTCACTGTCGCCAGGTCAAAGCCTTGGAATTATGGGTCTACTCACAGCACATGGGCTGCAGTGATTCAACAAGGCATAATGTAGAGGTGCTGGTGTTGGACTGTTGCAGGGGGTGATGTGGGGGAGTGGAGGGGGAGGGGGAACAATGTCAGAAGGCACATCGCTCCAAGTTATGGTCCAACAGATCCAAGGCCTGAAGGAATAGTGCTCTGAAAGCTTGTGATCTCACAGTCACTTCTGACTGTGGTTCAAGAAGGCAGCTTGCCACCATCTTCTGCAGTGTGATAAGCCTGGCTCAAGTTAGTGTATAAAATGTAGAGAAAATGTTTCCAATTGTGAGGAAGGGGAAAATAATACATCAAAAAAATGTAAGATTATCATTAAGAATCCAGCAAAACAAATTAATTAAAAGTTTCAAGATAAACTTTGTTGTCCATGAGGACAACACTCTACCACATGGAGCATTTGAAGCAACTAATATTGATGGCTTTAAGTGGAAGCTGAACAATCACATGAGCTAAAAAGGAATATAAATATTTTTTGAGGTAATGGGAACTACAGATGCTGGAGAATCCGAGATAACAAAGTGTAGAGCTAGATGAACACAGCAGGCCAAGCAACATCACAGGAGGCCAAAAGCTGATGTTTTGGGCCTAGACTTTGAAGGGTCTAGGCCCAAAACATCAGCTTTTGTGCTCCTAAGATGCTGCTTGGCCTGCTGTGTTCATCCAGCTCTACACTTTGTTATAAAGATTTTTTGACTGTGTGAGATACAGGAAGGTGGGACGAGATCTATACGGAATGTAAGGACTGGCTCAGACCAGTCAAACCTGTTTCTGCCAAGCCTGTGTCATTCTGTTAAGCATGAGTAAGATAATCGTACTGCTACATGGTATAAAACTTGCTCTGAAAAGAGCCACTACTACCTTAAAAGAGAGCTTCAGAAGAACTTGTGGAACTCAATATTTCAGGCAGTGTTCTCTGCCCATTGTCTGGAAGGAGCAGCGAATGTCAGTGAGTGGGGTGGTACTGGAGAACGAGAATATGAGAATGTAGGAACAAGGGGCAGAAGGATGCCATTCAGCCAGCAGAGAGTGCTCTGCCAATTAGATCATAGAAACATTGGAATAGAGAGTGGAGTAGGCCATTCAGCCCTTCAAAACTGCATTGATGTTCAGTTAGATAACAACTGCTCATCTACCATCCCCATCACATGGAATATTGTCCTTTATTGCTAGAGGGATGGAGTTTAAAAACATGGGAGGTTAAACTGGCCCTAGTACTAAAGGGCATTCAGCCCAATGATCAGGAAATGCTCTGTCATCCAGGAAAGATAGTTGATTCTGCTTATACCAT
This sequence comes from Stegostoma tigrinum, assembly GCF_030684315.1. Lineage (NCBI taxonomy): Eukaryota > Metazoa > Chordata > Chondrichthyes > Orectolobiformes > Stegostomatidae > Stegostoma > Stegostoma tigrinum. The sequence continues at coordinate 73,834,248 of NC_081365.1, forward strand.
TCCTGTTTCCTGACCCCGACCATCCCCCGCAAAAGACCAGAATAACGATGCTATGGACACGTTTACATCCAATGCTAATCATGCATGTTCATCAATTGGTACATGAGAAATTGTCAAAACAAAAGGGCCTTATTCCCAACAAAAACATTGCACTGGTGATGAAAGCTCATCCTGCTGGTCTGCTGACTGGTCTATAATTGGACTAAGTACACACACTAGGCTCTGAGATCATGACAAAATGGGTTGACATGGTGTTTACTGATGATGTTTCGAGGGCCTGACTTCCTCTGTCCAGTGGGAAGGGCTGAGGGAGAAAAAAAGAATACATTTAAGGCTGAAATAGAGGAAGGGAAGAGAAGTTTACTCTTGGCCTTGTCTTAAAAATAAATTTGCACACTAGTCAAAAAGTACAGATGAATAATAAAAGGTCTTGCTTTTTTGGGGCAGTTCAGAGTTTACTTTGTAACAACAGGATTTACAGCATGCGATCAAGCAGTACAAATGTCATGTCAATATAATCTTTTTTGCTGGTCTCAGTGTGATTGCATTCTAGGAAATTTCACAACTGACAGTCCCCTTTAGAAGTAGTCGCAATGAGCCTGAAAGTCTTCATTGCTTATGCCTTTTAAAAATAAGTATACACTTTTCACCCACCTGATCAAACACATATCTAAAACAAAACAAAACTTTGAAGTCAGACCATCTGGCCCAGGGGTAGGAACATTATGCTTAAGCCACAAATTCCACTGGGATCAAACACTGTTACCCAACACATTGTTTGAATCCAGGGTCTCGCTCCCTGAATTCCCCAGGCATTTATTCATGGTTTAAAAAGAACCTTACCGAAAATAAAATTATCTTGGTCACATGATGATACAAAAACAGAGTGAAGTTAACACGTTTTTAATTTTCAGAGAACACAGCTACCCTGCTAGAATAATAAATTGGACAGTAAGTGGAAATCTCATTTTCTTAATCCCACACTCTCTTAAAGGCTCACTCTTTGCATTGAAAAGTTTTATTACAGAAATAAGAATGAGGAGAACTGACACCCAAGTGATTGGAAGAAACATATTCAACTTTTGTGTGTTGGCAAACAAACAACAGATAATTAGCAAACACTTTTGTTTTTGGATAGACAGCATCTCTTTAAAAACTCCCAAGCCTGTTTCTTTCAGGGCAATTAGTCTAGATCAGATGGTGGGTTAATGGCTGTTCCTACCTTGTTTCCCACCAATCAAGCTGTTTGAATTCCACACAGTGAGTGTCTTCAACTCTGTTAAGCTGAAAATCTTTTTAACCCTAGTTTGCGCTTTGTTGTGCTGTTCATCTAGTGCCGCTTCTGTTGGATGATTGACCCTGTTGTCAGTTTTAGCCTGTTTTTCTGCTTTGCTAACACAGCAGGCAAGGGAGAGCAATTTATCGCCTGCGTCCAAGGCAAAGAGTGTGTCTGTTTCAGGATTCCACCCGAACACCTTGTGTCTGCCGCTTCAGTCACCATCTACCTCAGTAGAAGCAGGTAACTTGGTTTTATTTTGTCTTTGATTTGAGCTCTGAGGCAGTGTTAAGATGTCAAGCTTGAGTCGCATTCTGTCACCCCTCTCCAAATTTCAGTCAGCTTGTGGTGTGCTGCATTGCAGAATCTACACATGTAAGGCATGGGGCTTTGTACACACATTACAATTCTTTTGTGGGAAGAAAGAGGCTCCTGAAAATTGGTAAATGGCTGTATTTCCATGGCAACACTCTGACCAATCAGAACCCACCTGCCTGGTTTGAGAATTAAGATTGACAGTTACCTGCTCTCCATGGCAAATGATGGCTAAACCAATTAGAGCACTCATCTCATTGTTGTTTTAATTGGTGAGCCATCTGAGGGCCCTTGTGTGGTCCTCTCCCTACATCTGGACAGGTGAGGCCTGGGATCAAGTTCACCTGCTCTACAAGTGTGTAATAACATCTGAACAGGGTGATTTAGAAAAGTTGGTGAACAAAGAACACAAGTACTTCTATTTGGAGCTATCAAGGTGCAGTGGGGGTGTTTCTACATCTGATCCAAAGGTTCAAATCCTACCTGCTCCAGAACCTTTTGAACAGGTTGATGAGATAATATCTACAAATTTGTCCTTTCTTCATGGTCTTGAAGTCTTCAAAACTGAGCTTTGATTCCTTCTTCCTTTTCTTCTTGGAGTGTTTAGTCTTCTTTCTACCATTCCTGTGTAGGGTTTTTTTTAAAAAGCTACATTTATTTGGACAACACTTATTTGCCTCTGATTCAATGACCAGAAAGATAAAATCAAGGCAGCTCTTTCGGTCTGGGAGGTGGGATTTATTTTTGTGGTTTACTTAAATTGGGACTTGTTGCTTAATGGAAATGTGTAAGTTTCTTTTAAAAAAAAAACACCATTTCTTATGGCACCTCCAGACTAGAAGGCCTGAGGTTCAAATGCCAGCTGACCAAGAAATGTGTTGTAACATGTTTGGTTGAGATTTAGACCAGTTCCCAAAACTTATGGAAAGTGAATTTTATAAAAAAGAAAAATCTGCTCACTGGATGAGGGCATTGCTGGCCATGCTGGTGTTTATTGCTCATCCTTTACTACCTGGAGGGTAGCTTAAGAGCCAGACATATTTCTGTGGGTCTGGAGTCATGTGCAGGCCAGACCAGGGAAGGATAGAAGTTTCCTTTCCTAAAGGACATAGATAACCACAAATCTGGCTTATGAAATAATATGTTGGCCCAGGTTTTCACTGATCCAGATGATTGTCAGAGTGTTATTGCCATATGGTTTCTGACTGCTTTTTGGTAATTATGATACAAGAGCTGGTGGTGTTGGCTGGTTCTGACTTGTTTATCTGCGCTGTATGTGCTCTCAGGGATGAATGAATGGTGAAGTTCCCCTGCCACCCCAGGGGCACATAGGCTGAATTGTAGAGTATGCCTACGTCACTGTGAACCCCTGCCTTGGAGGGGAAATAGTGCTACAACTCATGACAAATATCATTGTTTCCAGGTGCTTGTTCAAGGGATTATTGAAATGCCCTCGGTGGATGATTATATTTGTAGAACTTCATTTTTTTTAAATTATGAAGTTCACTCATAACCTAGGTGATCAAGTAACTGGATGGTTGCAACACTCTTGTGAACTGTGCTAAAAGGGGAAACAAATTAAGGGAGATCTCCAGCTCCACATTTCTGCGACTTCTAATTTGGTGTTTCTGACTGTAATGCCTTGTGTATTCTAATTGTTGACCTAATGAGGTTGGATAAAACTTGTTCAAACTGCAGCCACTGACTCCAAGCCACACCAATGCTCTCTCAAAACTGACATGCAGATCAAGCACTGTGCTTGTGTGTTGGAGATGCTTGGAATGGCTGCTTTCGGAATTGATCCAACAGACAACACCTACTTTGGACGAACCACAGTTTGTCGAAAGTTGTAACGCGAGACCATGGTTTCAGTGGAAAAGTGGCCAGTTGATGCCTGCCGCCCGCCATGCATGTTTCTCACACATAGGTGCACACACCTCTGACTGCCTGCTGTCCAGGCTGTAATCATTTAGAAACTGCTGTCTGTGGTGATTAAGAGCTCTCATTTGAATTGGTCATTGTGTACAGGCTGCTCTACTCCTCTTGATGGGTTTATTTCTCCCCAACAGTTTGGGTTCAGTTCAATGATTTATGAAAAGGAAATGATTGAGAGATATCCAGGACTTCCTACTACTCTGTATCTACAGCTTACTGACTCGGACTACAATTTAAATTTATATACATCACTGAGTATTTTGGCATGCGCATTATATGGTGCGTCACTACTCTTTCAGTTGATGAACTGATATGTTCATGTACCTTATTGCTGCTGGGCGGAGGGTAAAAGGCAGGATCAGCTTGTGTGCACACACAACGAACACGAACAGTTGAGCCTAGTGGCTATAGAATTCCTCCAATGGAAAGTTTGCTGCTTCCCCATTCACGTTACCCCATCTAAGCATAGTCACATGACTGGGCACAGGGGCTCTCTTATCAAGTGCTTTGATGCCCACACTGAGCTTGGAATCTTTACAGACTTGTTGACCATCTACTTACACACTTCAAAGTAACGCTACTTACTTACACGGGCAGTTCCCGCATTGTGAACGGGCACCATTTTGGAGTCTGTACGCAAGTCAGAACACAATGCAGGACAATATAAAACCGGCTTTCCTTGGTACAGGAAATGTTTGTATGTTGGCTCTTTTAAAATTACAACCCCTCTAAGTGACTGCTTTAGTAAATACCAGCATTTGTGGATCAGCTATTCACCAATTGGGGACCCACGTACACTAATAGTTAATATTGCTGCACTTGCTAATCATAGATATAGCAGGGTGTGACTTCTTTTAGAGGGAAGGACTAACCTGTCTATTTCTGCGTGTCCATGACCACGTACTCTGTCTTTCTAATACAAATTTTCAGTCTGCTTCCAGAGTGTCTAAAGTTCTGCTGGGTGGAGTTGCAGTTGTCTTTGAGAATGTTCAAACTCCGACTATTCTGTGGTGGTTATATTCTTCAGTGTAACTCTGTGACACGATTGCAACGTTTATAGATCATTGGAATCAATATTAACTCTGTTTCTCTCCTCCCAGATGCTGGCAGACCTGTTGAGTTTCTCCAGCATGTTTGTACGTTATCTCTCTCTGTAAGGTCTCCTTGCCCTTGCACAACAAAATTCTCCTTGGAAATGTTTTTCCAGATGTCTCTCAAACACACAGCAGCCTGCTCTGACAGTTTAGAGCTAGTTCAGCAGGATTAAACGACCAGCCAACTGAATGTGGACAGCAAAACTCTTTGGAAGCATGAGCTGGATGGTCTACTCCATATATTTCCTATTATTATTTTTGTCATCCTTCCTGCACCATCTCCCAAATGGTTTGATGTCGTTAGCCTCCCAGAAAGCTACCAATTCTGTCTTCGATATGCTCACTGAGTGAACTTCCCTCTAGGGCCATGAGTTTTAAAGATTATTCCTCATCTCTGTTTTGTTCCGAGATGACATCCCCGGTTTCTCGACTCATCGTTTAGGGAAATATCGCACATTTCATCACAGTCACCACTTTAGTTTTTTTGAAATTCTTGCGGTACAGTTTCTCCAAGCTCTCTTCAGAAGGTGGTCCCGCCATTCTGGGATTAGTCTGGCACACCTCTGTTGCACTCCTTCTGAGGCAAGTGTATCCTTCCTTGGATAAGGAAATCAAAGTGTGTATATGCTACTTCCGATGCAGCCTCAGTAAGGCTCCTTTTACTCCATACCCATTGCAATAACGACCAACATGCCATTTGCCTTCCTTGTATTGATTTGTGTCTGCATGCTAGCTTTTAGAGTTTCATGAACAGGGCACCTTTTGAATGTGAAGCAATTATTTACTTTTATTAAAATAATAAGTAAGTCCTTAGAACTACTTTATGCCTTTTATTATTTCCTGACCAAAGTACATAAGTTTGCGGCTATTCACGTTATTGCCTATGCCTACTGATAGGTGGTCACATTAAAGACCCTTTCTTCCCATTGCTAGATGGCAACTTCCAAGATCTGCTGAGCATAATGCAGGTTTAAAAACTGCTGGAGATCTCCTCATTGTGTTGACCCTTGCGTAACGGAGCACATTGAATTGTGGTTTATTGCATTGTATTGTCCATCCTGACTTCTTTCAACCAAACTGTCTATTCATTGAAACCACCGCCAGCAAAATTCAACTGACTATGTTCCTGAGATAACAAGGTGTAGAGCTGGATGAACACGGCAGCATCAGAGGAACAGGAACATTTCCAAAGGGTCTAGGCCCGAAACATCAGCCTTCCTGCTCCACTGCTGCTTGGTCTGCTGTGTTCGTCCAGCTCTACACTTTGTCATCTCAGATTCTCCAGCATCGGCAGTTCCTACTATCTCTGACCTTGTTTCTTGTTTTTTTTTTATGTAAACTTATTATTGTGTCAGATGAATACTCCACTCCAGCAGTGATGGGCCAGTCTGCAGTGCATCCAGGACGACCCTCGAACAATCCAGAAGCCATCAAAGAGATCCTGATCTCAGCACTGGGCACCTTTGATGGCTTCAAGCCTCCTTCCACAGAGAGCTGTGTGGCTGTTACAAGGCTTTCTTCACTGACTGAGCCTCAAGATGGAGCTCCGAAGTGTCTTTGGGACAACGGTCATGATAAAGATGGTGAAGAACGGCGGCACAGCGTTGAGATTGCTATGACGACCCCCCAAGATGGCTCGTACAGCAGCAGCTCATCGAGTGCCTCTCCTGAGAAGTCCTCAAGTCATGTTATATTCAACCCCCTCAGCAAACTCCTAACCTCGGTACAGGCTGCAGCTTCCAGATGCAGGAGCTTTTCGGGACCTCCACCCACAGTGTGTAAGGCTGCGGTATCCTATTACCAATGCCCTCAGTCTGACTCCAGCATCCATCCAGGTAAAAGATATTCATGTGACAATACCTCTGTGGCGTTGGTACTGAATAATTGGGTTACAATTCAGACAAAGCAATGTGCGAACATAGTGTCAGGAGGTATGTGGAGTATAATGTAACCCAGTTGGTCATCTGAAATTATATGAATTAGTTCTTTTTTTCTTAGAAAAGGTATTAAAAATATTTGGTATTTTTAAGGTGGTTTCAGGCAAGGCATTTGCTCCATCCCATTTTTAAATTTCTTCCCTTTTTGTCCCCCACTTTGAATCTAAAATGTCACTCTTTCCACAGAGAAAGCACAACATTGGCCAAATAACAGACCGGAGACAATTGTGTACACGAGTTATCTCTCCAGTCCTAGTTTCAGCGCAAATAGGGCTCAGGAAAGGGTAAGAAGCTATCCACAAAGCTGTGATATAGGTTTGTTGTTCTATCTTTTTTACAATGTTTAACTTTTTTCCTTTTTTTTTTTTACTCACTGCCTGTCTCTCTTTTTTTGGAATTCCTGTGTCAGGTAATGTTCAGGATTGTATATAAATATAGATAATTAATGTATAAAAAAAAGTTTCCTAATATAAAGAGTTTGTTTTAAAATAGTAGGTTGTGTATTTCAGTATTGCTTGATCTATGCTGGAACTTTCTTTTAAACTGCAGATGTTCACTAACAGGGAATTGCCACAGAGTCACAGATGTACAGTGTGGAAGTAGACCATTTGATCCAACTCGTCCATGCTGACTAGATATCCTAAATTAATCCTGTGCCATTTACCAGCATTTTGACCCATATCCATCTAAATCTTTCCTATTCATGTATCCGTCAAGATTCCTTTTTAAACATTGTACCAACCTCCTTCACCTTCTGGCAGTTCATTCTATATGTGCACTATCCTCTTGATGGAGAAAGTTGTCCCTTGGGCCTTTCCCCTCTCACCTTGAGCAAAGGCAGCTCGATGGAAAGATATGAAGTTCATATTTGCTCCTCACCAACAATGACATGTGACGTCTCCAAATTGACTAACAGGGCCATCTGAAACACTGACGTATCTTTTTGCGATGGGGTGGAAAAGTCGTGTGTAAAACTGAGAACCCTGTTTGTTTTGTCGGGAATTTTTAAATATTTTTAAATTTGTTGAATGCTCCAGCTGCAGTCACATTGAAGTTCTGGCACCCAGTTATTTTGAGTCTGTGGTGGGGTCTAGTGGTGGTGAAAAGATATTATGAATACAAGTCAGTGAAGGTTCATAAGTTGGATAATGCTCAAAACAAATGACCAAGAGAATAGATGCAGGGTTACCACTTCTGCAAATAAAATGCTTCCTTTTTTTTTGCTGTGACAAAAACTATACAATGCAGTGGATAGAGGGTCTAAAATATAATCTTTTCAGATGAGGAGAAAAGAGTCCAATTGAAATTTGTAGAGTCAGAAACGGACCGTTCAGTCCCACTGGTCCATTGCCAACCATAATCCCAAACTGAACTAGCCCTATTGGCCCGCACTTGCTCCTTATACCTGCAAATGTTTCTTACTCGTGAATTTATCCAAATATCTCTTAAATGTTGTTACTGTACCTGTGTCCCTCACTTCCTCTGGAAGTTTACTCCACATCCTGTTGAAATGAGTAATTCACTTTCAGACATCTGGTTGTACAATAAGTGCTTTGAAGAAGTTAAAATGGTTCTAAACATGTACCAAAGTCACATTGTCACCATGAGCCAGGCCAAGTAGAAGCAGCAAGATGTAATTTTAACCGAGGCCTCCTAAACAAGCATTCACACAGCACTGGATGGGGTGACTGTTGAGATTACGTGAAGCTGGAGGGTTTTGTACACACTTGGTGAGAGGAGGCAACTGTTAAGGTTAATTTCTAAATCACAAGACACACACCATTTCATTCTGAAGAAGACGATGTGATTTCAGTGTGGATTTCTGTACTCAAGCTAAGCTATTTCAAACGCAAAGGCTTTTGGCCCATGTGCTCACCTGAAAAAACCATGCCAAAAGTAATTGTTAGTCTGGTCCATGTCAGGGATAAGGATTCTGACCCAAGATTTGGGCCATTATTGCTTAATGCTAGATTCTGTGATTGGGTGGCACTTGTTGAACAATTCCAAATGTGCTGCTAATTACACTGAGAACCAATTGAATATTATCGATTCCAATTGCTAAGTGCCTCAGTTACGTTTGCAAGAATCTACGTGATATTCATATGCAAGGACCTATTCTCTGCAAGATATTCTGTTTTTAAAATTCTGTAGTGTCTAATGATGACCGTGAATCTATTGTCAATTGTCAGGAAAAACCCAGCTATTTCACTCATGTCCTTTTTTGGGGGAACGAAACTACCATCCTACATGGTCTGGTGTTCATGTGACTCCATACCCACAATGTTGTAGACTCTTAGCTGCCCTTTGGGTAATTAGGGGTGGGCAGTAAATGCTGACTAGCCAGTGTTGCCCTCAATCTGTGAATGAATAAAGGATTCACCATGCCAGTTGATCAGTTAACTAGTCAAACAATCAACAGTGTTTTCTCATGCAATATAAATAGCTTCTGCTCTTTGAAATCTTGGCATTTCCTAGATGGTGTCAAGTTTCTTGAGTGTTGTTGGGGCTGTACCCATCCAGGCAAGTGGGGAGTATTCCATCACACTCCTGACTTGGGCCTTGTAGGTGGACAGGCTTTGAGGAGTCAGGAAGTGAGTTACTCATCACAGTATTCCTAGTTTCTGGCCTGCTCTTGTAGCAAATGTGTTTATGTGGTGAGTCCAGTTGAGTTCCTGGTCAATGGTAACTGCCCGGATGTTTATAGTGAGGATATTTGGGATTTGAGGGTAATTACTCTCCACTTCAGTCACTCTCCTCAACACTCTCCCTAACATGAGAGAGGGAAGATTACTGCACTGTTGGGAAACGCAGTGAGCCCATTTTCACACTAGAATTTGCAGCTATGGGGACCACAGTCTGGACTAGCTTGATCGCAAAGCGTTCTTGGTTCTATTGGTAAATCAGGGAGACGGGGAGCGTGTCTGTGAGCAACAACCCCATATGTGAAGGATTGTATCACCACCCAAGTGACATTTTAGTGCTTGTTGTGAAGTTCTGGTGATGAGGAATTCTGCTCAAGGAGCCACGTGACAGAATCCACCCTCTCCTTTCTCTTGAGGACACTTCATGCTGACCACCCCTTGATGGACTAGCTGTCGAAAGTGTGTGTGTGTGAGAGAGAGAGACACAGAGATCCAGCCCGCTTTGTGCCATAACTGCCCAGCTACTAATGTCAGCTGTTTTAAAAATGACTATTTTCCTGCTCTAGACATATAGGTATGTCCCAGAGGGCTGGGGCTGTTCTTCCTCTTGTGCTTGTTCTCACTTCCCATCTTTCACATCATGGTAGAAAATGGAAGAATTCCTGACGTCACCAAGTGGCAGATGCCCCTTTGCTGTAATAGGGTATACCTCACATCCACAAAGCTCTTGACCTAGAAAAGCTTCCATTTGTCAGCTCTTAACTCTCCCGTTCCTTTCTGTTTGACCATCACTCTCAGAACATTTGGCTTATGGTTTCATTTTGCACGGGTGAGTTAGGGAGCAAGGAGGTGACTGGTTGGCAGGGTTAAAGATGGAGGAGTGCACCTGATCATTCTTATCATTTTGACTCGGCCTCGTGTGAATTTAATAAAGTAAGAACAAGTTTGTGTTGACAGGAGAACACTCACCTGGTCGTTGCTGACATGGTGATTGCTGCACTGGAGAATGTGAAAAGTAATATGTATGAACAGGCAGAGCTACTGGAAGACTGCAACCTGGCAATTGCACAAACCCAAGTCGATGAGATAAACACTTACATTCAGAAAGCAGTCCATTCCAATTCCATGAACTCTGTGGATAGTGGTTATGAATGTAAGTATTGAGTTCCTTTGTGCTTGTAGCTTAATGAACTTCATTTAGAATCAAAAATACAATAGCTTTTGTCCGACCTGATTTATTTTCTATGATTTGCAATCAAAGCATGGAATTACTTTTTGATAAGGTGAAGAAACCAAGCGTAACTTAGATTTAGAGAAAAATTGTCTTGGAACCCTTACTGAGATATAACAAATCCACCTCCTATCCAAAAAAAGTTTGAAGCTTTAAGATCTCTTGCACAACATATAAATATATTTTTAAGATTTGCTGTGCCTATAGGAACAGTTTTGTCTTCTGTAAGGTGTAAATACACAATTTTTTTACCCAATTTTCTCCCCTGCGCTGAAATATATTAGGTTTAGCACATTCAGTTTATCTTAACTTTCAAACTGAGACTTTAAGTTCCATCCAATGTACCTTTTTACATAGCCTCTCTATCCCCTAATGAGGAGACCAATATTGGAAATGGTCTTTTTAACATGGTCCCTGAATAAAGTCTTGTTCAGCTTCTTCATTGATTCTCAGGATTTACTTAGAGTCCCCGAAACTGAGTCTAGTCTATTTTCAGGTGGAATTTTTGTCAAAATCATTTTGAGACTTGGGGGTTTTGCCACGATGTACGGCTTCCCAGAAGCTATTTAAATTGCCACTTCTGATTTGTTCAATCCTTGACTTCATTCTGAAGAGTTCTGCTTAACTTCCACTTGGATGGTGTTGGACAACTTCTTTTGAGCTGTCTATTGTTTAAGTCCATTTAATGACAAAACCGTTTTTAGTATCTGCAGATAACCCAGCCTTTGTGACAGCTTTGACTTGTTCAATAATCCCGCCTACACCAAATACATTTTTCTACCAACTATCAAATCCCTTTTTATACCTTTTTTAACCTGTGTCCAGATAGTACCTTTTTATTGCTGCTTGCACTTGTTTGATCGTTTGGCTTAGCTGTCTATTCTTAGTTTCTGATTCATCACACTCAGTTCATGTCTTTTAGAATTAGCTTTTATGGTCACTTATTCAAATGAGTACAGTAAAAAGTATATTAGTCGCTGATTACAGCACCATCTTAGTTCTCTAGGTGCAGCTTCTGCAGCTGTAGTTCTTTGCAACGCTGGATTTCTGTTTTTGTAAATTTTCGTGTTAAATTGCAAGATGGAGGAAAAGGTTCAGTATGACAGTCTTCCAACTGAGTTCATGCTGGCGCCCAGCCTCCTATCTGTACCAGGCCTCGACTGTACACCCAGCTGGGCTTCACCTCCGGGTGCACGAGACCGGGACATCTCTCTGGAATCCCCTTGAGACCGGAGGTCCATGCTGAGCCAGGTCGAGAGGCTGCCATGGTGGGTTGGGAGACTGCCAGGCTGAGACTGCCAGATCGAGAGTACTACACCTCGCATCTGACTCGAGGTTGGAGGGTGCGAGTTCGAGAAGGGCAGATTTTTTAAAAAGACAAAACAAGGGGGAGGAAAAAGAAAAAAAATCAACCTGTTGACTGCATTCCCCCTACTCACTGTTGTCCCTATTCTATTTCCTCCAACATTGCTCAGTTGAAATAACAACACTTTTTTGCTTCATTGCTACCAGGGCCCCTTTGCTTATCAAGTGTGTTCTTGGTGTATTATCATAATGAGTGCTTATGTAGCACAATCTTTTCAGAAAGGAGGTATCTCACATCTGGGATGACTGGTTTTAGTTTATGAAATATTAAATGAAGATGGGGGGTGGGTGGGCACAGAGGAGGTAGATCAGAATATTTTCACTGACCTGTAGGGTAAAGGTCATTTTTTCAAATCAATTAAAAGATTTTTTTTAAGCAGTAAGAAATCAAAACCTGGAATGAACTTCCAGCATGCTGAAGGTGAACATGTGGTTTTTATTTATTTAATTTGCTGGATGTGGATGTCACTGGCTGGGCCATCCCTAGTTGCCCTTGGGAAGGTTGGGATGAGATGCCTTCAAGCTCTGCAGTCCACCTGCTGTGGGTTGACCCACAATCACCTTAGGGAGGGAAATCCAAGATTTTTGACCCAGTGGTAGCGAGGGAACGGCGGCGATGTGTTTCCAAGTCAGGACGGTGAGTGGCTTGGAGGGGAACTTGCAGGGGATGGTGTTACCATGTATCTGGTGGCCTTGTCCTTCCAGGAGGAAGTGGTCGTGGGTTTGGAAGGTGCAGGTGGAGAAGGCTGTGAGTTGCCACTGTGTAACTTTGTAGACGGTACACTCTGCAATGACTTTGTCAATAATGCTGGAGCAGTTGAATGTTTAAAGCGGCCTGCTTTGTCCTGGACGGTGACACGCTTCTAGAGTGTTGTTGGGGCTGCACCCATCCAGGCAAGTGGGAAGTATTCCATCACACTCCTGACTTGTGCCTCGTTGATAGTGGACAGTCTTTGAGGAGTTGGGACTCATTACATAATTCTATGACCTAGTCAGTGACCTTCTCTTGTAGTTTCTGGGTTTATATAGCAAGTCCCAACTGAGTTTTTAGTTAACGAAAACTTCAAGTGGAATTCCATTAAAGGTCAAGAGGGCATGGTTGGATTTCTTGGCACTGCCCGCTTAGCCATCCAAGCCCCGATGCTCTCCAAGTCTTGCTGCATGCGAATGTGGACTGGTTCAGGACCTGAGGAGTCACAAATAGTGCTGAAATGTTTGAGATTGTCTGTCTGTGAAAATCCTCACTTCATTCTGCACCAAGGTCAGCTGAAGATGGTTGGGCCTAGAGCGATACCCTAAGGAACTCCAGGAGAGATGGGATGACTGACCTCTAAAAACCACGGCCATTTCCCTACCTGCCGGGTATGACTAACCAGTGGAGAATTTGCTCCCTGATACCCATTGATACCAGTTTTGCAAGGGCTCCTTGATTGAATGTGACCTTGATGTCATGGACTGTCTCTGTCAACTCTCCTCTGCAACTCGGCTCTTAAGCATGAACAAAAGCTGTAATGAAATCAGGAGCTGAGTGGCCCTAATGGAACCCAAACTGAGCAGGTTACTGCTGCCACATATCACTGATACCGCCGGTCATCTTTTGATGTTGTCAGGGCCCATAAGCCTTTGTAGTATTCAATGCCTCCAGCCTCTCTTGTTTTGACATCATATGGAGTGAATCAACTTGGCTGAGGACTGGTATCTGTGTAATCCTGGGCACCACTGGAGGATAGGGAGATGGCTCATCCATTTGGCGCTTCAGGTTGAAAATAGCTGTGAATGTTTCAGCTTTATCTTTTGCACTGATGAGCTGTGATCTTCCATCATTGAGGCTGGGGATATTTACAGACCCGCATTGTCCCACAATGCGTGACTGGTTAAGCTATGGAGCTTTGGTCTAATCAAGAGCCCTGGCTGTTTCACATGAGTAGAACTGTTATGGGGAATAAGGCAGGAACAGGATACTGATTGTGGATGATCAGCCATGTTCATAATGAATGGTGATGCTGGCTCAAAGGGCCGAAAGGCCTACTCCAGCACCTATTGTCTCAACCTACTAACAGCTCACTTTTTTTGAGGTGTGCTTGGTACTGCTGCTGTCATGCCACCCTGCATTCTTCATTGAACCTGGATTGATCCCTTAGCTTGATCGGATTGGTGGAGTGGGAGATACATAGGTCACAAGGTATTTGAGCAATTTTGCAGTTGGATGTTTGGATTGCGTTGCTGGATCGATTGGAAATCTATTCCATCCAGGGCAACTTGAGACAACTCAAAGGGTACTTGCTGTGTGAATATGGGCCTTCATTACCACTGTACCGTGATCACTCCTACCAGCACAACCTTGCTGCATCTATAATGGACTAGTGAGAATGAGGTCAAGTTGGTTTCCTCTCGAACTGCTACAGACCTCGCCAAGCAATTTATAGTTCGGGCTCGGCAGTTGTGGGGCTACCGGAATGTGATGTTTGTGATTATTCTGAGTGGAAAGACTTCATTCTGTGAACTTGCCAGTGCTTCATCCAAATGATGCTATCGTGGAATGCAGACTCGTCAGCTGAGTGGGGGGGGGGGGGGGAGAAGGAGTTGTTTGGTGGCAATGTGGTGATCTGATGTCCTTTGTCTGTGTTTAACCTGGAGTTGTGAGAATTTGTGGAGTCCCGACATCATCATGTCGTGGACAACATTCTTCCTGATGGTGTACCACTGTCCCACTTCTTGTAGGTCTTCCCTCCCTGTGGGACAGGACAGAACCCAGGTACAGTGCTGCCACAGATGTATAGAAACATAAAATATGGGCTGGATGAACACAACAGGCCAAGCCACATCAGAGGAGAGGAAAGCTGACGTTTCGGGCCTTCATTTCTGATGAAGGATCTAGGCCCAAAACGTCAGCCTTCCTGCTCCTCTGCTAGTGCTTGGCCTACTGCATTCATCCAGCTCTACACCTTGTTATCTCAGATTCTCCAGCATCATGCAGTTCCTACTATCTCTAAAATATGGGCACTTACTTGCCTGTGAGGCAGCTGTTCCTTTAGAGTAAGGAGGCCTTTTTCTAAGGAAGGCTTCTGCTGGTTTGAGCTGGTGTCAATCCAAGGCTGACAGAGATATAGTTAAACCCTGCGATGAAGGAAGTGGAGGGTATTAACAAATAGATCTGTTGTGCCAAATGCTCTTGGTCACCTATTTCCAAGCTTCCTGACAGCATAATATTGCTAGTGAACCTGGCGTTGTTTAGTGGAGACTGGAGAAATGTTACAGTTCACCCAGATTCCATTTTCTTTTCTTTTTTATACATTATAGGTGGTTCTGCTACCAGTTGGATGATTGCTCGGATGCTGGCACCAAGTCTCTGCTGGAAGACAAACAAAATGGTGATGCTGTTGGTGCTGATGACGATGATTATGAAGATTTTGTGATAATAGGTACCGGTGTCCAGAACAGATCAAGATTCTAAATCCTTTACCTCCGTTAACTAACTGAGTAGGGGATGGTGTAGGGGAAGTGATGTTATCTTATCCTGTAATCCCAGTTGGTGGTACGATTGGGCAACTAAGATCCCAGAATTGAATCTGGCTCGATCAATGATAGTTCTCGCCCTCTTACCGCCCTCCCGAGCTCCATGCCTCCTTTTGGCCCCACTCCACACTCCCCACCACCCCCGACACTCTTCCCTGCAACCTGCAGGAATTGCCTACAACTGCCCCTACACCTCCCCACCTCGCCCCCATCCCAGGCTCCAAGAAGACCTTCCACGTCAAGCAGGTGTTCACTTGCACATCTGCTAATGTAGTATATTTTATCTGCTGTTCCTGTTTTTTTTTGTTTGTTTTGGCCTCGTCTACATCAGGGAAACCAAGCGGAGGCTTTGCGGAGCACCTACACTTGGTTCGCGACAAATATGACTGCACCTCCCAGTGGCGAACCATTTCAATTGCCAACCCCCCCCCCCCCCCCCCCCCCCCCCCCCCCCCCCCCCCCATACTCCTTGGACAAATTGTCCATCCTGGGCCTCCTGCAGTGCCACAATGATGCCACCCAAAGGTTGCAGGAATAGCAACTCATATTCCACTTGGGAGCCCTGCAGCCCAATGGTATCAATGAGAACTTCACAAGCTTCAAAATCTCCCCAAAACCAGCCGAGCTCGTCCTTGCCTCCTAACCTGTCCATCCTTTCTCCCACCTGAAGCCCCCACCCCCCACCAACTACCTACCTTCCTCATCCTGTCTCCTTGACCTGTCCATCCTCCCTGACTGACCTATCCCCCACCCTACCTCCCCACCTACACTCACTTTTAACTGGCTCCATCCCGTCTCTTTGACCTGTCTGTCTCCTCTCCAACTATCTGCTCATTTTGTCCATCTTCTATCCACCTCTCCCTCTCCCTATTTATTTCAGAACCCCCTCCCCTTCCCCCATTTCTGAAGAAGGGTCCCAGACCTGTAATGTCATTCTTCCTGCTCCTCTGCTGCTTGTCTTGCTGTGTTCATCCAGCTCTACACCTTGTTATCTTATGATCAATGATAAGTTGATTGTGGTTAGCACTGTTCAGTCATTGATAGATGGTCTCAAAGGGAATTTTCTTTTTAGTGCGGAATAGAACTCTATTATACAAAAAAGGCTATCTGGATATATATCACAATCAAAGATTTTAAAACAAAGCAAAATAACATTTCAATCTGTTCTTTTGACATTATTAGATTCAAATCCAGATGAATGATCCCTCTCTATCAAATCTTCCAAGTTCAGCTGACCTGGTTCTATCTGGTTGTCACATGGACACTTATGTGAATATACTTAAACTGAAAGCTCAGAAGTTCTCAGCTTCCAGTAGCTTGTGAATTTCTGGCCAAACAGCCCTTGTTTGAAAGTTCCATAAACCAAACAGTCCTTGCACTGAGATAGCAAGAACTGCCGACGCTGGAGTCCGATAAGTGTACAGCAGGAAGACACAGCAGGTCAGGCAGCATCAGAGGAGCAGGAAAGTTGACGTTTCGTGTTGGGACTCCTCTTCAAAATAAAGAGAGTCCTGACCCAAACCTCCGCTTTCCTGCTCCCCTCATGCTGCCTGGCCCGCTGTACTCCTCCAGCTCCACACTTTGTCATCTCTGACTCCAAACTGCTTCCCTGACCCCCTTCTGTCAAAAAAAAAACCCTTGACCTTGCTTCTGGCCCAGTTAGACCTCCAAATTACCCTACAATCTTCTAACCTAAATCTTTGGTTAATCTGAATGAAGATAAACCATATCCTTCCACGTGCACTCCACTTGTGATTAAACCCACTGTGTAACCATCTTTATACATGGTGGCTCAGTGGATGACACTACTGCCTCAGCGCTAGGGGCCCAGGCTTAATTCCAGCCTCGAGTGACTGTGCAGACTTGACACTATGTTTGGTGTGTGTCTGTATGGGTTTTCTCCCAAAGTCCAGAGGTGTGCAGGTTAGCTGGAATGGCCATGCTTTTTTTTGCTCCATTGAGCCCAGGGATATGTGGGCTGGGTGGATGAGTCATGGGGGAATACAGGGTTCCAGGGATAGAGCAGGGGCGTGGGTTTGGTAAGGTGCTGTTCAGAGGCCCAGTGAAATTTGATGGGCCAAATGGCCTGCTTGCGCACTAAGTATTCTATGATCTTATTCCATTAACCGACCAGGGATTTACATCACCTGGCCTCTGACAATACTGGAATGGATCGCTCTTTCAAAAGGACCGTCTGATTTAGTGCTTTTAAAATAAAAAAAGAAACATCCTCAAAAGTGGCCAACTGGTTTGAAATTTAATCTCAAATATTCACTGCAATCTTTGTTTCATGTTTTAAGAGGAAAAAGTGAAAGTGCAGCTCAGAAAATTTTCTACTTTGACCGTTGAGCTGGTCTCTGGATTCCATTAATACACACAAACACACTTTTTGATCTATTGCATATGAGCAGTTTAAAAACATTTATTCTGTAAATGTAATCAATTAGTGGGTATACACCATGATAATGAATATTCTAAAACTAACTACTAAATGTACAAGATAATAAAGTGTGAAGCTGGATGAACACAGCAGGCCAAGCAGCATCTCAGGAGCACAAAAGCTGACGTTTCGGGCCTAGACCCTTCATCAGAGAGGGGGATGGGGTGAGGATTCTGGAACAAATAGGGAGAGAGGGGGAGGTGGACCGAAGATGGAGAGAAAAGAAGATAGGTGGAGAGGAGAGTATAGGTGGGGAGGTAGGGAGGGGATAGATCAGCCCAGGGAAGACTGACAGGTCAAGGAGGTGGGAGGAGGTTGTAGGTAGGAGATGGAGGTGCAGCTTTGGGTGGGAGGAAGGAATGGGTGAGAGGAAGAACAGGTTAGGGAGGCAGAGACAGGCTGGACTGGTTTTGGGATGCAGTAGTGGGGAGGGGAAGAGCTGGGCTGGTTTTGGGATGCAGTAGGGGGGAGGGGGAAGAGCTGGGCTGGTTTTGGGATGCGGTGGGGGAAGGGGAGATTTTGAAGCTGGTGAAGTCCACATTGATACCATTGGGCTGCAGGGTTCCCAAGTGGAATATGAGTTGCTGTTCCTGCAACCTTCGGGTGGCATCGTTTGTGGCACTGCAGGAGGCCCATGATGGGCATGTCATCTAAAGAATGGGAGGGGGAGTGGAAATGGTTGATCATGGGCCTCCTGCAGTGCCACAATGATGCCACCCGAAGGTTGCAGGAACAACAACTCATATTCCGCTTGGGAACTCTGATACCACTGGGATGCAATGTGGACTTCGCTAGCTTCAAAATCTCCCCTTCCACCCCCGCCCCAACCGCATCCCAAAACCAGCCCAGCCTGTCTCCGCCTCCCTAACCTGTTCTTCCTCTCACCCATCCCTTCCTCCCGCCCCAAGCCACACCTCCATTTCCTACCTACTAACCTCATCCCACCTCCTTGACCTGTCCGCCTTCCCTGGACTGACCTATCTCCTCCCCAGCTATACTGTCCTCTCCACCTATCTTCTTTTCTCTCCATCTTTGGTCTGCCTCCATTTATTCCAGAACCCCCTCCCCATTCTCCTCTCTGAAGGGTCTAGGCCCGAAACGTCAGCTTTTGTGCCCCTGAGATGCTGCTTGGCCTGCTGTTTTCATCCAGCTTCACACTTTGTTATCTTGGATTCTCCAGCATCTGCAGTTTCCATTATCTCTGATACTAAATGTACAATGCTTCTAGCTTTGGAGTGTGACCTTAATCATTCTGTGAAAGGACACCATGGGTCTGCAATTAGCTGCCCTCTTTCTTTTTTAAATTGTAAAAACATCCAATTTGCCAGTCACTTTTGTTTGACCAACTGTTGAGTAATAGATTGCTAAAGTTGTCTAAAGGTCTCTTTACTTTTTGCCAGATGCAACTGTTCTGAATTTATTTTGTTTGCGAACCCGAATGTTTGTGATGCCAATGGTGTTTTGTAGATCTTTGGTGTTATGTAGAGTTTGTGGTGAATCACTGGCACTCGTACACGTGCGCGCGCACACACACACTCCCCATGTGAATCATTAGATTTAATTTTGAAATAAACTGGGGAGTTCCAATTAAAATACACCTTGGTTTCATTTTTATAATTTTGTGTCACAAATGAACTTTAGCGAACTGTTTAAATTTATCTGTTTTAATACAGTCCCTGTTTCTAGTATGCACCTTTTGAGTATTTAACATGTTCTTTTAAGTGTGCACCTGTTTGTTGAACATTTTCTTCACTTGACAAGGGATTTTAATTTTTTAAAACTGCCTACTTGCTGTTTATTTCTGGACAATTTGTTTACAGAATTTGATGACCTTATTTTTGGTTCCGATGGCCCCTTAAAATCGATAGAAAGGTAAGGTTTTCTTCGTTGTACTTTTTTTTTTGTCTTCATCCACTGCCCTTTTCTGACTAGTCCCATGTTTTTTAAACCATTTGTGTTAAATAAGAATAGCTACCTTTTCACATTTTTTTTTAAGCCTGCTCTCTCTGGACAGTCTAAACTTAGACTGCATTCTGGGATTGGAGAATTAGGGTGGAAGAGCATTGGTGACGATTGGAAAATGAAAGTTTCCTACGTGGAGAGGTCAATGTAGTCTGTGCCCCTGAAGCTGCTATTCCTTTGAGCATAGTTGGGTGTCTGTGTTAAAGACTGGTTGAGTTGAACTTGTACGCTGTTATTGGCGTGCAATTCCTCCAACAAAATGCAGTGACAAAGAGCAACTTTGTGAATTATAAAAGAAGTTGTTAGGCTTTAGTGGATTTAATGCATTAACTATCCAATAAATTCCGCTCAAAGTTAAGACAGGAATATATGCCCTATTCAGTGGTTAGCACTGCAGCCTGTCAGCACCGGGTACCTGGGTTCAGTTCCACCCTCTGGTGACTGTGTCAGTCTGTGTGGGGTTTTCATGTTCTCCTTGTCTGTGTGGGTTTCCTCTGCATGCACTGGTTTTCTCCACAGTCCAGGGATGTGCCGGTTAGATGAGTTGGCTGTACTGCATTGCCCATAGTGTCCAGGGGTGTGTAGGTTATAGGTGGGTTAGCCATGGGAAATGCAGGGGTTACAGGGACGGGGGTGAAAAGATTGAGGAGCAAAAAGATACGGGGTAGTGCAATGCTCTTCAGAGCGTTGGTGTGGACTCAATGGGCTGAAAGCCCTGCTTCCACATTGTGAGGATTCAATGATTCTGAATGTGTCAATCTCTCCAGCCATGTGGGAAACTGTTTTTAAGTGGAATCCTGTTCCTGCAAATAGCAAGTAATTCATGGAAGTTTTCAACTGTTTTTTTTTCCTCTCCTTTTGAATTGTCGGGGGTAATTTTTTTTTCGCATTCTGCATCCAATCTCTTGGATCCAATTGTCTTTTTCTTCAAGTTCAGCCTCTTTTTCTTCCTTCTTGACTCCCATCACTTAAGAGGATAGACTTACAAAGTCTTAGGCACTTGTGTACCTCTGTGTCAATGTTTTAGATGCCACATTGCAGAAAATTTTGAGTTTTGGGTCCTTGAGCCAACAAGACGGTGCCATTAGCAGATTCGATCACTTGGCTAGATCTCTCCTCTCTGTAGTGGAGCCCGACACAAGAGGGCGTAACTGAACAGTGAGGTCAATCAGCAATCATTTCAGGAAACTAATCATTTTTTTTTGTTTGAAAGTGGAATCTAGAACTCTGCTCCAATTGAAAATACCCAGCCTCTGATAAATGTATGCTGTGCAATACGCACTTCAACACATTATCATTTTAGAGCTACGGATAATGGTGGCAGCTCCAATTTTCTCTCCATCACCAGCTGATCAGGAATCTCACTCCTTTGTACTGTCTGTCACTGGTTTGTGTTAGAAGGGCTTGTCACTTGATTTATAACTTGCTTGTGGTAGGAGGTACATTGTTGTGCTGAAGAGGCATGGCATGGCACACATCACAGGAAGTGATGTGAAGTCACATGGCCTTGCTACCTGGCAGCCTCAGGGCAAGATGAAGCCACAGTAACATGCTTCTGAGGGCTAGTGTTTATATTTACCTTCGCAAAATCTACCAAGTTTCTTCAGTAGTGCAGCAAGTCCATAATGCACCCAAATATTATAACCTTCAATGCATTTTACTTGGGAGTGGGACAAGATCAGAGCCTCTAGCTCAGAGACGTGGATGCTACCTCCGCAGCAGAGGGAGATGTTAGGTTTTTAACATGGTAAGGATATGGGATCTGGAACTGGATAAGGCAGGCAAATAGAGCTGAGATGCAGTTCAGTTATGATCCAATTGAATGGGGAGGGGAGTCTGAATGGATTCTTCCAAATCTATCTGTAATCTTGTACAATAGGAAACCACGAATTGAGGAGATCTTTGCTTCCGTCTCTTGGCAATCTGACTTCTTTGGTGCCCTGGCTGGTCAACCACTAAAGTTTTGATATTCTCTACATTTTATTGAGAATCATTTGTAGTGTGTTGGCAGGCAGGCAGACAGTTCAAGGAAGAAGTGAGTATGATGCGATACAAAAATTTTTTTAAACTGGGGCCTGATCTGAAATTTTTAAAACTTCCTCTCTGTTGCATATCTCAAGTTTCTCCTCTTGGTCAGGACAGTAGACTGACTAAGTGTTACTTTCTCTGATGGGAAGGAGCAAATAGAGAATTTCTAGAGCGGTTTGTCATATTTTGGAAATCCCCCGCCTCACCCACCCATGTAAATCAAAAAAAGCTGCAAGCAGTCTCTGGTGTATTTCCAAGTGATTTCCAATGACCTTGCTTGTAATTCCCCTAATCATTATTCCGTGTGAGCCAATTGATTTTAAAGCACAGACGTTTATTTTTGTTTGGTTTCAGGCACTGTTTATCTGCTGAATATTTGGCTCGCCGACTGTTTAAATCTTTCAGAGTGACCTGGCTGCCCCCAGAGACTGAAATGCATCACTTTGACGCTGTGGAGAAAGTGCTTGATGAAGTAGGTAGCGAAGTGTGTCCCAGACTCTGTCCTTGGGGCACCTCCGTTGGGTGTTCCAATCCACGTGTGTAATTTTGAATGAGATTTTTGTTTTTGTTTTCAAATCCCGAAGATGGTTTGTTTTTTGTTTAAAAAAAGCTTGCATTTGTATTGCATTTTCTTGACTCCTATCAATGGAGCAACTATATAATATCTTTTGAAAAGGAAAATGTTGCTCTTGTGATTTTTGGAACTAGAGCGATCCATTGTTATGTTCCACAAGCAGCAATGGAATTGCAACCAAATTCTCTCGTTGACCGGTTGAATTTAGCCCGGAGAAGGGGAGAGCGCAAAGTGATGTGGGTCTTTTAATGCCAACTTGTATTTTTAGCGTCTCACCTCTGTAAGACTCCCCCCACAATTGCACTGGAGGGTCTGTCTGGATTGGGAATTGGCCCTGTGTAGAGTAAGACTAAGTGCATCTATCTCCAATAACTTGTATCCATTTTAAGCTGTTCACAAATCTTTCTCTCCGTCCCGAATGGCCTCAGCCCATTCTGTCCAACCTGCTGAACTCTAAATTCTTTCTATTTTTGACCTCAATATTTCGCTCCACCCACCCCCCCCCCCCCCCCCTCCCACCACCCCACTTTGGCCTTCACTCTACTTTGTTTGCAGGGATTGTCCACCACCAGCTTACTCTGTATTTGTGGAATTGTATGCTTCCAAATGATGGGACACCAGCTGAATTTATTCTGCATTTATTTTTGCAAATGAAGTGATGGACAAGTGATGAAGTGAAGAGCAATGGAAGGAATGGGGAAACATGCTGTCACAGAAGAAAATGTCTCCTTCCTTTCATTGTTTAACTTTCCAGGGAATCAAATCAATAATGCTTTGGAATTTGGTCAGTTCCTACTAATCCCTACTGCTCTAATCCCTTGATCGCCTAGAATGTGAACTTCTGGAGAGCAATAAAAGCCCATCGTTTACCATTTTATCTAAACAAGCTGACACTTCCAACAGTGTAGCACCCCCTCAATGCTGTATGACAGTGTCAACTTTAAATCACTTGTGCAAGTCTGTGGACAGAGACTTGGATCCATAACCAGCTGGAAATCTTACACAGTTGATCCTTCTATGAGATGAATAAGGGGCAAATGGATTGCAAATGTTAGAAACTGAGGATAGGAGCTGATTAATACAATATTAATAATCTCCAAGGTACTGTACCTTTAAGATGGCTAGATGACATCATAGCGTGTGGTGGTATAGTATGACATGTCTCTGTTTTACTTTAAGCATCTTTCCATCTATGTGTCTGTCTGTTAGCCAGGTATCTATGAATACAATGTGATAGCATTAAAAGGGCTCTTGTGACACAGTGGTAGTGTCCCTATCTCCTAAACCAAAAATCCAGGTACAAGCATCACCTGCCTCAGCAATAACAGTCACTGAACAGGTTGCTTATAGAAAATATCGATCATATAACAATGACCTAAGCATAAAACCCCAGCCTAAATGTAAGTCTAGGATATTATAACAATGTTCGCATTGGAGTTCTTCATAAACTTCAAGACATCTGTCTCAACAATACCCCATATTTCTTGGTCTATACTGCATGGCCTAACTGGGAGAAACTGCAATACAGGATTAATATGCCACACCACCTACTACACTCTCCCCAAAAAAAAGTCAACCTGTGGTAAGGTTTAAGGTGCAGACCCTTTTTTCCCCTTGCTTTCTGTCTAACTGACCCTGCCACTTCCAGCATTCTGTTCTGATAAACTTTGCCGTCCTATTTCTCTGTACTGTAGTCAGCTATCCCTTTTTTTTTTGAAAAAGGAAGATTCCCATACCCAATAAAGCCTTTGTTTGCTTAAATCCTGTTGGGATTGCTGTGTATTGGAGTGTTACTTCAAACATACTAGGGTTGTTTTTTTTTGGCCCAGTGGGAATATTTTTAAATCTATTTCTTTGCAACTCATTCTGCAGATTTTCAAGTTTCCACTTGTCTAATTTTCTACTGCCTTCAAACTATTACTCCAGGAAAATCTATGAAGTTGGCTCCGTTTCTATGGATGTCTGGTCAGACTTGCACTCTCCAGAAACTGCTGTTTGGAGTTTATCAAATCCAACTGGTCACTGATGCGTGTGTTTTTTTTAGAAAAGGAAATGTTTAAACTGCAGACTAAATTTGTCCCACAACTTGATTTGTTGCTTGACCCTCTTTGCTGCTCGCCAGACAAGAAGCCTATGCAAGTGTCCATGATGTTATGGGTTGAGTGGATGTGCTCAAATGGGTTGAAACCAACCATGATATGTTAGAAATGTGCAGCATCTTAAGATCAGAACTAGATTTATTGTCATGTGTACTCAAGTGCAAAGTGTAGTTAAATGTGTGCCAAGTACCTAGGTACTAAAATAGATTGGGTACTGAAATAGAGGAATAAAGAGGATAGAAGTCCTACACTACAGCTCTTCATAGTATATATTAAGGTTAAAAGATAACAACAGTCCTTATGTAGCAAGCGGCCTTTCCACATGTTGTCTTGTTTTCCCTGCACTGCCAGACTCTACCAGAGATAATGGGAACTGCAGATGCTGGAGAATCCAAGATAATAAAATGTGAGGCTGGATGAACACAGCAGGCCAAGCAGCATCTCAGGAGCACAAAAGCTGACGTTTCGGGCCTAGACCCTTCATCAGAGAGGGGGATGGGGTGAGGGTTCTGTAATAAATAGGGAGAGAGGGGGAGGCGGACCGAAGATGGAGAGTAAAGAAGAAGGTGGAGATGAGAGTATAGGTGGGGAGGTAGGGAGGGGATAGGTCAGTCCAGGGAAGACGGACAGGTCAAGGAGGTGGGATGAGGTTAGTAGGTAGGAAATGGAGGTGCGGCTTGGGGTGGGAGGAAGGGATGGGTGAGAGGAAGAATAGGTTAGGGAGGCAGAGACAGGTTGGACTGGTTTTGGGATGCAGTGGGTGGAGGGGAAGAGCTGGGCTGGTTGTGTGGTGCAGTGGGGGGAGGGGACGAACTGGGCTGGTTTTGGGATGCGGTGGGGGGGAGGGGAGATTTTGAAGCTGGTGAAGTCCACATTGATACCATTGGGCTGCAGGGTACCCAGGCGGAATCTGAGTTGCTGTTCCTGCAACCTTCGGGTGGCATCATTGTGGCACTGCAGGAGGCCCTCCCAGTCACAAACCATTTCCACTCCCCCTCCCATTTTTTAGATGACATGTCCATCATGGGCCTCCTGCAGTGCCACAATCATATCTAAGATAAAAAAGTTTGCTGAGAATGTTGAACTGTCCGGATGGACTAATCAGCTGCAGGGGCCAGATGCCACTTTCTTCAAGAAATACCTAGTTAGCCTTTTTGGTTTTTGTCACTCAACGTTTTCCTTCCCTGTCTTCTAGTTTCTCCCTCTGAAGGACACTTTGCCTGGTGCAGAGGAATCTGTAGATTTGACACCAGAGTTCAAGTTAAATTCCCGATTGAGGGGAACTGCAGACTGGGCGCCACCTCGCTTTCAAATTCTGTTCTTCATCCATGCACCACAAAGGTATGTATGAATGTATATACAAAGCAATGTGATGAGGGGACAAACATCCAGAGGGAGGCCAGTTTAATTCAACATTTAGAACACTAGTAAACTATACTAACATTTTAGTCTGGACTAACTTGTTGGTTTATTTTAAACTACTTGTCCAATACGTGTTCTGAAGACTGGTAAATGTTCTTTTCTCGTATTTGAAGGACAGCAAATTGGAAAAAAATCTATCCTGATCATCACTTTATCAACAGATTTTTCTTTTGGTGCTCAGTTTTGTTTTTGCATTTTTTATTAATGAGCAAAATTAGCTGGGAGATTAAAAGATTTGACAAGAATTCATTTCCAAATTCCCCTCATTAGTACAGTTCAGCCTCCATTTCAAGCATTCCATGACCACTTGGAGAATCTCGTAGGGTTTTTAATGTGGATTATGGGCAGAAAATGTTACAAATATTATCTTTGTGGTGACTCTAACACCTGCCTGTAATTTTCCAGATTTATGTTTATCTAATGTTTAATTGACTGCCAAATATAAATGGCATTGTAATAAAATTTACATTAGCAGTGGATTTTTGGTAACCACAAGTTCTGCAAAGCACATCAATAAACTTTAAGTTTAGGGGTTGCATGGGTCTTCAGAAGCTAAGTGACCGTGCTGCAACTTGTCAAATCCTTGATTAGGACTCTGGAGTATTAGAACATAGAACAATACAGCACAGAACAGGCCCTTCAGCCCTCGATGTTGCGCAGAGCTGTGAACTAATCGAAGGCCCTCCCCCTATTGCAGACACCATTCTTGAAATGGGCTGTAAAAACCTTGGAATTTAGAGGATGTTACTCCGGGATATTGTTGTGAGAAATTGGAATCATTAGAGTTGGTCTTCCCTGGATAAAGGAAGGTTCGTGGAATCCCTACAGTATGGAAGCAGGCCATTTGGCCCTTCGAGTCCAACCTTGAGCCCATCAAGGTTGAGCGAGAATCCAAAGGTTTTCAAAATGTTAGTATAGGAAAAGGTAATCCAAAATGATGGTAGGGATAAGGGTGGCTGTGTGAAGTGCAAGTGATCTGGATGTATTCGGAACGTGACTGAAGTTTGGTTTGATGTTTTGCATGACGAGGGTATGCACTGTCTGGTTTAGGCAGAGAGAATTGGCATTTTTTTAGGAGCACTATACAACTTTAAATATTTTAATCTACCACAATTCAATTTCAATGATATTAGAGCCATTGAGAGATACGTATGGAAACAGATCCTGCGATTCAATTCATCCACGTCAAGCAGAAATCCTGAATTAATCTCATCCCACTTGCCAGCATTTGGTCCATATCCCACTAAACCCTTTCTATTCATCTACCCATCCAGATGCCTTTTAAACACTGTAATTGTACCAGCCTCCACCACTTCATGTGGCAGCTCATTCTGTTCACGTACCACCCTTTGTGGAAAAAAGTTGTCCCTTAGATCCTTTTTTAAATATTTTCCCCTCTCCTTGTTACACCCTGAAAAGCCATTTACTCAGTGGTGAGTGTAACTATGCAACATTTCTCAAATTTTTC
Organism: Stegostoma tigrinum; assembly: GCF_030684315.1. Classification (NCBI taxonomy): domain Eukaryota; kingdom Metazoa; phylum Chordata; class Chondrichthyes; order Orectolobiformes; family Stegostomatidae; genus Stegostoma; species Stegostoma tigrinum. Next base: position 73,861,552 of record NC_081365.1, read on the forward strand.
ACGCACTCTTGAGAACAGTCAAAGAAAATGAGGAGTAAGCTCCTGTCCCCTTTCCACTCCTATACTCACTCTCTATTCTGTTAACTTTGTGTGAATAACTAGAAAGCTGTCTATTGTAGATAATCACTCCTTGGAGATATGGGTCTAATTGTGGCTTGGGCAGTGTGCTGCAAAATAATATATCTGGAGATTTTATTACTGGTGAAAATAGGATCATTGGATTGTGAGGGTGAATGTTGATTTCAGTTTCTGCATATGTGTTTTCAAACCAAGGTGCAAATGAAAACTGTCTGTTGAGAGGAATTTAAATTTAAACAGCATGAGACAGGATTCTTGAAACACGAATTCAAATTTGAAGTACTGGGTAGTTGTGTAAGTTTTTAAAATATTGATCTATGAAATATGGGCATGGTTGAGGCCAGCACTTCTTGCCCATCCCTAATTGCCCCTTTTTAGAGGGTGGTGGTGAGCTGCCGCCTTGAACTGCTGCACTCCCACATGTAGTAGATAGATTCAAAATTGTGGAAGCCCGCAGTGACTGCGAGGATTCTGATACAACTCCAAGTTGAGAATGTTGTGTGGCTTGGAGAGGAATGTGCAGCGTTCCCAAGTAGCTGTTATCCTCATCTTCCCACCTGGTCGAGGTTGTGGGTTTAGAAGGTGCTCGTAAAGGTGCATTGGTGAGTTGCTTCTGTGCATTGTGTTGATGGGACCACACACCGTGTGTGTGTGTGTCAGTGGTAGATGGGCGAAACAAGCAGGCTGCTTTGTCTTGCCTTTGTGTTGAGGCCTCAGGAGTGTCGCTGGAGCTGCACTCATCCAGGCAAGTGGAGGGTATTCCATTGCACTCCTGACTTATCAATGGTGGACAGGCTTCGGGGAGTCAAGAGGTGAGTTACTTGCTGCTGTGTTTTTGACCTGCTCTTGTAGCCGTTGTGTTCGCGCGGCCATTCCAGTTGAATTTCTGTGGATGATAACCCCAGGATGATGGAGTAGGTGATGGTAACGCCATCGAACTCCAAGGGGAAATCATGACCTTCCCTCATTGCTTGACAGGTTACATACACTCCTCAAAAGCACGGGATGCTCTTCGGAGAGTCACTGTGGACTGGACTGAATGGATTACTTCCACGCTGTAGGGTTTCTGCTTCTATGGTATGCAATTATCAAGTGTCTGCAATTATCAAGTGTCTGCACTTCAGACTTGTGTGCTGAGTGCAGGGTTGTTGATCAAGAGTTGAGTCAGGCCATCACTCTGAACTCCCACAGCAATGTTCTGGGACTGAGATAATGTGTTTCTCATAGCTAAAATCATCATCCTTTTTGTGTTTAGTATGACTCTAACCAACAGATTTCCCCTGATTCCCAATGACTTCAACTTTAAGTATTCTCCATGTCAAGAGTGATCACTCTCTCGTCTCCTCTGGGCTACACGCTTTTTCAGTTTTATGTTTGGCCAAGGTAATAAGGAGATCTAGAGACAAAACGCAAAGTGAGCGTTGGTGGACACTCTTGTTTTGGAAGTGCAGTTCGGTCGTGCTGATACCAGCTTCCATTACTTTTTGATCTAGAATAGACTGTAGGGGTAGGAATTGGCAGGTTGGGTTTGTCCTGCGTTTTGTTTTTGTGGAAAGGATGTTGCTGGACACCGTCTGAGCCACACACTATCAATGTGACCATGCTCCTGGATTTAAAAGTAACTTCACACCTGTGATGCTTCATAGTTTAATGCCCAAGTCTTGCGAATATTTTAGCCTGTAGGATTGTGTAAGTGCAGTCAAGTTGCTTAATGTGACTTTTCAATAAAAGACTAGTGGATCCTTGCGTTTTTTTTGTCTTTCAAACAAACTAGAGTATCTTTTCCTCCTGAAAAGGCTGTCTCCTTTTTCCCCCTAAAATGTATAAAACCATTGCCATATTTTTATTTTGAGTATTAATCCATTCTTGGATACATCTCTTTTAGCAGCATGATTGTAGGTCAAAACAAGAATTTGAAGTGATTTTGTTCGTTTCCTCTATTTGATTTCATTCCTTTTGATAATTACAGGAGAGAAACTGTTGTAGCTGCTCAGAATTCCATGTGTGCAGGTTGTGGAACTCCAATTGAGCACAGTAAGTGGTTGAAAATGCGTTTGATGTCAATGTGTTTTTTTTTAGTTCAATAATCTGTTCACCCTGGCTCTCAAGTAGCACCTCTAGCAGTATAGAAATTAATCGCTTTGTCATAGTTGGGCAGCATGAAAACAGACCCTTCGGTCCAACTTTCCCATGCCAGCCAGATATCAGAAATGAATCTAGTCCCATTTGGCCCATGCACCCCTCAACCTTTTCTTATGATCGTGAAACCTTGCTGTGTGCTGTTTGCCTGTTGTTTTCAGTGCCTGGGAAATGCTTCAAGATATCTTGTGGTTGAGAAAGACGCGATTTAAATGCAAGTTGTTTTTTTCTAGTATTTGCACTGACTGGCTCTCTTGTCGAAATGGAAATATATTTTCCATCTAGGTATCTGTTTTGCATGTTTAATTTCAGCTTTTGGGCTTTGTTGTAGTGCTTTGTTCCATTTTAACTCTGCCAAACACTCTGACCCCAGTACTAATTTGGTGGCATCTCGATTTTTGTGGTGCTGCATATCTGATTTCAGCTCCCAAATCTTTGCAAATGGCAAACAACACTGCTCCATGAGGAATATCACTTCTTCCTATCTTTTTTAAACCACTTCTTTCTTCTGTTTTGTAGTCAATTGGCTATCATTCTATTATAAAGCAGGCTAAGACCTAGCGGTATTACCTCCTAGGCTATTAATTCAAAGACCCAGGTCATGTTCCGGGGATCTGGGTTTGAATCAATTCTGCCATGGCAGGTGGTGGATTATGAATTCAAGATCATGATCGTGAATCAATTGTCAGGAAAAATCCATTGGGTTCACTGGGTGGCACGGTGGCTCAGTAGTTAACACTACTGCCTCTCAGTGCCGGCCACCCTCAGGTGACTGACTGTCAGTGTGGAGTTTGCACATTCTCCCTGTGCCTGCGTGGGTTTCCTTCGGGTGCTCCGGTTTCCTCCCATAGTCCAAAGATGTGCAGGCTAGGTGGATTGGCCATGCCAAATTGCCTATGGTGTTCAGGGATGTGTAGTTTAGGTGGGTGAAAGGGGGATGGTTCTGGGTGGATGCTCCGAGGGTTGGTATGGACTTGTTGGGCTGAAGGGCCTGTTTCCGCACTGTAGGGATTCCATGAAAATTCCAAGTCCCTTTTAGGGAAGGAAACTGGCCTACATGTGACTCCAGACCCACGACAATGTGGTTGATTATTAACTGCTCTCTGCGAAATTAGGGATGGACAAATGAATGCTGACCAAGCCCACGCCACTCATGAATTTAAAAAAAACTAATTGCATTCTCCCCCAGGCTGTTAGCCTCTTGATGAGTCTTCTCTTCTGAGCTTTGAAATACAAAGAGGTACAAACCAAATCTGTCTTGATCTGCATCTTAATCTCAATTGACTCTATCCATGGTCTCTTGGGAGAAAGTTCCTGACTTCCATTCCATCACCTTGAGGTAGTAAACTTGCTCGCCGAGCTGGAGTGTTTGATTGCAGACGTTTCATCGCCCTCCGAGGTAACATTCTCAGTGCGCCTCTGGTGAAGTGTTGGTGTTCTGTCCCGCTTGTTATTTATATGCCTCAGTTTGCTGGGGTGGTTGGCATCACTTCCAGTTCTGTTTTTCAATCCTTGCATTGTATTTTGTAGATTATGTTAGTTTCATTGGTTGTGGGTATTCCCACGATGCGGAATGTTACACAGGCCAAACTGAAAGAAAACTGACAATAAGGATACGCAAACATCAACCGGCCTCCAAGAGACACGACCAGTTCTCACTGGTCTCAATACACACGGACAAAGAAGGACAGGAATTCGACTGGGACAACCCATCCATAATAGCACAAGCCTAACAGATACATGCCAGGGAATTCCTGGAAGCCTGGCATTCTAACCGGAACTCCGTCAACAAACACATTGGACTCGACCTGACATACAAACCACTGAAAAACGGAACTGGAAGTGATGCCAACCACCCCAGCAAACTGAGGCATATAAATAACAAGCGGGACAGAACACCAACACTTCACCAGAGGCGCACTGAGAATGTTACCTAACAGGGCGATGAAACATCTGCAATCAAACACATCGGCTCAGCGAGCAAGTCTACTACCTCCCCCACAAACCGAGCTACAGAACTTCTCGAATTTTATTCCATCACCTTTTTTTGAGTTAGTGGGGGAGTAAGTCACTTTTTGTTTCCGATATTTAAACCTAACTTGTATTCTCAATTCTCACACCAGAGGAAATATTTTCCCTGGGTCTAATTGAATCGAATCATGAATGACAAGAGTTCAAATATCACTTTCAGTTTTTTCTTTTGGAAGGACTGTCGATGGATCGGTAATGAGGTCTTCCAGTTACTGTATAATACTGCATAATACCCATTAAATATGAAGTATAATGAAACATTGTTAGTAATGCTTTTACTTGCAGGTTTCAGTGAAACCTGTGCGTCTGTTTCTCATTGCAGAGCCTGTCCATCTTTTAGCAGGAATTATGGGAGGTTAGATAACAAAGTGTGGAGCTGGATGAACATCAGAGAGGTCTATGATGAAGGGTGTAGGCCTGAAACGTCAGCTTTTGTGCTCCTGAGATGCTGCTTGGTGTGCTGTGTTCATCCAGCTTCACACCTTGTTATCTTGGATTCTCCAGCATCTGCAGTTCCCATTATCACTGATACAATTATGGAAGGTTACTTGTCTCACCCAGTTATTCAGATTTAGATAATTCTTTTCAGCTTCCAAACTGGAAGAGGCACAAAACTAATAGATGTGTCCTCAAAATTAAACCCGTTTGACCCAGGTGTTCAAGAAAATGAGAGGCTGGCTTTTCACTAGCCCCCAGATCTTGCAACGTGTTACCCAGAATTATTCTCCAACTCTGATCCGAATGTGATTGAGATTAAATGCATAATGTTTAAAAGCATCATCCGGTTCAAAAATACTTAGCAATTGAACCATTGCCAGCTGAACAGGGCTCGTAGGGAAATTAACTGATAGTCAGCTACAAGAGGTTTTAAGCTTTCAACGCATAATTTAAGTGCTAGCCTCGAGGTGATTTGACTGTGTTTTGGATCTGATTTTCCATGTTAGACTTCATGAATATTGTGATGGGATTGTTATTGGCCATGTTAAGCAGCTAGTGCTTTCCCTGCAGATGGGACATTCGTTCGAGCCAGACTTGGACAGTTCCTGTAGAACGTGCACCTACTCTAGTTTTGACATGGTGTGTGAAAATGAGAGGATAGTGGGGAAAGTACTTATTTAAAATCCATCGAAGAGCTTTCAGTAACTCAGCAAGCACATGTTGTGGAACTGAGCCATTCGAGCAAGATGAAATGGACGAAGATCACTTTGTAATCCCTGGTGGTGATGGTGGTTAGCATGGTGGCTCATGATGCCTCATTGTGCCAAGGACCCAGGTTCAATTCCAGCCTGACACAACTGTCTGTGTGGTGTTTGCGCATTGTCCCCCTGTCTGGGTTTTTTCCCCCACAGTGCAAAGATGTACAGGTTAGGTGGATTGGTCATGGGAAATGCAGTGTTATTGGGGGGCAGGCAGTGTGATGCTCTTTGGAGAGCTGGTGTAGACTCGATGGGCCAAATGGCCTGCTCCCACACTGTAGGGATTCTATGAAATACCTTGTTGCCACCAGCAATATCCGGCAGCTCTCCCGCAAGCAGTCAGTGCCCGTTACTTCACTTTCTTCTGGGGAAAATGCGAAAGTAATCCTGTAGCAGGTAATTTTTCAGGAGGTAGTCATGTATTAGTTGGGGTGTTTTCAGTAAATTTGTTTGTACAACCATCTCTTGCCAAAACTTGGGCTCTTTAAATGTAAGGTGACAGCCTTTTCCAACTTAAGTGCTGCCAGTGACCATGTTTGGTAATGTCAGGCCTGTAGCCCTTGATCACCAGCTGTGACCAATTTCATCCCGTGTTTAAACAAAACATTAGAATATAGCACGACTGTGTCTGAGACCTGCAGGTGTTGCAACAACATTTGGGAAGCTACACGGGACAAATCAGCTGCAAATAGCTCTTGCATTTTCACCCCACGCTTTGTCAGGTAGTCCCTTCTTGCAAGGCACAGAAACAGACCCTTCGGTCCAACCAGTCTGTGCTGACCATAATCCCAGACCAAACCAGTGCCACTGTCCTGCACTTGGCCCATACTCCAGCCCCCACCCACCCCCCCCCCCCCTCCTCAAACATTTCTTACTTAAATAATTATATGATGTCTTTTTAAGCATTATGACTGTATCTGCATCCACTGCTTCCTCGGGAAGATCATTCCACACATGAACCACTGTTTTTATTTCCTTAAAAATACAGTTGTGCCTCCTGTCCTTTTTCTTTAAAAAAAAGACACCTTTCTCCTCTCCCGTTTTTAAGAATGTGCCCACTTCTCTCGATCTCCACCCTAGGGAAAAGTCACCTGCCACTCACCTTATCTATGCCTGCCATGATTTTATAAACCTCTCTATAAGGTCATCTCTCAACCTCCTACACTTGAGTGAAACTAGTTCCAACCTGCCCAGCCTCTCCTTTATAATTCCCAGCTCCCATTCTTGGCAATATTCCTGGTAAATCTCTTCCGAGCCCCCTCCAGCTTAATAACATTCCTATAACAGGGTTACTGGAACTGGACACAGTATTCCAGAAGAGGTCTCACCAGCATCCGGTACAACCTCAACATATTGCCCTAACTCCTATGCGCTCAGGCCTGAGCAATGAAGGCAAATGTGCTAAATGGTGCCTTTATCACCCTATCTATATGTAGTGCAAACTTTAAAGAGTTAAGTACCTGGACCCTTAGGTCTTGCTCATCTACAACACCACCCAAGGCCCTTTCTTAATATACTGCATAAGTATTAAACATTACTGTACAACTTGGGCAACCTACCTGAGCATTAGTTAAGCAGCAGAGGAAGATTCAATGCATTATGTAATTGAGCATCATTTTAGAATGGCACACCTGCCCCTCTCAGTATTTCTGTCCTCCCTGCAGAATACATCAAAAAGCTCCGCTACTGTGACTACTTGGGAAAGTATTTCTGTGAGTGCTGTCACCATAATGAGGAATCCCCAATCCCTGGCCGAATCCTAATGAAGTGGGATTTCAGTAAGCATCCGGTTTGCCATTTCTCCAAACAACTGCTGGAAAGTATATGGCATGACCCACTGTTCAACATCTTCTACATCAACAAGTCCCTCTACAGCAAAGTAAAGGAATTGAGAAAAGCCAAGGTATGCGTGACTATTTGGGTTTGTATGGGTAGCAAGCAGGATGACTAGAATTTGGTGTTTTTGGGTTTGGTTTCTCATGCAAGTTTAGCAATGGTTGCTAATAAAACAAAAATGGGATTTGTTTTTTTTTAAAATCCTGAATGACTGGTTATTGTTAGCCCAAAGATGAGTGATTGTGTTCGGTCTCTACACTCTGTTATGGACAGAGGAGAGAGCTAAACTGAGATAACAAGGTGTAGAGCTGGATGAACACAGCTGGCCAAGCAGCATCTGAGGAGCAGGAAAGCTGAAGTTTCAGATTTTCTGAAGAAGGGTCTAGGCCCGAAAAACATCAGCTTTCCTGCTCGTCTGCTGCGTTCTTCCAGCTCTACATCTTGTTATCTCGGATTCTCCAGCATCTGCAGTTCCTACTATCTGAACTCTTTTTTTTTTTGGTTCTCCTCAGCTTGTGCCTATAAGCAGTGTGACATAATACACAAACTGGGTTGGATTTCAAGCCCTGTTTAATGATCTTGTTGGTCAATTTAAGGTGATCCACAGCAAACTTTCAAGTTTACACCATACTTATACTCACATGTTTGATCTTGGCGTGGGCTTTGTGACCTCATGCACACAAACCAAAAGGTTTTTGTGGCAAGGACTAAATCCAAATCAAAACGGCAGATATTAATTGAAATGAACTTCGCTATTCCTTGACCTGGGAGTGAGTGGTTCAGGCATGTCCTGATTGGCTAGGGAAGGAGTTGAAGATGGACTTTAACTGGTGCAGCAAGATTATCTTGGCTTACAACAATCGGCCTACTCTTCAAATACAGGGAGCTTCTGAAATTAGGCCTTGAGGAGATCCTTAGACATGAGTCAGGCTTCGCTATTTATCTTTTACGGCCTTGCTTTCTGCCAATGGTACTGTAGCCAGGATACGTGTTAAGTAGATTGGGGTGGGAATAAAGTTATAATTTTGCAAAGGCCAGACAGATGAGCCAGGAGATCCACTCCCTACTGAAGTCCAGGTCTGAAGCTTTCAAGTTGGACCTCCCTAACCAAGCATGAACTTTGCAAGGCCATTAGAGATGCCAAGAAGTAAGTTTGAGACCCAGATTAATCACATTGGCACACCTGTTGTTTGTGGCAAGGCTTGCCCATCCTAACGGGCTACACAGGGAAGTCAAACAGAATCATGGGCAACAGTATATCCATCCATGATGAGCTCCATGCATACTGCAGTCACCGCCAGAGATGTTAGATGGGCCTTTGTTGAGAGTGTGGAATGTGACTGGCGCTGGTAGTCTGCGGCTGTGCTGTCAGATCCTGTGCAGACCTGCTGGCAGGAGTATCCACTGACATCTTGAACCTCTCTCTCTTTTTGCCTGAAGTTCCACCTGCCTCAAGACGACCACCATCCTGGTGCCAGAGAAAACTCATGCGGCGTGGCCGGATTCTGCACAAACTCAATTTACAAGTTTGCTGATGACCCCACAGTTGGAGGCCTGATCTCAAATAAAGATGAGACGGAGTACAGGAAGGAAAGAGAGCTTAATGGCCTGGTGTAAAGACGTCAATGTCAGGAAAATGAAGCAGTTCATCACTGACTTCAGGAAGCCAGGTGGAGGGCACAGTCCTGTCTACATCAATGGAGGTGGTGAAGAGTATCAATTCCTTGGAGTGATGGTCATCAACAGTCTGTCCTGGTTCACTCCATGCCAACTGGCTGGCCAAGAAACCACAGCAATGTCTCTACTTCCTCAAGAGGCTGAGATGCCGCATGTCCACAAAGACTTTTCAAATACTTTTTTCACGATGAACCAAAAAAACAGTCTGAACTAGGATGCATCTGTATGACTACTGTAGTTTCTTACTGTCTCAGGGAGAGCAGAGTGTTGTGAACACAGCCCAGTCCATCACCGAAACCAACCTTCCATTCATTGACACCATCTATACTTCTCGCTGCCCCAGGACGGCAGCCAATATAATCAAAGACCCCTCCCACCCTGGTTATGCTCCCTTCTACCATCTTCCATCAGGCTGAAGAAATGTTCGTATGCGAACAGATTCAAGAGCCACTTCTTGCTGTTTATCAGACTTTTGATGGACCTCTTCAATGTTAATATTGATTGCTCTCTTGCTCTGCACTTTCTCAGCAGCTACAATAGTGGTCTGTTCCCCTGATGCACTTGCATTGTACGGTCTGTCTGTAAAGCACATAAGGCAACATTTTTCACTGTGCCTCGGTACATGTGACAGTAACAAATCAAATCCAGGAAGGCTTGTGTAACTGGCTCATTATGGAGTCCATTTCAACTTAATTGGCTTTTGTTATTATTATTATCCTGGATACTGGTAAACCTGGTTCAGTCCAATCCCAACATGAAACATGATGGACCATAAGATTTTATTTTGTTGAATAGTTAGTCACTGAACATATTGACAAGGGGCTACAATGCTCTTTGAACAAGAGGACATTGAAGCTCATTACATAGAGAGGAGAATATTTTATACAAGACTTATTAACAACAATCAGAAATGGAGATTCTGCTCTTTCTACCCTGAGCAGCAACCCCTAGTTAAACCTCAGTGAATGCTCTCCCTGCCTCCGCTCTAAAGTTCCTTGTTCAGTTGACGTGGCTGTAATTGTTTTTATAACCTTGGCGTGACGTCTTTAGTTAATCTTCCAGGGACGACTGAAAAAATTGTTGACATGTTGCATCTTATATTTTAGCATGATTTCACTTAAATTCCTCTTGCGTTTCTAGATCACCACCAATTACTGACCACTTACATGGCCTTTTCTTCCGCCTGGTCTCTATTTTGGAGACCGCTCCAACTGCCCTGCAGCTGGTATGGGCCCTTTGAGTGATTTGCTTTTCTCTGAAAGAAATCTGCCTTTTGGTTTTGTCTGTCTCCGTGTTACAGGGTACCTTTTTTTGTTGCTAGGCAACAGCTCTCTTGTGGCCTTGTTTCTAACGCAGCGATCCATTCACCTTAAGAGTTTTAAAAACTTCAAGATTCATGTAAGCCAAATTTTAGGCAGCCTTGCCTTGCACCAGTAACAATCTCCAACTGTAACTAAAACTGTCTTTTTTTTTCCATCTGAACACAAGCTAATACGTCCACTTTAGAAGCTAAATTTCCACACACACAAAGTTATGACCCTTTATCACATTTTCTACACTTCAGATCAATGATCTATCATCCACCTTAGAGGGGACTATTAGCACTATGATAAATATAATAAGGTTCAATGACTTGCCCTTCTGTCTCTGATCTTTTTGCTGGAGAGAAGAATTGTTTTTGTAGTATTCTCTTGTTTGTTGACTATGTCCACACAACTGAAGAGAAGTCAAATTCATGCAGCATGGAAACAGACCCTTCCGTCCAACCAATCCATTCCAAACACAATCCCAAACTAAACTAGTCCACCGGCCTGCCCTGGACTATATCGCTCAATCTTTCCTATTCGTATCCTTATCCAAATGTTTCTTAAGAGTTGTACCCGAACCCACATCGACCACTTCGTCAGGAAGTTCACTCCACATGTGAACCACCCACTATGTAAAAACAGTTTGCCCCCTGTCTTTTTTTAAAATATTTCTCCTCTCACCTTAAAAATATGCCTTGAAATGCTCCACCCTGGGGAAAAGACACCTACAGTTAGCTCTATCTATACTCGTCATGATTATATAAACCTTCGAAAAAGGCACCGCTCAACCTCCTACACCCCAGTGAAAAAAGTCCCAGTCTATCCAACCTTTCTTAAGTCAAAACTTCCAAACCCAGCGACATCCTGGTAAATCTCTCTTTGTACCCTCTCCAGCTTAATATTCTCCCTATAACAGGACAACCAGAATTGGACACTCTGATGGAATGAAGAGTTCTATCCACGTAATTTACTGTCCACAATTATAACCAACTTGCATCACGTCATAGGTAGTAAAAGGTTCATTTTAAATTTATTAATCTGTCAAGTTTGACTTCTGAAGTAATTTTGGATAGTTTTATGCCTTTCTCACCTTTTTAGAAAGGTGCTCAATGCTGCTGGGTAGCGAGGTCAGATTCTCACAATAGCCATGAAGAAATGTCGCTAAGTTAATTTCTAAGGCTGCCCATAAGTGAAGGTTCGACTGAAATTTCAGTCTCCACCCCCCTCCGCCCAAATTGGCTGCTGTAGTTGAACCCTCAACTGATCTCCATGTTAATCATTCACGTGTTTTAACAATGCAGCAAAACTTTTCTTTTCCACCTCTGGCAAAGAGGGTGAGGTAGGAAAACCAGTTTTTCAATGCAGCTTTCGATTATTTTTTGGTTGTAGGTAGCTATCTGTATCAGTAGAGGGCAATGCAATAATATGAAACCTTTTTTTTAACCCTCCCCACCAGGAAATTCAAGAACAGTTGATACACGTCAAAAAGCTGCTAAGAACCTGCAGATTGGCTGAAAGGTACCTTCCTTTTCCTTTTGTAAATATATAGTAAACTCAGTGGTTGGTTAGAATTCCCTTGGCCGCCAGTCTACAATTATGCATATGTTATCAGTAGCTCAGTTTGTCTTGAGTTTCTGGGTTGATACTTCTGTGTGCCACTAAGGAAGAGCCAAGCTGCCAGACATGCTCATTTTTGGGGCTGTGACATTAAACGCACCATGTCTCCCTCCAGTTGGAACGTAGGGCTGGAGCTAGCCAGAGGGACGAGTGATCCCTAGAGTCCTGACCAATTTTTGTGTCTCCAAGCTTGAAGGAACTATTTTAACATGGTCGTTATAATTTAGCTTTCGGGAGCTGGCCATCTACAAACTGGATGGCTTGTGGTTCCCAAATTATAGGGGAGGAAACATCCCAAAATAACTTCAGTGTTGGTCTGCAAACCGTTTTGGGGACAGCTAATTCTCTCTCTTCCTCTCCCTTCCTGCTGAAGGGGCTATTAAGGCTGGGTCAATTGAAAATTTCAAGAGATCGATGGGCGGCTTTTTGAAAGCTCTGGTAAAGGGAACCGTGGTGATACGGGGTAGATAGAATTAAACTACAGAATGGCATGATTACTCTTGAATACACAGCATAGATTGAGGAACCAAGCAGCCTGAACCAGTTCCTATCTTTAGTTCCTTGCGTCCACACTGACTTTTTATAAAACAAACCTGAAGTCAAAGCTGACCTGTTGGAGAAACTAAGATTTTTCCAAACTTCTAGCAATGAGAATTCAAGCCGAATATTTGCAAAAGGTGTTGCTGGGAATTATTTTTTTTATTTTAAAAAAAGCTTACAAATGTATAACGTGCAATGCCTTGGTAGATGCAGTGAGTTGTTTCAAGGTTGTTGTCTGAGGGATTTGATACTTCTGCTAATTAAGATGCAGCATTTAGTGACATCTGTTTCTAACATCGAACTATCCCTGTCTCAATGTGACAGCGCCCTGATGGAGTTCTGTAGGATACATTCCCACCTGACTGAGGAGCTACACCTTTATTCATTGAATGATCTGCTGATGATGAAGCAAGGTCTGCTGGTTTCAGGCCTGAAAGATGCCCTCAAGAATGCCCTCGCTCATGTGGAAAGTTGCGAGGTAAAGGTGTCCCTCCAGGAGGCTGGGATTTTAAAATTTTAACCCTGAGGTAGTGCTCCGAGACGGTCGTTGGGTGTCAAACCCCACTCCAGAGAAATGGAGAGAATGTAAACTGCTCATAAGGTGCAGAATTAAAACAGTACGCTACCAACTGGGAGTACTTTTGGGGGGTGGAGTGGGGATGGAAATAGATTGCCTTCATAGGTTTTAATTTGTTTTTGAAGAGGATATCTCTTTGGTATCTGAGGAGAATTGATTTTTTTTTTCAGATTGGAGGCCTGTGACCATCGAGTGTTCAACAGGGGTTGGGTGCCAGGTCCATATTTGTTTGTCATTGTAAATAACTGACTTGGATGAGAATATCAAAGGCATGGTTAATAAGTGGTAAAATTGGTGGTATACTGGGCAGTGAACAAGGTTATCCTAAGATTACGAAGAGATCTTGATCAAATGAGCCAATGGGCTGCAGGGTGGCAGGTGGAATTTTAATTTGGATAAATGCATTGCATTTGTTTTAAAATAAAAACAAGGGCAGGGCTTGTACAATTTAAAAGCAGGGACTTGGGTAGTGTTGCAGAACAGATACCTATTGGTTCAATAGATAAGATGGTTAAGAAGGCATTTGGCACTCTTGCTTTCATTGCTGAGGCCATGGATTTTCGGAGTTGGGGACAACAAGCTAAGATTGTACAGGATGTTGGTGAGGTCTCTTCTGGAGCACTGTGTCCAGTTCTGGTCGCCCTGTTGTTGGAAGCATATTATTAAGCTGGAGAGGGTTCAGAAGAGATTTACCAGGATGTTGCTGGGAATGGCGGGTTTCAGTTATAGGGAGAGGCTGGGACTTTTTCACTGGAGTATAGGAGGTTGAGAGGTGACCTTTTTATAGAGGTTTATAAAATCATGAGGGATATGGATAAGTTGGGTGTCTTTTCCCCAGGGTGGGGGTTTTTGAGATGTAGGGGCATATTTTTAAGATGAGACAGACTTAAGGGGGCTTTTTTTTTAACAACATCGTTTGTGGGTGGAATGAACTTCGAGAGGAAGTGGTAGATGCTGGTGTAATTACATTTACAAGACTCTTGGATAAGAAGAAATGCCTGTAGGGGTATGGGCCAAGTGCAGACAGGTCAGACGAGTTGTTTAGTTTGGGATTACGGTCAGCTTGGACTGTAGGGTCTGTTTCTGTGCTGTATGACTCTAGGACCTAGTCACTTCATATTGCTGATGTTGTCTCGTGCAGACTATGTTTTAAAAGGTAACCAATGACTTTTTTCAAGGTTATGCATTGATAATGAAGAGCATGTGAGTGTCCTACAGTTGTGCAAGAAGTTGTGCAGATTTGTTTGTCTTTTTTGTGCAAAGGGATCTCCATTTCCTATAGGAAAGTGTGTTCCCGCAATTTGGACAGCATTCTTCATTTTAAAAACATTTGAATGAGCTAAAACGAAATATATTCATGTTAATGCACAACTCCTAGCTTGATGTCTAAAATAGAAACTTGAAGGATTTTGAAGGATTTTTTTAAATGATTCAAAAGATAAGTATATCACCGGAGAGGGAATTTGGTTTAATTCCTTCCTATTTCATGAAAAATAGTCAGTCACTTTCATCCTGTGAAACACTTGTTTTTGAGTTATAAAATGTAACTAATATGAGTTTGCCCTTGTATAGAATTGTGACCCTTTTTTAACATCACCAGGATCCTCTGTTTCATTGACTGCTCTAAACATGTCGTGCCTCCTTTTTAATTTTTTTCACAAGTACTCCAGATCCTTGGCAGATGCTACTCCTTTCCAAAATGGATGACTTCCACACATTCCAACAATCTCCTGTCTTCATGAGGTTCTAGATTCATTCACATCTCTTCCCAATTTGATCATGCGCAAATTTTAAAATTGTGCCCTGTTCAGACAAGTCATTAGTATTAATCATGAAATGTAATATTTGGACATGTCTTTTAAAAAGTCAGCAACTAACTTATCATCCTTTCGACTTATTTACAATATCATGGCCATTATTGGTTCTGCCACCATCAACATCCTCGGGGTTACCATTGACCCAAAGCTGAACCTGACCAGCCATGTCTATGCAGAGGCTGTAAAGAGCAGCTCAGAAGTTTGGAATTCTTCAGTGAGTAACTGACATCCTGACTTTCCAAAGTCTGTCCACTATCTACAAAGCACAAGCCTTGGTCAGTAAGAGGATAAATGGTTATGGGAAGAAGGCAAGAGACTAGGATTTAGAAATATGTTCAAACGGTGGAGCAGACCCAATTGGCCAAATAACCTACTTTGCTCCTATATCTTACGGTCTTAAGTCAGTAATGTGATGGTACTCTCCATTTGCCTGGATGAATGCAGCTCCAGCAAAACTTTTTGATGTTCAGCATACCAGCTTCACAAAGAAGCCGCCTTCATTGGCAACCCATCCACTTTCACTCCCTTCTCCATTCAGCACACGGTGTTGATGCCTTGTCGCAATCTACAAGATGCACTGTAGCAAATGCTAGGGGAGGCGATGGCCTAGTGGTATTATTGCTGGTCTATTAATCCATATATCCAGGTAATATTCTTGGGATTTTCTGCCTATCTCTTTCCCCTCTGAGCTCTGTCTCCACCTACGCCCTCGCTCCTTTACCACTGCCCTCCACCACCAACACACCACCCCTCAGCCAGTTGGTTGAGCCTTAATTGTCCTGTGGGCAACTAGGGATGGGCAACAAGAGCCACTGACGCCCACATTCTGTGAAGGAAAGTTTGAAAAACAAAACTGTCACACAACCGACGATGTATCCAGGCTGCTAGTGTCTCTCTCAAAGGCTCAAACTTTGCTGATAAGCCTGTTCTCTACCACTCTAGCAAATGTCTTCAGGAAGTCCACATCAACTGTATTACCCTCATTGAAAAGCTCACACAAGCTGGGTGAACGCAGGCAATGCTATGCTGGTTGTCCTTAATTATTCCATGATATCCCACAGGACTGTCATTGTCTCAAATTCATTGTTTCTAAAAGACTCCCATCACTGCGGTTAAATATGATTGTTTGCCCATACATATTGGGCTTACCCTTTGTACACCACCTGCTATAGAGGGGGTAACTTTCATCAAGCCTCTGCCACTATCAGTGAGTTAAAAGAGGTTTAGGAGATCATGGCCGATTTTATATTATACTGAACGATACAACAGAATTTAGACTTCAGAAACACGTTTTAGTCTCCTCCCTCCATCTACATCCAAAAAATGTATTCCTAGTCTTAAATAATAGTCCAGAAATGCTGGCTGATAAAATCTAAAAGTAATAAGGAAACGTGGACCCCACAAGTTCTAAAGACTAGTACTTGTTATGTTGTGGAAATTCAGCACATATTTAGAATTCCTTGTAATTTGCCTATCAACTAGTGGTTCAGTGAAGGACTAGATTGAGTTGAACATTGTTAAAGTGAAGGTGCTGCCTTTTTAAATGTCTTTTCTTTTTTAAAATGTACAGTTGTGTCTGGCCAAGGGCTTCATCTGTGAGTTTTGCAAGAGTAGAGATATTCTCTTCCCCTTTCAGACAGACCAATGCAGACGATGTGGTGGTGAGTACTAAGTCAAGTAACTTTTTTTTTTCTGGAAATTGGCCTCACTTTGTGAAACACTTCTGTACGTACCATTTAGATCTCCAGTAAATATTTTGTCTATTGTTCACCAGTCATAAATGTTAATCCAGGCTTTTTCAGACCCCCTTTCTATTCTTCCTCTGCTGTGGTGTCACACTCCATAGTTCTACTTCATACCAATTGAATAGATTCTAATTCAGTGCGACCAACCACAGAACCTATTTTTATCATTTTGAAAAATGCTGCAAACGAATTAGTTTGCATCTGCAAAGAGAAAAGACAAGTCAGTACTGAGCACACAACATGATGATCACCTATCCAAATTATTAACTTCCTCATGGGATGAGGGTGTCGCTGGCTGGGCTGCAATTATTGCCTGTCCCCAGTTGCCCAGAGGGCAGTTAAGAGTCAATCAGATTGCTACGGGTCTGGAGTCACAAGTAGGCCAAACTAGGTAGGGATGGCAGACTTCCTCCCCTGAAGGACGAGTGAGCCAGATGGGTTTTTCTGACAACAGTGGAATTGTGGCTTATATTACACTGTTTTTAATTCCAGATTTCTATTGAATTCAAATTCCACCATCTGTCAAGATGGGACTTGAACCCAAGTCCCCAGGACATTAGAGATAGCCAGGATTGCGATGCTGGAGTCAGATAATATAGGTGTGGTGCTGGATGAACACAGCAGGCCAGGCAGCATCAGAGGAGCAGAAAAGTTGGTGTTTCGGGTTGGGAACTTTCCTGGTCCTCTGCCTGGCCTGCTGTGTTCCTCCAGCTCCATACTGTTATCCTCAGAACATTGCATGGCTCTCTAGATTAACAGTAATACCACAAGGCCATTTGTTTTCCCCCAAGGGCCTTCATTTTATCCCTATCGGCTGAGCTGTGAATTTCAATTGCTTTCATGTTTCTGCTTTGCCGTTTTGGCAATTTAATTATTTCTGCCCTTTTTTGGGAGCAAAAAAAAGCACCTTTTTTCAAATGGTTGAAATGACAATATTCAAGGTGGGGGGGGCATGGGCGGAGATTATTAAAATCACTGCCCTGCAGTTAAGAGGGCAGTATGCTGTCCAAACAACAAAACTAAAATGTGTTAGGTACCAGACCAAATCCTGCAAAATATAGTCATGGAGAGAGCTTAGTCTCTAACTTTTATGTTGTTTAAAGGCAAATGTTAGGCACTGTGCTCCAGGTGTGATTCAGATTGGTTTAAAGTCTAGCAGTGGACCAAACACACGTTCTTACAAAACAATGCAAACAACCAAGAATTGGCATGATTTTAACTCTACTAAAATATTTAATAAAACATATTTCAACTACTAATCATTATCCATTCCAATATTGCAACATCCAATAAACATTTGCAAAAAATAGATTTTCCAGTCCAGGAGAAAGGAATACTTAAAAAAAAAAAAAAAAAATCCATTCTTGATTTGTTGTTTTCTTCTTCAGACAGGCAATTTAGTTTAATTGGCCCCATCATGACTTCTTAACCTATCCGTTCTTGTTCAAAATAGTCTAGATTAATTGCTCAAACATCACTTGGCTTGTGTACAATCATCATCTTTCCAGTCCCCCAAAGACCTCTTATTTTCTGCTGAGTTTCCTGCCGTTCTGTACTGTAAAGTTTTAATCAGGGCATGACTGGGCTATGGTCTGATAACACAGCAATACACCATATAATTACTTCTGATGGATGTTCAAGCTATACATTACAGACATCCAAGCATTTCGAAATGAACGTAAAGCTCGAGTGACACCAAAAAAGCTCACCTATTGCTATCCAGTTTATTCTTTCTTTGAAAGTCCTTCTAACTAGCTGTTGAACATTTTCTGCACAGAACTGGTATCGTTTGGCCCTCAGACTCTGTAGAAAGCTGAACCATATTCCAGTACTATTATGGTTGTCCATATCCTCACTTACATTAATCATTTTGATTTTAATACCAGCTTTGGATTTTTTGGCTCTCACCTCAAGCCTATCCTTTGTAATCAATGTGTAAGCTTTTGGTCACCTGTTTCCTCCTTTTTGGCTTCATCCATTTTTTTTTCCTTCTTTTTTGGAAAGGCATCTTTCATAACATAATTGGGAAAGTGCATTGATACACCAGTCCCACTACTCCTGACATTCTCACAGAACTTTAAATCAATGGTGACACGGTGGCGCAGTGGTTAGCGCTGCTGCTTCACGGTGCTTGGGACCCGGATTCGATTCCGCCCTCCAGCAGCTATGCAAACTCCACAGAGACATTGTCTCCGCGCCCCGCGACTGCATGGGTTTGCTCCAGTTTCTTCCCACAGTCCAAAGATGTGTAGCTTAGGTGGATTTGCCATGGTAAACTGTGCAGGCTAGGCAGGTTAGCTATGGGAAACGCAAGGTTACTGAGATAGGGTAGGGGGTGTGGGTCTGGGTTAGATGCTATGGAGGGTCGTTGTGAAGTCCAAGCAGGCCATTTGGCCCCTCTACACTGTACGGATTCTATGATAAAGTCCCCATTCTCTTTTTTTTTTCCAAACAAAGCCTTTCTCATGGACTTGGACTCAGTTTAACAGGAAACATTGACCAGTATTTGACAAGGACTGTTACTTATTACAAATAAATCAGTTCTAATACAGGCAAACAAAATTTAAACTGCCAACATATTAAGTGCATCTGTAATGCCCTCCCTAAACCCTTATACAGACAAACATGGATGTTATGAGTGGAGGAGAAGATGCTGGGGAAATGCCATCCATTAGGTCAAATGGGATGATTGAATTCAAACAGGATTCGGGGGTTGTCTTTTTTTTTGCTTCCCAAGACCACCTCTGATCTTCGGACATTCTCTGTGGGAGAGACAAGGTGTTTGGCGTAAGATTGTAAAATCTTTCCAGTCTGTTAGATGCGGCAATTGTGGAAGAGAATTATCTAGCTTTCTCACAGGTCTTGGTGTCTTCGCTGCTGAGAAAAGAGATTTTTAACTTATTTATTCTTCTTTAGTTTGGACTCTCCTCCATTTGCATCATAAACACATGACTCTCACTCCCAAAGCAAGTGACTAGCTTGTCATCATATGACAACTTGATCGCTTCTTTGACATCTGTGACCAGCAGCCTGTTGCAACATGAGCTCATTCTGGACACAGCTACCCCAGCTCGTACACACCCTGTCTCCCACCCCAATGCAGTGGCATTTTTGATCGTTTCTGTACTGCTTTAACAAAGCACCAGTGTAAACAAACTTGCAATGAGTTCCCGTAACTTGTAATTTTTCCTAAAGAAGGTGCATCAATTCCTTACACTGTCTTTCGTTTAAAGGCATCCAATTCCCATTTTTGGTCCACAGTCTACAATAAAGAAAAATGGGAAGGCGTGGTCTATACAGTACAAACATTTTCTTAGTTCTTTTGAAAAAGTGCTGTACAAAATCCTACTGCGACAATGGAGCAAAGTAAAGCCACTTTCCCTTCCCCACCGACAACCCCCACAACCCCTCCGTTTGAATGACCGATAATAAATTTTGTTAATATTCTCCTTGTAAATATTTGCATGTTTGAATTGACCAGTGAAGTAACAATTCTTTTTAAACTCCAAACACCAGAATGCAAGACGTGCTTTCATAAAGAGTGCTTCAAAACTGAACAATGTCCAAAGTGTATAAGGGTTCGTGCACGGAAAGAACTACTCCTGGCTTTCCAGCAGCCAGCAAGCTAAGTGATGCATTGGGCATTACAGTGGAAATCCTCTGGAAATGAGTCGATTTCAGTTTTAAAAAGAATACTTGGAATGCCAGCCTCCACTTACCTTTTTTTAAGAAAAGAAAAGCTGAACAGAGTAATGACGTCTGGAACGTTCACTCGATTTTTTTGAAGTATCTAGCAATAAGTGTAAAACTAATCAGGTATTGCTGCCTCACAGTGATACCATTAATAACATTTCCTTTTAGCAGAGGTATCGGTTACTTTTTGCATTAGGGAACAGGGTTATTGTGTTATCAACTGAAAATAACAATTAGATTAAATGTTCATAAATCATTAGGATTCTTCATTAAGTCTGAGCTATTTACCCTTTCTAATGGTTTTGTACTGTTAGGACTTAAGGCAAGGTTTTATTTTTTTACTTTGTAAGAAGCTTTAGACCCTTTGTTTAAAAAGTTTTTTTGCATGTTGTAATGTTAAGAAAACATTTTATGCAGTGGTGTGAAGCAGAACGATTATTTATTTAAATTTCAGTTTTGGTATTCTGCCCCGCTTTTGTGGAAAAGTGCATTTTTTTTGGTGAGGGGGGGGAAGACGACATGAAGTTTGATAAAATAGGAAGGTTTAAAAAACATTGTTCTCCTACCCAACAAAAAAATTAAAATATCAGAGCCAATTATCACTGCTTAGATTACCTTTGAAATTATTGAATGCTAAAACATTGCCATGGTGCTAATATCTTATCCCTGCTGTGTTTAATTTTCTTCTTCAATGTGGAGGTTCATATCAGGGTTCAGAGATGAAGTTTTATTTGACACTTGTTAATGCCATTGGCTAATATTATACCACTTAAATGCTTCAATGATAATTTAAAAAAAAACATGTTGAGTCTTTCTATTGCTGAATTGTTGTGCAAACTTGTGTTAAGTGAGATGTTAGGTGTTCTTTTCGTAGCTTAATTTATTATCTGACTATTTATGGAAGTTGAAGTGTAACTTTTACCCCTCCCCTGAAACTTGCCACATTCTCTAAAAGAATCCATATCTAACATTTTTCTTAGAAAACAAACACTGGTTTAAATATATTATTCAAGTTTGCATTCATCTTGGCAAAATTCCAAGTTAATTTCTTGTCTTGCCTATAAAATATTGTGAGAGAGGACTACACTTTCAAACTTTGCACTTGTAAAAGTGTATAGGATCCTTTTCAGCCTTGTTTATGTGAAAAAAGTCTTCATCAGACTTTTTAAGACCTTTATATTTTAAGGAATCCCACTATGTAAATGCTATAAAAGTAACATAATTGTATTTTGCAAATTTTCTAGGACCATATGATGTCCTCGTGCACTTTTTTAAAACCTTTTCTTGTGAACACATTAATGTGTAAACTAGACCGAATGGATTTGTCAATTGCAAGGGTCTGTCTCAAAACATCCTAAGCTTGTTATTTTTGCAGTTAAAGGGCAACGCAGTTTAAACTAAGTTTTCCAACCATTTTTCAGAAAAGGTGAATATTCCTTTTTTGAAAGAAATCTTACTCTGGGGAAGAGGTCAGTTTTAAAAACCCAAGTTTCTCAACTACCAAATAGGTCCCTTTGTGTTATTGAACAAAGTAACCTTGAAATTCTGCTTTGCAAACTTTGGCTACAAATATTTATGAAATTGCTTTATCCACCGTTTTTAATGGGGATGTTCAACCATTTAAAATGGGATCCCCCTTTAAAAAGGCAGAATAAGGGGATTTTATTTATACATATTAAATATTTGAAAGCTAATATTTCCACAGCATGATTTCAAGGGAGTCTGTTTTATGGATGTTGTTTTGTTGCATTAGTGTTCTGTGTGAACAATCTTGTTATTTTGTCGGTCCCTATACTTCCAATGGCTCCATGACTCGAGCCTTGTCCTTTGCTAGGATACAAATGATATCCACATTATGTGGTACATTTGGGAAGAAAAATAATCTGAATTTTGACGTTTATTTCTGTACCCTAAACTGATGACATCCCCCTCCATTTACACAATTGTTTGGTAGAACGTGATTTTTGCCCAGCAGTATCAATATGAACAAAGTTTGCACAGGGCTTCATTGCATTTCTCAAACTATTGTGTTTTGTATGCATTTTCCTTTAAATGATTTGGGTCATGTCTTGCTGTGTGTGACCTCTTCAATCATCATATTTTGGCAATCTCTTTTTTTTTAAATGTTGTTTTGACCAGTATTTTCTCTTCACTTGTAAGTCCAGGAACTGTGCAAAAACATTCCACATCAGGTATCTTTTGTGATCCAATCCATGGTTAGCTGCTATCATTGTGCGTAAGGATTGGAAACCTCTTTCTTTCCTGAATACTGTTTACAGTGCAAAATGAAAGCCCATAATAAACCTCTTTCCCCACCTACCCCTCTTCCTGGCACCCCCCGCCCAAAAAAAAGGCATCCTGTACTGAATCAGCATTCAACTCACTATGACAGCAGCTATGTATAGATTGGTGAATAAGTGCATAATCTTGAGCAACCAGGCTAGGGAACCTATTTTTACATAATACCTGGCTTTCATGATGGTGGCATGTAAGTAGCACTGTGCTGTCAACATATTATATGAAGCCACAAAGTAAACGTATTTTCAGTCTTCCTTTTAGGCACCACAGTTTTTGTTTTGCAGGAAGAGGAACCAAAGTAGTAGTGATTTAATTGTACTTTAGAACTGACGAAATGAATCCACATTTTCCCAGTTACAAACCGAAGAACAAAATTGGCATAAGATGTTAAAGCCTTTTGAGATTTATATAATACTGTTCCCAAGACAAAGGGTTAACAGTGTCATTATAATTGTTCAGACAGGCAGTGACACGATTGTCACAATCCAATCAAAGGCTTGTGATCATATATAGAACTGTGTGCCAATATGAATCCCTATCGTTAAATATCAATGATCTTCATAGACAGTCTACTCTTGCTGGTTGTATCACTGACTGAGACATTGCAGTTTAATTTTAGTTCTGGTCGGGTGGTAAGGGTGAAAAGCGGAGGAGTATTTTACATTGACTATTCTCCAATATCTAATGTTCCCCTTTTAAGCCACTTCCAGCAGGGGAAAAAAAATGCACTTTTCAAAAAAAAGTTGCAAGTTACTAAATATTGTGAACAAATGTGTTATAAATTGAGGCCCTGATATTTGTGCTAAGAGAAAATGACTGACACAAATTTGTGTATAATCTTTTTGCACTTGTATTTTCAAAAATCCATTTCTCATAAATGATGTGTTTTCCCTGTATATGAGTGGTATAATAAACTAAGACAATTTTCAACATATATTTTATGTCGAAGTTTTGTTCACTTTAAGATGATCCATTCCTTTAAATCTCCGTTTGGCTGTGTGACACTTGCCCTTTAGGAGAATCTCACAGCTTTCTTGGAAAGAGTGCACCAATAATAGCAGGGATCCTCTTGTGGTGTAGTGTCCCTCCCCTTGAACTGAGACATGGGTTCAAGTTCTACCTGCTCCATAAGTGTATAATAACATCTCTGAACAGTTTGATTTAGAAAAATGGGTTTGGAAAAAATAAGGGGTCCACTGTTCCATAAGCCATCACAAATCTGTAAATACCTAATTTTAAAGCACAAAGATAATCAATTTTCCCCTGACTCCTATTCAGGACAAAGGCGATTTCCACACCAGGTTTCATTCTTAACAGGAAAAATAACTAGTACTGCAAAAACATGGTCTTTGACAGATGTCAGACAGTAAACTGGGGATATCCAACTCGCTACTATATGATTAAAACTGCAAATTAACACTAACACTAATTTATGGAAAAGGTAGATGATTTGACACCTAGGTAGAAAAATATAAATCAGTAGGGGTTTGAAGCTGTTTTGTGGTTCTCTTTGGTATTAGACAACAGTATCATCATTGCTAAAGAGTGGTTATTTTTGATTTTGGCTGTTGAACAGATGGACCCAGGTGTCTCTTTTTTTTAATGTTGGAGTTCTGAAGTTTTTGTTTTATTTTCTTTTTTTCTTTTGCCTGCCTTCTAGCTCAGAATGCTTCTGCTAGCCCAGCTCCCACCATTCTAGCAAACTGCTAGGAAACTGACCCGTCTGAGGACTGCCATCAGGAATTCTGCCGTTGCCTCAGACTTCCTACGCTGCAGTGTCTCTACAATGTGACAGTCTCACTGCTCCAAAACCAACAGTCTCATATCGTCAAGAGTGCCACACCATCCCACTCGATTTTCAAGCTGCAAAACATATTGGTTCTTTTTAAAAGCTATATAGTTGTGACTTTTGTCTTCCTTTCCAGTTTACAGTCCAAAAAGGAAGAATGCGATTCCTTGCAAGACTGAAATCACATTCACTCTCCCTGCAATAATGGATGTCATTACAGTGAAAATACTAATTCTAAAAGCACTTGAACCCAATCTTCCTGCAATTTATCGTCAATAATTCTGACAGGATAGATGAGAATTCTGGGCAGAAACAACTCTGCGTGAGAGAGCAGCATCTATTCAGACATATTTCAAAAACACGTGTTTTGCTGCAATCATAATTTAGAATGCTAAACTATCTGGCTGAATTTACAAGTCTCCTAATCTTATGAACAATGTCTCTCTCCACACTTCTATGATTAATGATGGTTCATATCAATATTCAAGTTTTTTTTAATAGTTAGTCATAAAGCATGGAAATGCCCTTCAGTCCAACCAGTCAACACTGATCAAGAGCTGAATTAAATTAATCCCACCTGCCTGCATTTGGCCCATATCCCTCCAAATCTTTCTTATTCATGAACTTGTCTAAATGTCTTTTAAATGTTGTAACTGTACCCACAACTACAACATCGTCTGGAAGTTCATTCCACACCTGAACCATGCTGTGTTTAAAATAAAAATTGTTTCATATCTTTTGAAAAATCTGTTTCCTCTCGCCCTTTAAAAATATGCCCCCAGTCTTGAAAACCCCACCCTAGGGAAAAGATACCTGCCATTCACCTTATCTATACCTGTCATGATTTTTAAAAATCCCTATATGGTCACCCCTTAATCTCCTATGTGGTGGTGGTGGTCCTAGCTCACTAGCTCATCCAGCCTGTCCCCACAATTCAAATCCTCCATTCCTGGTAAATCTCTTCTGAACCTTGTCCAATTTGAGTAAAACATTACTGGCCTCACCCTCAATAACTACTGTATCACTAGAACTGCTTTTGTTTCAGACTCAAGTCTAGTCACTGTTGAAAGTTCATCTTCTTCAAACAGTTTTGTGCAGCATTTGGCACTGAAAGTGTGATCCTACTTTCACACAATCCCATTGTAGAGAAAACAAAGGTAAAATACTGCTGGAAATGTGAAATTATTCTGTGGATCAGCAGCATTTGTGGAAGAAAGTGTTGATGTTTCAGGTCAATGACCTTTATCACTTCCCCCAAAATTGGAAGGATTTACCCCAAGACTGGTTGATCAGTAGAATAAGATTGTCATATGTGTATCTTACAAATAATGTTCCACGCTTCCTTATCCTCATTCCACCAACAGTGGTGAATGGTATTACAAAGTATTAAGGAGCCACCTCCAGGAGTTGTCAACGTTGTAGACCCTATAAAGTTACATGGCACTGGGTAAAGAAACAAACTGGATAAATTTAGAGCTGACCCAAAACTCTAAACCGGGCACCTATGAAGTGGGCCATTCCCAGCAACAAAATTATATTCTGGAACCTCATGGGCTTGTGTATATCTTGCTCTAACATTATTATCAGGCCAGTATTCCAACACTGGTTCAATGAGTCATGTAGGGTTGTATCCAGATTCAGAACCAGGCATATTTAAGAAATAGACCACAAGATCAAGGACCGGAAATGGGTGTTCAACCCGATAAGTCTGTTCAACCATTCAGTGGGAATATGGCTGATCTGATTATCCTCAACTCCAGTTTCCTGCCTTTGCCCCTTGATTCTCTAACTGATTGACTGATGGATTTTTCAACCTCAGCCTTGATACATTTAAGACCATTGTACCAACCTGAACATAGAATAGTACTGGTGCTTCAAGCCACAATATTGTGGCAGTGCGGAGGAACCAAGGGATCTTGGGCTCCACATCAATAGATCCTCCCAATTTGGTAGGGTTGTTAAGAAGGTGTATGGTGTGTTTGCTTTCATTGGCAGGGGAATTGAGTTTGAGTCGCATGGTTATGCCACAGTTCTATAAAACCCTGGTTAGACCACACTTGGATATTGTGTTCAGTTCTGGTCACCTCATTGAAGGAAGAATGTGGAAGCTTTAGAGAGGGCGCAGACGAGATTTACCAGGATGCTGCCTGGACTGGAGAGCAGGTCTTATGAGGAAAGATTGAGGGACCTAGGG
This sequence comes from Stegostoma tigrinum, assembly GCF_030684315.1. Taxonomy (NCBI): domain Eukaryota; kingdom Metazoa; phylum Chordata; class Chondrichthyes; order Orectolobiformes; family Stegostomatidae; genus Stegostoma; species Stegostoma tigrinum. The sequence continues at coordinate 73,888,086 of NC_081365.1, forward strand.
CTTTTCTCATCGGAATGAAGAAGGGTGAGAGGTGACTTGATAGAGGTGTACAAGATGATGAGAGGCATAGATAGAGTGGATAGCCAGAGACTTTTTCCCAGGGTGGAAATGACCATTACGAGGGGGCATATTTTTAAGGTGATTGGAGGAGGATATCGGGGAGCTGTCAGATATAGGTTCTTTACACAGTGTGGTGGGCGAGTGGAATGCGCTGCTGGCAGTGGTAGTGGAGTCAGATACATTAGGGACATTTAAGTGACTCTTGGATAGGCACATGGATGATAATAAAATGTAGGATATGCAGGATAGTTTGACCTTAGACTAGGATAATAGGTTAGCACAATATTGAGGCTCGGTGGTTAGCACTACAGCCTCACAGTGCCAGGGACCCAGGTTCGATTCCGGCCTCAGGTGATTGTCTGTGTGGAGTTTGCACATTCTCCCCATGTCTGTGTGGGTTTCTTCCGGTTTCCTCCCACAGTCCAAAGATGTGCAGGCTAGGTGACTCGGCCATGCTAAGTTGCCCGTAGTATTCAGGGGTGTGTAGGTTATAGAGGGATGGGATGCAGATGGGTCTGGGATGCTTCAAGGGGCGGTGTGGGCTTGTTCGCCTGAAGGGCTGTTTCCACATTGTAGGGAATCTAAACTAATATCATAACGCTTATCGAAGTTGATTAATCAATGTTGAGGACTCCTGACTCCTTTGGCACGGATCTAATTAAAGGTTTTGACCTGAAACATTATCTTTATTACTTAAAGATACTGCCTGATCAACTGAATATTTCCAGCATTTTCTATTTTTATTTCAGGTTTCCAGCAATTTTAGTTTTGCATTTAATTTTCTCTATATTGACACGAGTCTGTACTTATTTGGTGTGCATTTTGGAACATTGTCTTTCTGCAAAATGACCATAAAGTATAGAAGCAGAAACTAGGCCATTCTGCCCATCAAGATACTCCACCATTCAATCATGGCTGATAAGTTCGTCAACCATATTCTCACTTTCTCCCCGTAACCCTCGATAATCAAGAACCTATCTATCTCAGTCTTAAATGTATTCTATGACTTAGTCTCCACAGCCTTCTGTGGCAGTAAATTCCACAGATTCACCAGCCTCTGTCTGAAGAAGTTTCTCCTTATCTCCATTCTAAAACATCTTCCCTTTACTCTAAGGCTGTGCCCTCAGGTCCTAGTCTCTCATACCAATGGAAGCATCTTCCCAACATCCATTCTGTCCAGGCCATTCAGTGTTCTGTAAGTTTCAATTAGATTCCCCCCTCATCCATCTGAACTCCAATGAGTAGAGTCCCAGAGTCCCCAAACTTTCCTCATATGTTAAGCTTCTCATTTCTGGGACCATTCTCTTGAAACTCTTCTGAACCCGGTCCAGGGCCAGTACATCCTTCCCAAGGTATGGGGCCCAAAACTGCACACAATACTCCAAATATCCTGGACAAGCCTGACCAAGGCCTTATAAAGCCTCAGTAGTACATCCTGCTTTTATATTCAAGTTCTCTCAAAATAAATGCCAACATTGTGTTTGCCTTCCTGACTACTGACTCAATCTGCAAGTTTACTTTGAGATAATCCTGGATTAGAGCTCCCAAGTCTCTTTGCACTTCAGACTTCTGCATTTTCTCCCCATTTAGAAAACACTCCATGCTTTTATCTTTCTTACCAAAGTGCAAAACCTCACACTTTCCCATGTTGTATTCCATGTGCCACTTCTTTGCCCACTCTCCTAATCTATCCAAATCGTTCTGCAGGCTCCCCACATCCTCAATACTACCTGTCCCTCCACCTATATTTGTATCGTCTGCAAACTTAGCCAGAATGCCCACAGTTCCTTCATCTACATCATTAAGGTATGAAGCGATAAGTTGTGGTCCCAACACTGACCCTTGTGGAACATCACTTGTCACTGGTTGCTATCCTGAGGAAGACCCTTTTATCCCCACCCTCTCCCAGAGAATCAATCTTCTATCTACGCTAGCACTTTGCCTCTATCACCATGGGCCCTTATCTTACTCAGCAGTCTTCTGTGCAGTACCTTGTCAAAGGCCTTCTTGAAGTCCAGGTAGATAACTGTCTCTCCTTGGTCTACTCTGCTCATTAATTGCTCAAAAGATTCTAGCAGATTTGTCAGGCATGACCTCCCCATGATGAAACCAAGGTGACTTTGCTCTATTTTACCATACACTTCCAAACATTCAGAAATCTCATTCTTCACAATGGATGTGATATTTATTTAGTACAAAATAAAATAGTTGTCATTGTTGGAGGTCAATCATTTTGGCTCCCAGATATCTCTACAGGAATTTCTCAGGGTAGGGATACTGTGTTGAATAACTCACCTCCTGACTCCCTAAAGCCTGGCCATCATGTACAAGGTACAAATCAGGAACGTGATGGAATACTCTTCACTTGCCTAGATGGGTGCAGCTCCAACAACATTCAAGAAGCTTGACGTCACCCAGGACAAGGCAGCCTGTTTTACTGACATCCATTCATCACCTTCAAGATTCAGTCACATTCACTTTCAATGCAAGTGGAAACAGCGTTTACCATTAGCAAGATGTTCTACAGTAACTCACCAAGGCTCACGCGATAGCACCTTCCAAATCCATGACCATAACAATTATGCCAACTACCATAGATTGTAAGTCTTCCCAGAACATTCACTCGCAAAGAATCTGTCATTGTGATTTACCAGCAGAATTTCAATTTTCATTTGGTGGCTAACACATAGAAAATAATAAGATGGGATGACACAAATTTCTATCCTATTTCTGCATGTATTCTGCCAAACATGCACATTGAACGATGTCACAAATGGCATTTTTTTCCAAATTCAGCAAGATTAAATCATACACATTAAAATAATATATTGAAACATCTGCTGAGTTTGAGAGATGATTGAATTAGCTTCCAAAAATAGAGTTTACATTCACTTGTGTCAGTCTCCTGATGAACTTCTAAGAGTTTCCTGTTGGACTAACATAATATCTCGCCATCTGTCGACTTCCTGGTCCATGTAACGTATCGTACAAAAAGCTTGCACTGCAGTTACTCTTGTCCAGAAACAATATGAACTGACAACTCATTCAATAGTTTTCCATTCAATTTTGCATGCCAATTTAGTTCAAAAGTTAACCTAAATTATTTAATACGTTCACTGCATATAGTGTACTGTGTATTTGTGCTTTACGTTGAGTAATGTTTCATTTCAGGGTTGTTAAAATATTTAATAATTAACACTTATTGTTCTGTAATGTGCTGGTTTGTCAATATCTGTTGACACTATTGAGACAACTATTATGAACTGACAAAAAAACTGTCTCGGGATACAGAGAATTAGCAGCATAAATAAACATAAGTTTTATTATTGATCAACTGACAAAATTTCCTTCTCCAGTTCTCCCCTTGCAAGTGAAATGTAAAGATGTTAAATCTATTAACTGATTAGTCAGGGGAAATTAATTACAGACAGGAGAAAATTGGGGCCAAACTAATGGACATCGCAGCAGTGAAGTGATGAAACATAAAAGATTATTACAAAAAACAGGGAATGTTAAAGAGAAATCTGACAACGTGACAGGAATACAAGGAACTGCAAGATATGAACTAGCTGCAATAGTAAAGGTAGCCCGAGAAAAGTCCTTCTTTGATTTACAAATTATTTTACGATTCATCTCAGTGAAATCGCTGTATTCATTCAAATTAAATAAATGAAGTGTGAAATATTAGCCCTAGATGAAACTGCAGTGTCAACTAAGATAAATGCAATAATATTTGCAATATTTCAGATCAGCACCTAATGAATTTACAGTCAACGAATTTTGCAGCTGAAATGTGCACATCAGCTGCATCAGAAAAGCATCCGAAACTTTAAATTGTTTTTGCATCTGCAACAAAGCATGATGTGTGCGGACTGTATTTTTTATATGTGTAATTTCAAGGCAAATTTCTCATATCCTGATTCAAGGTCAGCAAGTGCTATGTCTCTCTAAGGGGCCTCGAATATGGTGAAGAAGTATATAGCTCCACATATAAAGAGATGCCTAAAACCTGGCTGGGTGCTGTGAAACAAATATTTTTTGATTGATTCCTGGAAAATAAATACTGCATTTCCTGTGACAATTCCAGCTGGTTAAATAGTTAGTACAACTGCATCAATCTTTCTGGATAACAAAATCACGCTTTTTACAGACTTTCATTATAAACACAAAAGGCATTCATACTATAATCAATCCTCTGTATTTCCAAGGCAGCCTCTCTCTGAAGTAAAGACACACTTGATAAATTACTACAGGAAGAAAAAAAATTCTAAAACTTTTTGCTTTGTTCATTTGGATAAACAAACCACATGAATACTATTATAACCTCAGGCAAGACACATCTTGAATTTGTCACTAGGACAAAGTGAAGACTGTTTTAAAATTTTCAGTATAAACAGAAACACAGGTCAGTAATCTGATGTATTTTTATTTGTTTTTCTCAATGGCATCTCTGAAGTAACAAATTAAGCACTTTAATTAGATTTTTCTCAACCTTTCAAACTTTATCGCAAGAAGCTAGAGAAATTAATGCTTGATTTGTTTAGAAATAATTTGATATAATACTGCCATAACCAACGGAATTCATGTTTCTAGCAACACTGCATGATTCATTACGGCACATGTTGAGAGGTCCTGGACACACTACCATCATCAGACTGTGTCTACATAGAAATTGTAGGCAGTCATTAACTGCATTCAGTTGACAGTTTGAGAGCTCGGGAAAGAATATCAATTCCATCCTTGGGCTTTCAAATGAAGCTCAGACCTCTGAGCAAAAAACAAATAGAGGATACAAAATAATTTCACAGGTAATGTTAATCATGCAGGAAATAAGTGATTTTTAATGTTTAAATTAGAAAATTTCATTTAGCTCAAAAATATTTGAGTATGTGACAAGAAAACTGGATGAACTAAAGTTTCTGAAATTACTTAAATACCTCAGTTTCTGAGATTGTTATATTTTCTTCATTACTTCTAAATTCAGGATGCTTGTTGCTGCTTTACTATCATGAAATTTGAGCTACTCATTCAACAGACAGTCTCACTCCAGAGTATAATGCCTGAATTGTGACTAAAAGCGTACACAACTGCACCATTTTTAGTGCCTAATTGAACCAACATTCTAAGCAACCACCTATGTTATTATGAGAATTACGAACAGTTGGAAAGTCAAACCAATGGATGCACAATTCCACTCGTCAAAGCCTTGCAGACTTATCCGGTCCTCAACCACCTGTTTTCTACACCAAAATGAATTTTCAATCCTTATCACATTTTTGTGTTAAGGACCAACACTGGAGTAGTGTGGTGCTCATTACACAAATAGGTAAGAATTAGGAATTTTGTTAAGTATTTTCAAATATTAAGTATGCTATGAATAGTTTGCAAAAGCAGTAGTACAATTGTTTCGAAGATTGTCAGTTTGAAGGATGCAATGGTGAGTATGTTTGCATCTAAAATCAAGATTTGTATTTTAATATTTTAAAATGTGGATCCCCTTTTAAAAACCTCATTAAACAGCTAAGCCACATGAGTTTTCATGAGTTGACAGCAAGTCAAATTAGGTCAACACTTTAAAACAGTGTCTTGCTGAATTTAAATAATTACTCGTACTGCTGAATTAATTTGCTTACAAGTGTGCACAGTAAATACTTTATGACCACTTAAGATATGAACACTGAACAATGTTTACAGTGCTGAAATGAAATGTTTACCAGGAGTTCATAAAGGCTCCCATATCAAATTGAACATGGTCCTCATATACTTCTTTTTCCAGTAGGCCAAAGCTTAGTGAAGAATACATTCAGCCACTCTTGGATATGAACCATTTATGGCAAGATGGTGAACAGGCATGATACAAGAACGGGAGGCTTTCAGTGTGAAAGACTGTCTTACGTGGCTTGATCAGTTTAATTCCTGGGCCAAACAAAGGTCCTCTGCAGCACTCACACATAGTTGCACTGTCATATAAAATTTAAAAATAAGTGTTAGATGAAATGCACATATAAATTGACACAAAACTCTTTTTCTCTCATGTGTATGACAGCATCATGAGAAGTAACAGGATTTATTCCTCAACTTCCCCTCTTTAACTCTATAAATGTTTCAATACATTTTTTCTGTGGAAAAAAGAATGTTTTATTAATTCGAGTTGTCTGCATAATTCTGCAGCTGAGCTGTGTATTTTACAATACGTGCTATGTTAAGTTGCACCTTTCAATCAATTTTGTTGTGCTAGTTTTTATCCACATTTTTGTCAGTGAGCTACGTGATTTTGAAACGATAGAGAGCATACTGGAACTGTTTTAAACAGTAATGCATTTAATGTTTTCCAAGACCAAATGTCAATTTTTCATATTTATTAAAAATTAAACAAATACAATCTTAATCAAAGAAAACATTTCCAAAAATGCATCTTAAAGACTAACAAAGAAACTGATGAAGCATCCCATTCAATGAGAACAACACATTATTGTATGCTACGACTCTCTTTCCTTTATGAACTTGGTGTTAATAATCAAGGAAAAGGATTTCTGCACTGCTGACTGGAAATTTCCCATGTTGTACACCCAGAGTCAGCATTGAGCATCACTGTCATGACATAGGCTCCATAACTACCCGGTCAGGAGCTGATCGAACCACTCTTCTAGCACTGTTGACTCCACAGTATGGAAGACATTAAAATAGGGATGGCTTGAGGTGAAACTTCAGCCTTAGGTCATGTCTAAGGATGCACTGCTGTATTAGTCACAGGGCGCACATAAGTAATTGAGAGCAGGTTAGATAACATAAACAGAACCTTCTGTTATAGAAACAAAGATTTGGCAGATACCAGGCACAGGAATGGAATCTCTCTGGTATGATTTCCACACAGCAGGTAAATGTCTGGAGTAGATTAACGAGTTTTATACTTAAATACAATCTTGGTTGGGGTGATCTAAACCTACAGCTAAAAAGACAGGTTTGCACTCGTACAGCAACTTTCATGGCCTCTGAATGCTCCAAAGCACTTTAGGGTCAAACAGATATTTTTGATATGTGTTCACTTCTGTAATGTTGGAAAAATGGCAGCCAATTTGTACACAAGAAGGTCTCACAAACAACAAAACAAAGGGCTGCTGGAAACTGAGTCTCAGCTGACATGGCTACATATACTACAGAGAAGACAGAACATAGATTTTCCATACAATTTGGATTCCTCGTATTAAATGGATCTTCCCAAAGTTTACCAGAAATTTACAGTTCAAGAATTTGATTATTTGCTAATAAGGATGCTTTAAGTTTAAAATGCAAAATATTTCCAAACTAAAATTCACATTCAAAAGCCTAATTATTAATTCCAAAACAAGCAGACCAAGATGGATCATCCATTCGGCACTTTTGGCTAAAGATTGTTGCGAATGCCTCAGTTTTGTCTTTTGCACTGGTGTGCTGGACTCGCCATCAATGAGGATAGGGATATTGTAGCAGGACTGTTAAACTCAGATCTGCAAGGTGGTCACATGGTGGAATTCTTCTATTAGCAGATGGATGCTCCATTGTGGCAGAAGGCTGCTGGCTGCCTACAGGCAGCTTCTTGGGAGGCCATTGATGCCTGATGTGAACATTCAAATCAGGAACAGCAATGGGGTCACTTGGTCACTTTAGCTTGTCTCAGCCATTCAATAAGGTAATGGTTTGTCTAATTTTGCTCCATTTTTCTGCCTGCTACCCATAACCTTTCACTTCCTTGTTAGTCAAGAATTTATTTACCCCTACCTTAAACATACCTAATGACTCTACCTCCAATGTTCTCTAGGGAGGAGAGTTCCAAAGAGTAATAATGCTCTGAAAGAAAGAAAATCTTTGTCTTAAACAGAATAGCCCTTATTTTTAAACTGTCACCCCTAGCTCTAAACTCTTCCACAACAGAAACTTCCTTTTAGAATCCATCCTGTCAAGATGTCTCAGGATCATAAATGTTTCTATAAGGTCATTGATCATTCTTCTAAAATCTGACAGATACATGCCTAGCCTGTCCAACCTTTCTTTACAGGATAGCATAACCTCTGCCCTTCTTGCCCCATCACATATCAGTTGAGTGAACATTCTCAGAACTGCTCCTAACAATATTTATATACTTTCTTTAAAAAAGGAAGCTAAAACTGGACATAATAATCCACATATGGTCTCATCAATGCCCTGCACAATTGTTGCAAAGCATGCTAACTCTTATAGTCCATTCTCCTTACAATAAACAGAAATGTTCAATTTGCCTACCCAATCACTTGCCGAATATGAATATAAATGAACTTTATGTGACTCATGTACCAGCACATCTAGAAATTCTGGGAAAGAGTTCTACAATATCCTTCCATTTAAATAAGACACTGATCTTCTGTTCTTCCTGCCAAAGTGGATGGGTTCACATTTTCCTCAGTTATATTCCTTTGCAAAATTTTCCCCGCTCACTTAGTACATGTAAGTCCTTTTCACAACTTACTTTCTGACCTATCTTTAAGCAATCATGAAATTTAGCAAGAATATTTTCGGTCCCTTCATCCAAGTCATCAATGTAGATTGTAAAAGGTTGAAGCCCCAGCACTGATCCCTGTGGCATTCCATTTGTCACTTTTTTGTCACCCAAAAATGACCCATTTATGCCTATTCCATGATAGGTAACTTGCCTTCTTTAAATAACGCTCTCTTCTCAAGTTGGAAGGGTCATTGAGCTGCACCTTCAGCAGCAGGTTATCCTGCAGAGGACCCTGTCTCCACAATGATGGCCTGACAAAATAACTAGACCTTTTTTGTTTGCAGTTTCATAATTCTAAAGTGCTTGCCTCCACATTGAGATGTTTCACATCACCTCTCATGATGGGCTGCCTGAAGGAAAACACTGCATACACTTTTACTTGGCCTGTCCACTGGTGGTGCAGCACCGGGATCAGTGACTGACAGCATGCCACAACCACACCTGAGGTTCCTAACCCAGAACTAAGGCCACTTCAAGATCTTAACCCAGCTGAAAGGTCCAGTCCTGTGGATGGGATGATTTGACCAGAAATTCTCACCCACTCCCCTCAGCCTCATTCATCAATATACACAACATACATAATATACACAGATGTACCAGTTTTAAATAACAACATTTTGGGTCACCATCCTTTAAAGTGCAGCAGGATTTGAGCCAGGCTAATATCTAACATCTCAACTCTATTTCTCTCTAAAGATGCTGCCTGACTTGCTGAGTATTAACAGCATGTACTGTTTCCTTTCAAAATTTGAATCGTGGCAGGAGAAGCATCAGGTATAAATGGCAGCTGAAATACTTATTAATTTTCAACTGCAAATATGCATGCATGACGTTCTTGAAGAAACACTATTAGATATAGAAATTTGTCTTGAACCACATTGTAATGATTTACATAAAAGATAGGAGTTTCGTGTGTGTTTAGAAAAACACAGACACTTTTAATGTATTAACTATTGACCCCATGGTTTTGAATCACAAAAGATGGAGAGGGTGATAGAGCCAGGGAGGAAATCAAGATGTGACTGTGTGTCGGAATTCTCGTGTCATTTTGACAAAGTGCGGAATTAGTAGGAATTAGGCAGCAATTCTACTTTCTAGAATGTCTGCCTTTTGACGAAAATCTCAAGAAAAGCCATTCAAAAGAAATTTAACAGATTGAATCATCTAGATACCTCTTTTGTAAACTGTGTGAAAGCTAGATTGCCTGTTACTACTTTCTGCTGCAAATGGCTATCTGTAAATTAACCTTTTTGGGAGTTTAGCTTGCATCAGAGTGTGTCTGCGTGTAACTTCATTATCAGAAGTAATATGGATATTACATGATAGTAAACCAGTTTATCATTTGTCTATGAAATACTATCCCAGATTATTCTGTACCACAATCTAGCTCCAGTTCAAAAGTTGAGTCTGGGTTTGTCCATGGGTATTGACTTCTACACTGGACATGAGAAAATGTAACTGGAGAAGCCTGAATAATAAAAGGCACTTGTGTATCAAGCAGCCTTATGAAAGGATTAGCGCTAGAACTGTAAACTGTAATTGAAAACTGAACCCCATTACCTGAAAGTGATGTAAACTGATCTACTTACTTGTTAAGTACAGCTTGTACCTCTTTAGGAATGTTTGTGTGCTGCTGAATTAAGTGGCCCTTGGAGAAAGTAACAGCAGCTAGGTCAGTCAGTCGTTGTGGTTGGTTCCGAGCATTTTCTTCCCAGAACAAAGGATGTAAGTAATTATTCTCCAAACGCAATTGCTTTAACTTGAGTTGAAGGAGGTCATTGGGCAATGTCGTCAGCTCATTTCCTGCAATGTTTAAAAACTGAAGTTTTCTGGAATAACAAGAGTTTTACACAAAAGTCATAATTATTAAAATGTATGCTCTATTTTCATGATGAGATTATTGTTAAAGTTACTTGTTAACATTAATATATAGAAGCTATTACAGAAGTGTAAATTCACTGCTTTCAAATAAATAACAAGTTCAATTTCCTCACAAAAACATGAAAAATAAATATCACGTTGAAAATACTGTACAATGAGATTTAATTGTTTAAGTGCAGAAAATAATCTGATGTTTCTTTATGTCATTGAATTTACTACAAGAAAAAGATATAAAGGAAAATAGCTTTTACATCACCCTTAGATTCTAGAAACAGATAGCCAAGTCACTAAAATGTGCGGAGTTTACAGACAAAACTGGACCATTCAGAACAGCTGGTTTTACCGGTCTTTTTGCTCCTACACATGCTCCTCCAATCTTCATTTAATCTTAACAGCATTTCCAATTTCTCTTACACATACAATTTAAATGGATCTACGCTACCTACCTTACCCACATCATACAAGCCAATCTGACTTTGCTATGCGCCTCTTTACTGCGTCATACTGCTGTGGTTAATACTCTCTGGGTAAAGATGTTTCTTTTAAATTCTTCACTGACTTTATATTTACAGCCAATAATTCTGCATTCCCAAAAGGCTGAAACATTTTCTCTATTCTCTTTATCACATCGCTCCATAATTTTAAAGATCACTATTAGGTCACTCATTACTCTTCTCTTTTGTACATAAAATTACCACCAGTTTCAATCTTTTTTGATGGTTACTGCTTTTCGAATCTGATATAATCGTTGTACTTTTTTTGCATCTTCTGTTATATCCCAAGGTTGTGAATAAGTTGAATACAACTTTGCCACATTTCCTCTAGAAATGAACTTCTGTGCCTAAATTATCTTTTCCATAAATTTGTTAACCTGCATTATATTTTAATAATTTGTGAGCCTGCTCTCTTGGTCCCTTTGGTCCTCTTCTCTATTTACACTTGTTTTGCAGGAAATATTTGTCCACTTTTCCTCTTATCAAAATGCAATGCCACATTTATCTAAACAGAAATCGATAAAACTTTTCTCTATATTAACTACAAATTTGGGATGATCTACAACTTTTGAAATTGTACTTCTGGTTCTTGAGTCCAAATCCTTTATGTATCTGTAATTGACATGCTCAATAGTTTTAAAAATAATTCAGAATCAGGTATTGCACTGAAAGCAAACCTGCATTGATGCATCATTGAAAATACTACATTGGTAAAAGGTGCTTTGTAAATTGTATTTAGCCCAATATTGTTATATCATCTTACATCTTCTGGTAAAGTGGTGGAGGAGTAGGGCTTCTCAGGCCAGGGCTCGATTCCTCCGTCCACTTTTCTTTTCATTTCTTTTGTTTTTCCCTCTGTTCTCTTTTTCCCCCTCTTCTGTTTTACTTTACCTACCTTTTCATGAAGGCTCGGCTGCAGCAATGGCATTGAAGGCAGCAAATAGGCTCAGCGTAACGGATTTGTGGCGGCAGTGTCAGAGATGAGTTTGGGGTCTTGGCTGTCCTGGAACCAACTCGTAACTGCCGGGGGGAATTCAGGTTCCCAGCGGCATCTGTGCCTAGCACAGATTCATGCAGGTGATGGCAGAGGTGAGTTTGGGCCCAGTATGAAAGCTAGTGGCATCAGCAGCAGCTGCGTCAGCAGATGGGCGTGAAGTGGACTAATGGCAGTGGCAGAGTTGAGGCTGGCTGGTTCGGTAATCATTGGTGGTGTCTGCATTGGTGAGGGCAAATGAGGACTCCTACTGGCGAGGGCGTCAGTGGAGGTGAGATGTCGCCAAAAGGGTGATGACTTTCATTCCAGCGGTGGCAGTACAACAAAGAGACTTCATGCCTGGGCACCAGGCCCACGATGGAGCACTTAACAAAACCAACTATAAAGCTGAGTGGTCAAGAAGGCATGCATTCATTCATCGGATGGGGTATTGAGTACAAGAGTTGGCAGGTCATATTACAGTTGTATAGGACTTTGGTTCGACCACATTTGGAATACTGCGTACAATTCTGGTCGCCACATTACCAAAAGAATGTGGATGCTTTGGAGAGGGTGCTGGGGATGTGCGTGCTTTGGGAGGTTCACCAGGATGCTGTCAGGTATTGCTGCTGGCTATGAAGAGAGGTTGAGTAGATTCGGATTGTTTACATTATAAAGACAGAGGTTGAGGAGGGACCCGATTGAGGTCTACAAAATCATGAGAGGTGTAGACAGGGTGGATAGCAAGAAGCTTTTTCCCAGAGTGGGGGCTCAATTACTAGGGGTCACGATTTCAAGGTGAGAGGGGAAAAGTTTAAGGAAGATATGCGTGTAAAGTTCTTTACACAAAGGGTGGTGGGTGCCTGGAATGCGTTGCCAGCGGAGGTGGTAGAGGTGGGCACGATAGCGTCATTTAAGATGTATCTGGACAGATACATGAATGGGCAGGGAGCAGAAGGATACAGATTCTTGGAAAATAGGCAACAGGTTTAGATAGAGGATGTGGTTCAGTGCAGGCTTAGCGGGCCGAAGGGCCTGTTCCTGTGCTTATATTTTCTTTGTTCTTCCTTCTTTCTGTTCTTTGTTTATTTCTTCATTCTTTTTGCCTTTATGTTCTATATTTTGGTTTATTTTTGTGTTTTAAGATGGCACCAGAGAGTAGCCACACTACACAATACAACACTTTTCACTGTATTTTGTAACACGATACATATGACAACAAATAAATCAAATAATAAATGAGGCAAAAATCGTTACTAACCTTAAGTTCTTAATGTCATTGGAAATAACTGAAATCTTGTTATAGGCAACATTCAGGGACTGGAGATTTGATAAACGGAATAATCTGTCAAAAAAATCCACATTTTTTAAGAAGAATTTAATAGTAAGATTTCTAAAAGATTGGACTAGAATACATTGAGGCCATTATGCAGCATTATGAGCATTCTGCCTAAGCAAAGAACACCTTCCACTTGTCAGTGCCACATCAGAGCTTAAGTCAATTCCATTTCTTCAATGCTCATTAGTTGGATTGCTTAAAGTTTAAAAGATCAACTAACAATGGACCAAATTTCTTGTATTAATCTATTTCCTCATCTGCAAAAATCTGCTTCAAGCTACATTCCAACTTTCATTGTTCCTTCATTCTCTGCCATACCTTCAAATATGCTGGTGCTAAGCTTTGGAAATCCTACCCTAAATCTCCAATTCTCTACCTCTCTCTCTTCTTTAAAGAGATCCTTAAAGTATTTTCTTTTGGCCATTCTTGTAGTCACGAGCCCTAATACCTCCCTATGTGGCTTGGTGCCCACATTAATTTGATAACATTACTATCAAGCATCTTGAGACATTTGACTTAGGCACTATGCAAATGTAAACTGAAGAACATATTAGCATTGTTAGTAAGATGGATAAATTCCAAGAACAAGACGTATAACGGTAATTAAAATGTACAAACATCTTCACAAAGTATCAAAATATTAACAAGTTCAACAAATTGTATAAAAATACAAGTTATTCATTCTAGGATCTTGGTGCCTCTTGGAAGTAAGAAATAAAACATTCTTTTACCTTCAGTTGTTTACCAAAAAAAAAGTTTTCCTTTCTGCTTCATTTTTTATGTTTACAAGTGTACAGAATTCGCTACATGGAGATGAGATTGTCATCTCTGGACTGTTGATCATACGAAATCTGGCCACTTCACACTTGGCAAATGTTTTCAAATGTTACTACATCTCCCACCATTTATATTATAATGGTTGAGTTCACTGCAAAATCTCAGCCCGAGGTTTTAATGCGAGAAGTTTCAAGAATATAAGTATGAGGCTAAATGGGCAAAAGAATTCCTCCCTCACAGAGTACAAATATGAATCTCTACTTTCTTCCCATGTTTTGAAAATGAATTATCCTTAACCCAACAAAACATTTGTGAACAATGTACTTTGGAACACACCAACTGCTGTAAAAACACTAAACATCAACTATCAGGCATTTCAAAAACACTAAGCCTGATCAAAATTAATAATAATGATGGATTAAATTAAGATGAAAAAACATTTAAGGGGAATGCTTTCCTGAAATTTAAACGGCCTCAGGGAAAATAACGAAATGTATATTAATACTCTCCATGGTTTCAATTCAAGAGAAGAAAAAATATTCCCCTTCCATTTGAAAAGAAATAAATGAAACATTACAAGAAAAACATGTTAACCAGAAATGCTATTTGAATATGGTAAAATTTTGAAATGTGAAATAAAAAATCCAGAGTGATTTATCAAGTAACCTTTGAAAGAAAATGTCATTTAAGATTAAGAACAAATTAAAGTAGGTTATTGAATCAATCAGAACTGTTTTATTTCTATTTTTAAATATATTATGATAATATTTTATTAGACTGTAAAATTTCTCCAGGGCTCATGATACAGATGGGATGGAAACTAGAGGGTAATATAAAAATTAATGAGAAGAAGTGATTGAGACTAGAAGATAGAGATAGGAAAAGAACAGCAGCAAATGGGAATTGGAATAATGTGTCTTTGTATAATTCAGTAGAATGTCAATTATAGACAGCAATAGTAAATTTGGTAGTTTTCTCTTGATAATGAATATGTCCTTGATTGTTTTTAATGGAACTGAAGTTGACAGTTCCAGGCCACCATCCAGGACCAGACATGGAAGAATGAGTAAAATCTTCCCACTACTTTTGTTAGGATCACATGAGAATTAATGATGAGCGGCATAAGATTGGATATCATGTCTTGAGTACAAGAAAATGCTGGCAACCAGTTAAAATCAGACTGGTTCAAAGGATAGGAAATATTACACTGAAAGAATGAGGTTTAAATTTTTGCATTGGCTTGACAAACTGCATGGTGTGAAATAGTTAACATGGCCAGTAAAACCATCAAAGCACTGACACTCCTTGGAGAAACAGACCTTAAAACAAATAGGATAATTAAACATATTGATACCTGCTAAAGTGAGCAAAATTCAAGAAAAAAGGAGAATTTGGACTTGACAAAAGGAATAGGAGTACTAAAGACATCAAGATTGACATATGTGAAATTTAAGTCCATGTATGATATTATTTTGAACTTAGAGGGTGAATGATCTGCAATAAGACAATTAGAGCAGATCACCATATTAAAAGACTAAAGACAGATTGATCAAGAACAATAATAGGACAAGAGTGAGAAAGTAAGATTTTGACTGGCAAAAGCTAAAGATTCCAAGGAAGGTTTTCTTTTTAGATGACTCGCTCAAGTTGTAAGTCACATTTTTATCTTTAAAAATGATTGAATCTCATCTTCTATCAATGATATTATGGATTGGTGATTTGTTTCATAGTTACTATGACAGTAGTGAAATGACGAAATATGGGTTATCATACTTAGCAAAGGGCAGTAGTATGCAAAGTAGAGGCAATACAATAAGAAGCAACATCTTTTGCATCAGCTCCTCCAATCTTAATTATACAGTACATGTGAGATTACCTTGGAATCAGTTATCCTGCTTTGATACGCATATGTCAATGTGGAATGAAACTAAATAAACTGGTGAGCTAATTTACCCTCAGACAGACACTTACTGCATCACATGTCATAAGTAATTTAAGCATGGCAAGGGTGAAAATCCCATGAGGGAATCGAACTTCTATTCTTAACTAATGTAGAGAATGCAAATAGAGGTTGAAATATTAGAAAATTTAGAAATGTAACTTGAACTGCAAAATAGGTTTCTAACTAGATCTATAGTGCAGAATCTCCTCCCAGATAGGGCTAGAAGTCTCATTCTGATCCAACTAAAGCTTATTATGCCCACATATTATCACTGCAGAGCAGCCAGGTTTATTGTTGGTGCAGTGCTGACAGATTTTTTTAGCTGGGGGTGTCGGATTTGCGAATAATTCCCAATGCGCTCCTGATTAATCCACCTCACTGTATCCAAATCAGTCAAATCACAATCACAGCAATTAGCAGATCCTCAAGAGATTCAATGGTTATTAAGAGCTTGCTCGTATAGCACAATGCCTGAAATGCTGGCAAGGGCCACATACTGAACATGGAAAGTAAGATAGAAAAGGATATTTTTAATAATTTATTTAGTAATATTGTAACTAATAGCGTTAGTAATAGAGATAGAAATATTTGGAGGATGATGTAAGAATAAAATACAGTTTTCAGTATTGATGGATAACTCAATCAGCACTGTCCTTTCATACACTGTAGATGTTGTTTTCCATTTATGTTGTACTTCTTGTGAATTATCCCAACGAGTGCAAAATGAGAAGTCTTGATAAAAGTTTTCCAATAACACTCAAATTCTGCACTGCTAAACAACTACTAGCAAATAATTGGAACAGGAGACTTTTAATTAAATTTTACTTTTAAATAAAAAGTAATCTGAGGGACAGGAAACTTGTTTATAGAAACAGAAATTGCTGGAAAAGCTCAGCAGGTCTGTCAGCGTCTGTGGACAGAAATCAGGGTTAACATTTCGGGTCAAGTGACCCTTACCCGGAACCTTTTTCTGATTTACAGCATCCACAATTCTTTCGGTTTTTATTGGAAGTTGTTTGCTGCATTGCGGAGATAAAATATTCAGGATCCCACAGATTCCCAACATGACCTTACAGCTCACATCCCTTTATGATAGCAAACAAGTTTATAATTATTTTTCTTTTACAATAGCTGTGTCAAGACTTACTCTAAAAAATGCTATTATGCTGTAAAAGACATTTGAAACACCTTACCCATCAGGCAGGGTGGAAATCTGGCAGAAAGAAACATTAAAGATTCTCAGATTCGTCAGTTTTGCAATATCAGAAGAAATCTCCTCTATAGGATTATCTCGTAAATTTAGCACTTCAAGGTGGGAGAATCTATAAATCTTAAGGGAAAAGAACAGTTAATATGAAAACATATTCATTCACTTAAATTGTTTTTAAAGTACTGTTTAACAGTTGCCAATAACATATTAACATTTCTGACTAGATGATAGTTGGTCTATAAAACTTAAAAATTCAAATGTTGGGAAAAACAAGTATGAATAGCCAAACTGAAATTTGAGAAATTTAGTATAAAGGGATACAGAGAGATAAAGCAATAAAAAAAGTACTCAAGTATTCTATGACCAAATATTTTGCTTTCCATGCTAAACAATTTTTACTTCAATAACCTAATTCCCCAACATTTCTCATACACTGCCAAAAATAAATCCAGACAAAAATAATTAGAAAATAATGGTCAGTTTCATTGATGTGCAAATGGAAAAACATACTTTTGTCCTTAGATGAGAGACCAAATCTGACCAAAGAATTTGAAAAAGTGATAGATAGTCTAATTTTTTCATAAAGGTACTAACCTGTGGCTTGTTGTGATGCCAAAGGTACTGTGGCATTTATAATGTGAAACTAATTAATTTCTTATGTTCTTGTAGTGACTGGAACCAGGTGGATCTTATTAACTATGAGATCTTGATTCTGGTTATTAGCTTGGGTCAATGAAGGAGATATAAACAGATATAAACAGGGGATTCAGAGAGTCTCCTGACTTCAGCGACCAATACCGAGCTGGCTGGTCACAGCGAGTGTACATGTAAATAAAGCGTGCCTTGGCAATGGGCTACTGGCATCTGTGCAGTTATTTCACTTCTCAATCTTCTATGTAGCAGTTAACTTCAAGTAATAAAAACATCTCAAAGCATCTTCTATACAGGCAAAGTAACTTCTCAGTTAATGCACCAGCATTGTGGAAAAAAAAAGAAAGATCATTGATGGGCTAATTGACATTAGAACTGAAAACACAGACACTCACTAGAAATTACTTTACATATCAGTTTATTTGCTCAAGGGGTGTGAGGATAGAGAATATTCAATATAGCAGATGCCACCAAATCTTAATTTGGTAAAAAGTAGCCTAGTCTTAAACTAATCCATTTTTGTGTAATTAGGGGTATATCACAATATGCTCTACATTTGTTCTCCAATATTCTTGGTGACCAGATGCCAATCATTAATTTAATTATGGCAGTTGGCTACGAAAAGTGTCACCGTAGGAATGCTAAAGTTTAGGCTTTCACATGATCACATAACTCATCTGAATAAAATAATAATAATAATGCAATTTTAATAAATTGCTCTCACCGCCACAGGAATGTCCTGTAAAGTGTTGAACGACAGGTTCAGATACTTCAATATGGAAACAAGTGCAGTCAGATCAGGAAGTTGGTGAAGAAAATGACCCTACAATATAGTGATGATATAAAATAAGTCGATAATCATATTCTTCAAAACCTGAAAAATACCTTGCTTTTGTCATCTTGTTAATTCATTGAGAATTAAAACTACATTATAATTTCAAATTGTTATGTTACTATATGTTTCAAAAACATTCAAGATGCTTTGACAGATTTTGATAGTTATTAAAATTGTTTATAAAAGGCTGCACCTCCAAGGACTTCAGGGATCTAGGGAACAAAATAATGACGACATGAAGAAACACTGCATTGATACACATATTTTTCAATGTAGCTAATTATGTCCCAAGTATTAGCTGCAAATTTGTGCAACTGCAATAACAAAAAACTGGAAAGTTTCAACAGTCTGGATACGTATGAAACCCAACGAAACATTGAACCGTCAAGGGATATAAAAGAACTGAGCTTCAACTACAATGAAATTATGTAGAAAGAAATAATAGATGTTATGAACTCAACCTGTTCTAGGTCACAGAGATTTGGTCTTAATTTGTTTTTAAAGAGAATTGAGAGGTCAGATAAGGGGAAAATCTTTGTGAGCCCAAACAAAGGAAAAAGGGGATTTACTTCTAAAGGAAAATCAAAAGCAAACTAAATACAAGTTAGGAATAATGTTGTTTGTAATTTTGTCAGATTGACTGTCATTTAGTAAAGTAGAGTAAATAAAGTAAATCCCTTGGTTGTATAATCATTTTGCCCTGTCTATTTCATGCTGCTTCTGCTGTTTGGCATGCAAGCTGTCCAATAATGAAGCTTCTGAAGCTTGACAGCTCATTTTTAATAAATGCCCGGCACTGGTCCTGGTTTGCTTTCCTGCACTCTTTATTGAATCAGGGTTGGTGTCTTGGCCTGATGTTAATGGCAGAATGTGGATATACCAGACCATGAGATTACAGATTGTAGCTGATTAAATTGCTGATGATTGGGGTAGGGGATTTAGTAGCACTCAACACAATGGAGGGTATCCTCAATATAGAGATAAAACTTTGTCTTCACAAGAACTGTGCAACAAGTAGATTGGTGAGGACAAGGCCAAGTAGGTTAGTGGTCAAGGAGACTAGTAATTCAGAACTATAGACTAATATTTCAAGGGCATGAGCTTGATCCGCACCATGGCAGATGATGAAATTTAAATATGGTTCTTTTTTAAAAGGTTAGTCTAACAGTGATCATGTAACTACTGTCAAATGTTGTAAAAATGCATCTGGTTCGCTAATGTCCTTCCCCTCCTTTAGGGAAGGAATTTTGCCACCTTTATCCGGTTTGGCCTACAAGTGGCTCCAAAACCACAGTACTGTGATGGGCTCTAAACTGCCCTTTGGGCAATTAAGGATTGACAATAGATGCTGGCGTGGCCAGTGACACACATATCCCATAAATGAACTTGAAACAAAAAATTCTCTTTTGTTAGTTCCCTTACAACAGGGCACAGACTCAGTTGAGCTGCTATGCTCTTTAGGACTTGGCCAGCTCAGTCAGTTGTGATGCTATAAAGCCACTTTTGGTGACGGACACTGAAATCTTGCACCTAGAGTGCATCTTGTGCCCTTGCCACCCTTATAACATCCTCCAAGTGATGTTCAACATGGCAGAGTACTGATTAGCAGCCAAGGACAGAGGTTGCAGGTGGTCATAACTGGCAAGACATTTCCTTGCTCATGTTTAACCTGATGCCATGAGAATTCATGCAGTGTGGAGTCAATGCTGAGAACCCCCAGGGAAACTCCTTCCCAACTGGTGAGGTGGATGTGCCTTGCTGGTGGGACAGAATGTACCCAAAGTCTGGGTACATTGCATGACTATGTCAGACTGTTGGTATCTGAAAATGACCATATTTTAAGTGAGTAGATCATTCATTGACTTACCCTGAGGTTTAAAGAATCTTTCCTGATTGCTAGGGTTCTTAGAACAAGAAGAGCATATGGGTTTATGTTTCCTTCTGGTTTTTCCTCTGATTCTAGGGATTCACTGTCTGAAGATTCAACAATTTCGTTATCTCCTTCAATACTTGGTCCTGCTCCTGAAGTCAGAAAAGACATGAGGAGCAATTCTTTTTACACAGAGTGATTCGCATGTGTAATGAACTTCCAGAGGTAGTGGTGGATGCAGGTACAGTCAAAGTTTAAAAGATATTTAGATAAGTGCATGAATAAGAAATGTTTGCAGGAACATAGGCCAAGCACAGGCAGGCTGTGTCTAGTTTAGTTTGGGATTATGGTTGGACCAAAGGGTCTGTTTGCATGCTGTCTGGTTCTATGACTCTATAAGTATTAATCCTATAAACACTGAACTGTAGGGTTTAGTAAAGGCGGCAACAACAATACTTAATTGCATTAAAATCGAGTCTTTCATGTAAAATAAAATTTCACCATACGCTTCACACGAGCAACTGAAATTTGGCACGATGCCAGTTAGGAGATATTAGGGCAGATAACCAAAAGCTAAGGTTTGTCCTCAAGGAGGAAAACGGGTAGAGAGGCAGCTGGATGTAGGAAGGACATTACAAACCTGAAGGTTTAGGAAGCTGAAACATGACCACCGATAGTAAGGCAATTAAACTCAGGAATGCTCAAACAGAGAGGATTTTGAGGCTGTTACATTCAACTTTCAACCCTCCACATTAAGTTCATACCTCCAGATACGTGTTAACCATCAACGAATGATTTTATGTTTCTATCACTGGATCTTTTGTGACACAATTTACCAGAGATGGTGAAAGTGTTTCTAATAAACTGCGAATTTTTATGATTTAACTAAGTAATGGGCATTGAGAAGTCACAATTGGCAAAAGAAGACAGAAGGTCACTTTATTTACATGCCTTCTTCAAATTATTTAATTGAAACAATAAATCACGCGATAAGACATTTTAAATAGAAATGTTATCCACATGCATTTATGATGAATTGTAACATGAAATTTCTATATTTAAATATTAATTTTGTTACAGCTGATGTACTTTTGCGTTAAATGTTCTGTAATATTACACTGAACAGAGTATGCTGATTTTTCAAATACATTGCTAAGTATCAAGTCAAATGTTTGATTGGCGTGTTTTTTACATTCCATTAGGGTTTATTCTTTCATTTTTTTCTATATTTTTATTACCTGTATAGCCAGGCAGTTCTGGCCCAATACCACTTTTTAGGTCATTTTCTAAGTGCCTAGCAGCAGCAATCATTTCTGTAATGATAAAATTCACAATTATTAGTACAAGCTAATAGAAATTGTACATTCACAAATGTAGAAGTTCGCTGGCGAAATTATTTGTTCTGGCAAATTTTTATATTTCGTGGTTAGTATGAGGCGATCACTGGGAAAGCCAGTATTTATTCCCCAACTTTATTTTCACCCCAAGAAGATTGTAGTGGATCTTCTTCTAACAATAACAAAGTAATGTCCAGGAGGTCTGTACGAAACAGCTTAGGGCTGTGACAAGTCCAGGTTTTTGAAACTGTGCTCTTGGGACATGAGTGGCACATTTTTATGTTTAAAGTGCAACTTCATTCAGTCAACAAAGGTTGAAGTGGTCATATACGATCCCAGGTATTTCACACTAGTGTTGGCTTTCTAGTGACACCTCTGTAACCAGATAATGTTTGCTTCTGTTTGTACAGTACTTTGACTGGGGTAGGCATGTGCCTTGGATCAAAAGGGATGTGTTCAATTTTCACGGTGATCTTACTTGCTTGCTCCAGTAAACAAATCCTGTTCCCCTGTTAGCCCACAGACTTAAAGAGAAAATGATTCAGGTCCCAGACAGAGCAACTGAGTAAAAACTGAAAGAGCGGCAGATGTTGTAAATCAGGAACGAAAACAGAAATTGCTGGAAAAGATCAGCAGGTCTGGCAGGATCTGTGAAGAAAAAAAGTCAGAGTTAACGATTCAGGTCCAGTGACCCTTCCTCCGAACTGAAACGTTAACTCTAACTTTTTTCTTCACAGATGCTGTCAAACCTGGTGAGCTTTTCCAGCAACTTGTTTTTGTCACTGCAGTTGAGTCATGGTTAGCAACAGAAAACATAACTGACTAGCTTTGGCTTAGATGAATTTGAAAAAAAACTGGCCTAAATTTACATCGAGAGCAAGATGGCACCTCAAGAATTTTTCATAATTGAGGAACATGGGACATTGATAGCTTTCACAGTGACAACTGTGTTCCATTCATATTAAGTTACATCAGGGATTAGTTTAAAGTAACGTCTGTCAATAAAGGTTTTATTTCAGTCCACCTGCCATATTTACCTCATTGGTAAAATTCGGGAACATTCTCCAGTACTTGTATGGATATTTTCTAACCAACCTATCCAGCAATGTTATTACACACTCTGGAGAAAGCTGGAAACCTGGATCTCTTTGCGTTGAGGTAGGGATACTACCCTGCACTACAGCCTGTATAAGATGAAAGGAATTAATACAAATTAGTATTTCACTGTTGTTTAAGCACTTAGGAGATAAAATGGGCTCCATGTGTTAAACTTTTACAGACAGGAATTATGGGAAGGTGAATTAATATTAGCTTACAAAATTGCTATATTTAAACAAATCACAGTCCAACAATTCAGAGTGCCAACATGGAACTTTAATATCTCCAGGACTGTTGTTCTCTGAGGTACTGTTCTTCTAACAAAAAAGGGGAAGAATGCTTCTTTTCCAAGAATCCCATTAACAAAAATTGCATCCCACATTACAAAGCTAGGTGTGATTTTGTTAAGCATTTCAACTGCAATTTCCTGTACAAATTATTTTTACAACCTCTCTGAGACAATGTGGCAACTGAATATTATTTTGCTCCTGATTTACTGGGATTTTCTGCTATGGGCCCAAACCCAAAACTACCAGTTCTGACAGTCTATAATCATTTGTCATGACAAGGGCTTTCAAGTCCTTTGATTTGAACTGGATTCCAAACCCATTGATGGCACCTGGTCATTCGCTGAAGGGCTGCCATTAGGTGTCTATGTTAGCAGCCTGATCAGAAAGAGAATTCAAATTATGCCTGTTTTTCACATGCTGAACAGTATCATTGGGTTCTATAATGGCAGGTAAGATTTGTCAGATTCTTTACAGTATGATATCCTTTAGGGAAAGGAATCTACCATCCTCAGCTGGTCCAGTCTATACATAACTCCAGACCCATGGCAATGTGATAGATTCTTAACTGCACTCTGAAAAAGCCCAGCTTGCCACTCAGTCATTTTCAAGAAGGCAGGTTATCACCATTTTCTCAAGGGGATTGAGGGAATAGGTGAGAAATACTGGCCTGATGCATTACTGCCTCATCCCATCAGTCAATTAAAACAAAACCGTTTCACGCCCTAATTCTGCTGCATTGGTTTGAACGAAGGCAAAAGTCCTCCTGTGGTGCAGTGGTAGCATCCCTATCCAATGGACCAGAAGACCCAGGTTCAAGTCCCATCAGCTCCAGAGATGAGTAATAGCATCTCCTAACATGTTGATAATAAAATAGGTTCAAACAAGACAATCTGCTCAGTAAGGAAAAGCAAAGCTAAATATTGTGTACATTTTAAAGAAAGTATATATTTATCATGATCTGTATATTCATGTCCAATGCCAGGATCCCCCAATTTGTAAAGCAGCTCTTCCAACACAGAGACTCCAAATGCTCCTATTTGTTGCCCCTACCACAACAACTCCAAATCTGCCACTTGCGGGAGAGACACGACCATGGAGTCTGCCCACAGTTGCAGTATTTATCTATACAGCCTTCACCGATATGCTGTTAATAGTATAATGAGGTCCAATACGTGGAGTTCATCAGACCTTACCATTTGTGATGAGGGCTGTGTTGGGGAGGGGTCCTCAAAAATTAGCACCTTTCCCTGATTTAGGTGCCTCCTTTTCCTATCCAAAGATGCAAAATCTTATCTTGAGTACCTTGAGCAGCTACACATCAAGTGTGCATCTTTAAAAATATGTTTTGTGCACAATTTCACTACAGAACACATAGCTGGTTAGAATTTTCCATTTTTGTCTCATTTCTGCGTATGTGCAATTCCAGGAGGGAGCGTCATCTGGTACAGAGAAGAAAGAATCTGACAAATTCGGAACCTCCCCCATCCAATTCACTTCTCCAACACAAGGATACTTTACATATCCCACTTTCAAGTACCTTTTTTCATTGACTAATCAGAAAGTCTCCTTTTAAAATTCTTTAAAACACCATTTCCTCTGTAATTAGAAACAACTCCTTGTTTGCAAGTAAAATATTCCCAGAATTTTAGTTGTAATTTTCCCGAAATGTCGAAATACCATACCAATAGTGCGCTGTCTCTCAGGTACTCGTCTCAACACAGGTGGAATATCATCAATAGGCAATTCTACAATGTTCACTTTCTCCTGGTTCTGATTCCGTAACTCAGCAGCAAGGAGCCTCATAATTTTTTCATAGTTGTAACGGGATAAAACTATGCCTTTACTTTGCAAACGTGGAACTCTCACACTGGGTTCCTGAAGAAAACCATTCAAACTGTACCAAAGGTCATCCTCTGCAAAACTCAAATCATCCTGTCCACATACGGCAAAATCCCAGGAAAGAAATTTATTCGGAGCAGAAGAGCAGCAGGGTGTCTCCAGTTGATTGGTAGAGTCTGATTCTTTTGCATATTCCTTCTTGCGTTCACCCTTGGGAGATTCTGCATTTTTCGTAGGAATTTTATCTGTAATATACATTTAAAAAGGCTGAAAAAATTTCTTAAAATTCTAGAACAGTTATTACACTACTACAATGTTATCTTTCTGACAAATGACTAAAATACATGAGATACCTCAATTGTTGATATACACAACTTACACAACATGGCAAACACTTAGTATACTGGTAAGTTCCGTAAAAATATTTCCTGGAAAATTTTCAAAGTGATCTGAAATTAAACGTTGTACATTTGGCATGGGGATTAACTGAATTATGCTATGCAAGAGAAAGGAGAAATACTTGTATTACATCTCAGAACATTGTACTACCAGTAGCAGTAGGGAACATGAGCCTGTATTTATAAAGCAGTTTTAATATAATAAAACATCACAAGGTGCTTCACTGAAGCTTCATCAAAGCAAAACTCAACATCACAGTATAGAAGGAGACATTAGGGCAGACCATTGAAAGACTATTCAAAGTGGTAAGTGTGAAGTTTATGGTTTTGGGGACAGGGCTTTAGCACTCAGATCTTGGCAAGTAGGACAATTATACTCTAAATCCATGACTTTAGGCTCAAACGGACTCGAATCAGTAGTCCAGTGATTCAATGGCAAATACAGATCATGCTTGAGAAAGACAGATCAGCTTCAATCTGTATTGCGAGTAAGTTAACTTCATTTGGAGGGGTGCTCGATGTGCTCCATTGACTTCAGAATCCCAATGGATGCTGTGTTGAAATGGACTCCTACTTGTAGTCAGTATCTAGCGACCTTTGATGGTTTGAAAGCAGTAAAAAATCTTCTAAGTATTGTGCTAATGCAGTCTCATACTAAGTTCTCAAGTACACAATGAACCAGTATAAAGCTACAATGTGAAAGTCCACTTTTATGAAATTTAGAAACTATGTTTCCATGTTGTTAGAAGGCAGATAAAATGACCTTCCCACTGAGCAGAGTTCCGTACAGGATTTTGATGAGTTCCATACAAAGACTGCAAAATTAACCAAGACATTGAGAATTGTTTCCTTGCCCTTCTTTGAAGTATTGGCAGAATATTTTTTATAGCTACCTAAAAGGGCCATGATTTAACATTTCATCCAGAAGTCAGCAATGACGTCAGCAAATCCCCGTTAGCCATGTACTAGATCACAGCTAGAAGTCTTGTGCTAATGCTTCTGGAGTGTGCCTTGAACACACAGCATTTTGATTCAGAAGTATCAGTAATACCAATCAAGCCCCAGGTAATATTATGACACACATTTAAAATTACATCTGAGACCAAACAGATACTTTGGTAAAACAAGTATTTGAGTGCAAAATAATAAGTAAATGAGCTTAAATATTTCATTGCTACAACTAAACCTGTCTGTCATATCCAATGAAAATAGTTTACTTGAGAAAACAAGGTGTAGAGCTAAATGAACACAGCAGGCCAAGCAGCATCAGAGGAGCAGGAAGGCTGATGCTTCGGGCCTAGACCTTTCTTCTTCACTTTCTTAAGGGTCTAGGCCCGAAACATCAGCCTTCCTGTTCCTCTGATGCTGCTAGGCCTGCTGTGTTCATCCAGCTCTACACCTTGTTATCTCAGATTCTCCAGCATCTGCAGTTCCTACTATCTCTAGAATAGTTTACTTACCAGGAGGTCTACTCTTCAGTTCACAGGATTTTGCAGGTATTGCATCTTTTGGTGGCAATGGTCTGCGAAGAAGTTGTGGATATTCTGACATATTGTACTTGGTTCAAACCTGTAGGGTTGGTTGAATTGACAACAATCCATTAATTGAAACAAATGTTAAATCTTACATTAAATGGAGCATGAGTGACATGTTAAATTAATTGCATTGTTTAATACTCTGAAGTCCTATTGCACACAACCAAGTGGCCTTCACACCACCACATCATGGTGATTCTTTTTCCCCCACTTTTTTTTAAACTAATAACCACCTCACCAGTGTAGCCAATCCAACAGTTATGTGGCAAAGCCCATTTTGGGCAATGCAAACCATCCAAGGTGAAGGGGAGGGTGGTAAGGAGAGCAAGAAAGGACGAAATCAAATGAATTGAAGGGGGAAATAAAGCAGTGTATCCCCCACGGTGCTTACCGCTCTCTAAAGACAATTAATTGCTCTAAGAGACCACAAAGAAAACTTCTCAGTTGTTCCTTCAATTACCGTTTTACCTTTATCTATTGTGGCACATTTTGGTACTTAGCAGAAATGCTAATATGTAATTGGGTGCAGCCAATCACCAAACCTACATTTGATAAATGCGTTTTAAGTCCTCAGAGCATCCAATCTATCTTTTAAGCATTACTTTTCAAGTGTCATCACGGCTTACACCTTGACAAACACAGCGAGGTCTCACAAACAAAAATGAAAATAAGGAGCAGTTAGCCAGCTTGTCCTTCTTTGACGGTGGTGTTTGAGTGATAAATAGTGACTAGGACAAGACCCTACCATATTTCAGAGCACCACGGAACCTTTGACAAGTGAAACATGTCATCACAGACCAGGCAGCACTACTTTGCTACTGCACTGAAATTATTATGTGCTTAAGTCCTGGGAACTAAGCTTTAACTCCCAACTAAGGATGAGAAAACACAAATAAAAAGCATGAACAAAAACAAAGTTGCTGGAAAGTCTGGCAGAACCAGTGAAGGGAAAACAGAGTTAACATTTCGTTCCGGTGACCCATCCTCAGAAAAAAAGCACTTAAGTATTGTTTGTTGCGATAAGCTGTCACTTTTTGAGTAGAGATGTAAAGACGAAGGACAGGAGGCTATATAGTTATCTCACTTTGTCTGTGGAAGACCAGGCCAATGAAATGCAGTATCAGTATTCATTGCCATGGTAAGAAAACAACAAAGACCACAACCTAAATAAAAACCAAAAGGACTGTGGATGCTGTAAATCAGGAACAAAAACAAAGTTGATGGAAAAACTCAGTAGGTCTGGCAGCATCTGCGAAGGAGAAAACAGAGTTAATGTCGCTGTCCCTTCCTCAGAACTTATGAGGAAAGGTCACCAAACCAAAGTGTTAAATCTGTTTTCTCCTTCAAAGATCACAACCTGATCTGCTTGCAGGCTACAGCACAGAAGACCATTCAGTCCATCATGTCTGTGCAGTTCTCTGCAAAAACAATTCATTTAGTGCCCCTCTGCCACCTTTTCCTCATTGTCTTATTTATTTTTCCCCTTCAGATATTGACACCGGGCCTAACCTTTACCATATTTTGGTAAAGTCTCTTATTCCAGTTTCATAAAGTGTTGGTCTCTGTGAAACCCAGTGAGTTTTCTTGTGCAATCATGCAAAATTCGCTCATTTGGGCAGCACAGTGGCTCAGTGATTAACACTGCGCCTCACAGTGCCAGGGACCAGGGTTTGATTCTAGCTTTCGGTCACTGACTGTATCAAGTCTGCATGTTCTCCCCACGCCTGCGTGGGCATCCTCAGAGCGTTCCGGTTTCCCCTTACAATCTAAAGATGTTCAGGTTAGGTGGATTGGCTATGCTAAATTGGTCATAGTGTGTAGGATGGCAAATGAAGGTAGGTAGGGGGCGGGTCTGGGTGGGATGTTATTTGGAGCGTCAGAGTGGAGTCAATGGGGCCAAATGGTCTGCTTCCACACCGTAGGGATTCTATGATTCTAACTGCCTATCACCACCTCCCATGGTGTCCGTCATGTCCAATGGTAGTCTAAATTCCTCAACGTACTGTTAAGAACTCATCCCTGCTGGGTTATCCTGGAATACACTGGTATGCCATTTTTAAAACCTTCTAACCACCGACAAGTACAGTCAGTCCATATCGTGCATGGTTCAAGACATCTACCCTGGAATTAGGAGAAGGAGAAATTAGTGACCCTATTTGTGGGTAGGGAGCCAGAGATTCTGGTGGGTGGGAGTGTTGCAGATGGGAGAATTCCACTTTTCCAAAGTTAGGCAGAGGAGGCTATGAAACCAGAAGCTGCCAGCCCAGTCGATGGTCATGACCCAGATCAGTGTAGTCTGAGTCATCTGCCCGCATGCTCAGCAGTGTCGACAGAAGTTCAATGACCTCCGGCCAGAGATAAGTGCCACCATTTTCTCTCTTGCTACCGCACACTTAATTGCTGTTACTGCACCTACCTCCCACAAGGCTTACAATCTATGACTCTCACAATTGCATGCAACATCTTCTTCATGCATTCTCACCAGCATCACCCACCACAATCACAACTATTGTTACTGCTTTGGACTATATACTCATTCATTTGGAACACATCAATAACCATTTGTTTTAACACGAATTGGGCAGCAATACCTTCATTGATATTGACAGATGGAAAACAGTAAATTAGTAATTCGGCAGTGCCTTTGCCTCCGATGTGTAAATCCCTTTTAGGTTCCTGATCAGCTTACACCCCCTTTTACCAACTTGTACTATTTACATGTCTATTGAAGGCTTTTGAACTTATTTGTTAGCTCCCAATCTCTTCTGGTACTCTCTCTTTGCTTCTTGCATTGGTTTCTTTGGTCCCCGTCTGAACCATCTACACTGAGCCTGGTTCTCAATTACGCTACGTACTGGGTGGCAGTGTCTTCATCCCTTGAGCCGCAAGGTCCGGCTTCTGATCCCGCCTTGGAAGTGTGCGTGCGATCAGGTTGATCAGCAATATGTGACCTGGTTCAGATCCTGCGTATTCGAGTCACATAAATGTGACAGCGTCGAAGGAGCTGAACGGAAGGCTCACCATCGATCCTTCCGCGGGGCGGCCGGCGCTTCGAGGCTCAGGGTGGGTCAAGAGGGCAAACCTTGCGTTTCGCCCCAAGTTCCTTGCTTCCTTCCTTCCCCGGCACAGGGACTTGCTCTGTCTCATTCACTCACCTGCGGCATCGCCATCACCGCTCAGCACGGTCATCCAGGGTGCTGCTCCACCCGCGCGCGCCTCCCTAACAACCGCCCTTAGCAACAACGGCTTCAGCAACCGTCGCCGCCGCCTCACGACGGGCTACCGCCATCTCACGCGCTTCCTGCTGCTGCAACTGGTATTCAACACCTGCGCAGAGTGGGCACTGAGGGGAGTGGAATTGGGAGGTTTAATTTTTGTTGTCTTCCCCCCCCCCCAGCTACAAAACCCCTTTTGAGGCAACATCAACATTTGAACACTTTTTTTAAAAAAAAGGATGAGGGAAACTTTATCTTTTTTTCAAACAAGTACAGATTATATGAGAAAACGGGAGTGAGGGTGGACGGCCCCTCAAGACTTCTGCCGACGCCCCGGCCGCGGTGAAACGTCCAGTGAAGTGACCGAATGAGGCAATCACTTGTCGCAATGGACCGGCGATGTTTTGCATACAAAAGGGCCGGCGTCAGGGACGAGGACATGACATGACAGGGGAGGGAGCTGGCGTTTAGCACTAGTTCCGGCAGTAGATGGGGAAGGACGCTCGCAGGTACTTCGAAAGCGCCGAGAGCGGTTCATTACTTCCCTGTTCCCCCCGCGTTAAATGGCACCGGGGTAGGGTAGGGTAGGGTAGAGGAGAGGACTGTTCACTTTGAGCTCAGCAAATTGGTGACCGTGATATATAACATTGCATCCATCCGCATTGACTAGAATCATGAATAATCGTATTTACAGCGCGGCTCAGTGCAAAATAGGCAAAAACGGGGTCTGGCGTACTGAGTACGTGCAAGTTGTATTGCAGAAAAGGATACAGCATTTTCTTTTCAATCCCCTCCCCAATGTCACCCTCCCTTCACTCAACGCAGAGAAATTAAAGCAGGGTTACCGACCCTTCGGGCAATGTGACAAGCTGCGTTGATCTATTGACTGGG
Organism: Stegostoma tigrinum; assembly: GCF_030684315.1. Taxonomy (NCBI): domain Eukaryota; kingdom Metazoa; phylum Chordata; class Chondrichthyes; order Orectolobiformes; family Stegostomatidae; genus Stegostoma; species Stegostoma tigrinum. The sequence goes on from NC_081365.1 coordinate 73,919,236, forward strand.
CTTTCATATTCATATAAGTTGCGTGTCACTGGTATACGTTTTTCCTATATTAGGGGCTGTAGGAACCACTGTTTAACCGCAAGTTATATGAATTTTAAAGATACGTTAATATTTTTGCAAAAAAAAGTGGAAATTTGGGCGACTGGTCTAACCCCTGAGTTGGTGCCGTTTTCAACCCCTCCTATTGCTTTGGGCTGGTCTGCTGCTGTATTGCTTCACAGTCCACTGTGAAATTAAAAGCATTGGTTAGGAAGCGATGTAAAATTTTCAGTATGCAGAAAGGGTCCATTATTTATGCAAAGGTTGCTAAGAGCATGAAACGCTCTTTTTAAAAAAAAATGAGCCAGAAGCGAGTGCATCTTTTAAGGGAAACCTAGAGAGAGCAAGCTGTAGGATTTGTTTTGGCTTGATATAGCCTAGGGTGACCCAAAGGGCTATCTTCTAGTCTTTTTTTTCTTTTTATCATGTGTATGTTGATCGTGGAGGCTTGAGTTAATTTCCATCTGTGAGCTGACAAATGCCAATCACCAACTAAATGGCTGCCACTACACTGTCTGATTCCTGATATCAGCTTATGGATATTTTTGTTTCAATTTCACCAATTCTATTCAAAAGATTGAAGGAAAGTTAATAATGAAACTGCTGAATAGTGGGCAAATGTTACTGTCCTAAGCAATTTCTGAAGCAGTGTTTTGTAACTAAGATGATACCAGCTTCCTTAATGCAGGTATAACTCCAGCTGGCGGAGTATTTGCCTGATTCCCACTAACTCTAGAATCCCTATGGTCAAATGTTGCCTCTATATTGGGAACAATCACACTCTTTTAGGCCTGGAAGTCAGCTCTTGGCCATATTTGATTTAAGACTATAGCAACTCTGGTGATGAGTAGCCTTAACAGAACCTGAACTCAACCTCACTGAGCAGATCATTGGTGAGTAAAATGCCACTTGGTGTTCGCAATTCCTTTCAAGAGTGTTCTGTACTGAGGAAGGCACCTCAGTTCTGTTTTTTTCTTTTAAAAAAAGGCCAGAATCTTTATTGTTCGTGGATACTTAGAGGACAACTTCTTGACGTTATCCTGATGAAAGCAATCGGCTCTGCTCGTCTTCCAGTTTTTCTGTAATCATAGCATCCCATTTCAATTTAAGACGGAAAATGTGTTCAGATGGTTCTTTGTTTGAGATCCTAAGCAAATGGGAGAGTTTTGGTAGCTCACGAAAACCCTACCTAAATGCTCGCAGATTTGTAAGCATGGTGTTAAGATTGTTTGTGTGTTAGAAAATACTTTTGTCAGAAGAATTCCTCTGAAAACACGTTCATTCATTTATTAGTCCCATCAGTAGCTCAGTGTTGTCTTATGATATGACCTACATCTTATTGCCCATGATTTACTGTTTCTTTGCCTTGGTGCGTTTGCTGTCTGTTTCCTTGTCTGTCTTTGTGGTTTACCATTTTCTGGTGTTTTGCCAAGTTCTGATCAATTGTGTGCAACTTGTGTGTACTGGGTTGAAGTTCCCCAAATTCCTGTAAGGGGAGATCTTTTATTCTGTGAATTAAGGTGATTTGTTTCCCTGAGTAATGGCAAATTTCTAAACTCTGTTCCCTTGAGTGAAAGGCTTGCGGCTGATCAATCCTCCCAAACCAAGCTCCTGCTCCTCACTTGCTGTATTTGGCATTTTGTCTATCGTTTAGCTCTCACACAGTGTGCATGTTTGTTTTGGGGTCTAAGTCACTTGAAAATTGTTAGCAAAGATGCTGTTTTTCAATTGTTTGTGAAAGTACTCTGAAAACAAATTCCATTTTTACTTTATTTTTATTCTTAAATTGCACAAGGTACACTGTACTGGCAACTTTATTTTAGAAGGGATAATTGTTCTTTGCCAGCTATTTTCAATTCAATTTTTTTAAAGTGTTGGTTTAAACCCACTGAGGCCCCATTGCACAAAGCATCACTTGACCACTTCCTCATGGTCAGGAACATAACTGCATTCAAGCCTCATGCTGTGGCATTGTCACCACTGAGCTATGATCCATCTCAACAAAGATAACACGATGTAGAGCTGGATGAACACAGCAGGCCAAGCAGCCTCGGAGGAGCAGGAAGGCTGATGTTTCAGGCCTTGACCCTTCTTCAGACCCATCTCAACTATTCCCTTTATGACAACAGTGTGATTTTGAATCTACACACTTCCCTTCAAGGGGAAACCTTTTGCATGGTGGAAGGATTCACTGGTTACAGCATGAATATGCTTTCCCTTGCCCTAATAACTAACCTGGCTCAGTAGGGAAGTTTCTCCTCTGTGGCAGTGTCCTCTCACCCACTACAACCACTAGATCTCAACCTAGAGTTGCTAGCACAGAGTTAGGTACAAATCCCACTGACTCAAATGAGGATGTCACCATTAAGCCCAAGGCGAAACTCGTGTTGCTTTTTCTTTTGCAAGGTTCCAGCATTACTGTGTCCACAGCCAATTAACTAATGCCTCCCTGGCTATTGGCTGGGAAAGCCTGGTTACAAGACTTGAAGAAATATCAGTTTTCTCTTTGTTCTTGTTCTTAGTTCAGAGTTACAAAGAATATGGAAGTGGGGCATTCATAATGAAAATGCTCTGTTTTGATTGTGGATGGATGTGAAAATAGTGCTACTTATGTTCCTTTGTCTTTCATTGGACCTCAGAGAGAGAATGTGGCAAAACAAGTGTCTTTGTGGAAGTTGTAATCATACAAAAAAAGCAGCTAGTCAGAGATGGAGACATTAGAACATTTTGTTTTCCAAAAGTTGGTATGATGTCACAATACATTCTTACAGTTATTGTACAACATTATCCTGTTGCACTTGTAAATGGCTTTGTGTGCTGAGAAAAGAAGTTAAGGTATCAAACCTCATTACATCAGCTGCTTGCTGTGATTCAACTATTCATCTTTCTTTTTAAGCAATATGTATGCCACTAGCATAAGGTAGAATTGAATTTGTGGCGTTGGTATCTTCCCAAGAAATGTGTCTCCTATTTGACATCAGTTTGAGAGTAATCGTATAGACATGGGTCTGTTATCCTTTTGACTCATGCCAAACTGGTGTAGTGTTTACTACTCCTAGAGCATTAAATGCAACGTTGCCATGTGCTTTATTTATATACAAGAGAAGATAGTGGTCCAGGAGCACACTGTTTTTAAAAAAAAAATGAAGGATTGCAAGACATGTTAACAGAATTTAGAATAGAACAGTAATTAATTTCAGATGTTTTGAGTGTATTTGTGGAATTCTTGGTCTGATCGTCACTATGTTTGTTGTTTCTGATCCCACCTAGTTCCATTTCACTTTTTAAGGCAGTGTGTGTCAGGTACACTGGAAACCTGCTGCCTGGACCTAATCTAGAGAAACTGCATCAAGCCATTCATCATTTTACTGTAGTTCCTTGCTCTTGACTGGCAGAGCAGAATAGCTAGCTACTAATAATTATTGCTGCCATGTTATAGCATGCATGCCATTGCCAAAGCTTGTTTTATCCACTGCCTAAGTGATTTCTGACCTCGTGTGTTAATTTTCAGAATTCTTTCTTCAGTATTTCCTATAGCCAGTCATCCAAGCAAATTGAAGGGTTCCATGCTGTTAATGTGGAGTTTTGACCAAGATTTTGCATTGCTAGGTGCAAGTATTTTCTACAGAAACATAGAAAATAGGTGCGGGAGTAGGCTCTTCAAGCCTGCACCACCATTTAACACGAACATGTTGATCATCCTATTTCATTAACTCACTCCCACTTTCTCTCCATAACCCCCGACCCCTTTAGTTGCAATGTCCTTGGCCAGCTGCCTGTTCAGTATATCTAATGAATTGGCCCCAACAACTTTCTGTGGCATAGAATTCCACTGTTTCAACGAAGAAATTCTTCCTTATCTCAGTCTTGAATGGCTTGCTCCTTTATTCTTAGACTGTGACTGCTAATTCTGGACTTCCTCCAACACTGGGAATGTTCTTCCTGCCTCTAGCCTATTGGGTCCCATAGGATTTTGTCCCTGTGAGGTCCCCTGTTGTTATTCGAAATGCCAGTGGGAAAGCCCAGTCAAACCCAATTGGTTCCTGAATTGTGTCTGTCATCTACAAGGTTGACATCCCGCTTATGCACAGGTAGTGTACAAGTTAGGTTGAAATAGGTATCATCAGAGATGTAGATAAGTAAGTAAGCCACTATAGAATGCTCTATCAGAAAAATAGTTGGTGGCCAAGAAGCACTGATGCTTATTATGACAATAGTAAATATGGACACTGGGTTTTAACTTTCACCAGCTGATTGTTGTACCCAAGATCTTTCACACCTGAAAAAGATTTTTAACTGGTAGAAACATAAACCTAAAATGGCTGCACTGGTCAGCTGCTTACAGATTGAGGCAAATTTTGTGAGATCCTTGTGGAATAAACAAAACTGTCTGCACTAAAACTATAGTTTTTATTTAAACGCATGGAAACCAGCAAACAAGTTTGCACCAAGACATTTTAATCCCCAGAGATAACAAGGTGTAGAGCTGGATGAACGCAGCAGGCCAGAGCAGCATCAGAGGAGCAGGAAGGCTTTCGTTTCGGGCTTAGACTCTTCTTTAGAAAATCGCTGTTTCTTTGCCTATTTCTCTTCATTCTGGAAAACAGCAAAAGTAAATTGGGGAATAACCACTTTCTGAAAACTCAATGATATCTTTTAAGCTTTGCTAATGCACAAGGTCCATGGAAAACAATTAAACAATTGTAGTCTCAAGTTAAAAATCATATACCTCAATAAATCCCTGAGGACTTTGAAACTGGGTAACCTTTATTCTCCCTACCTGTATCAGACAATTTCCCTTTTAAATCTGTTATCTGTGTTTATGTCTCTTCACTTTAATATCAGTTTTTTTTTTAGGTAAGACTTTTCTTTCTTTCACTTGAGAATTCTTTAATTGGCTTATTTATTTAGATCTTGTTAATTACATCTTTAATTGATGTATGATAGCTATATGCTGAAGAGAAGATGATTTGTTGCCACTGAGGGGATTTAAAAATAGAAGTTGATTTTGTATTTTGTTCCCCTCCTCACTTGGTCATAGCATAGTTATGTATCTGTAGATCCACAGGGGTCTCCCTGGAGATCAGAGTGGATGTGACAAATATGACATTTAAGTGTGTGTGTGTGAGAGAGAGAGAGAGAGATAGAGAGAGAGAGAAAACGCAAGGACAGGGCCATGTCTAGAAACTTTGATTACACTGCCTCAGCTTCCTCCGCTGGTCGTGTTAAAAGTCATTCTTTGAGGAATGTTATTTCCCATTTTTTTGTTGTATTTTTGTGATGTGTTAAATTTCATTTGGAATTCTGTGACCTGAGGCCCCTCTTGGAGGGCAGTGGTAGTGTCCCTACCTTTAGGTTCAAGTCCCACCTGCTCCAGATGTATGACATAACATGTCTGAACAAGGGTGATTAGATGTAAGTATTTTTTTCTTGATCTGATTGTACCTGTCCTCCATTGTAAATCAACGGTGCACACATTCAGTTAAGAATGCAGGACCATTTCATAAGTTATTAACTGTACACATAGTAACTGTAGACCTTAACTGGGGTAATGTGGTGGCTCTGTGGTTGGTACTACCGCCTCTCAGCATCAGGGACTCAGGTTCAATTCCAACCTTGGGTGGATTCTGAGTGGAGTTTTCACATTCTCCCCATCTCTGCATGGCTTTCCTCCGGGTACTCCAGTTTCCTCCCACAATCCAAAGATGTGCAGGTTAGGTGGATTGGCTATGGTAAATGCAGAGATACAGGGATAGGGTGGAGGCTGGGGTCTAGGTGGGATGCTGTTCAGATGACTGGACCTGATGGGCTGAATGGCTTCTTTCCACACTGTAGAGATTCTTTGATTCTATGACTTAGGCCCTGGCTGTCTTCAGCTGCTTTATCAGTGATCTCTCTTCCATCATTGGGTCAAAAGTGAAGTAGTTGTTCCCATATGCAGCAAAGCCTGAGCTGATAAATAGCATGTAATATTCATGTCATAAGCTCCAGTTGTCTCCAACAAGAGAGCCTAACCACTTTCTAATGATGTGCAATCACATCACAATTTTCAATATGATGGGGTCAGCATTGAGGAGGAGTTCAGCTGTAACAGATACATGAAAGTTGTGGCGACTAGAGTAGCTCAGAGGCTAGGCATTCTGCAGCCAGTTGCTCACCTTCACTCTTCAACAGTTCCCATCATCCCAAGTCACCGTTGTGTTGGAATACTGTCCACTTATTTGGATGAATGCAGTTCCAACAACACACAGTTTGATATAATCTGTTCGGGCAGCTTCCCACTTTAAACATCTCCCATTCCGTGTAGCTGCTGTATGATTTCATTGCACCTTGAAGGCCCAGATTTTCTTCTGTGGACTTTGGCAAGTTGCCACAGCTTCTTTGGAAGTCCAGCTTAAACCTGAAAACTCCTCCCAGAGAAGAACTACCAGGAACTTCCTAAACTCTGACGTCTTCATTGTGTGGGTTGCAATGCATCAAGCAATTTCCCCTTCAAGCTGCTCGCAGACCATCCTGTCTTGGAAGTATATCATCATCCCTTTGCTGTTGATGGATTAAAGTCCCGGAACTCTGTCCCGAACAACCAGGAACCTCCAAGGACTGCAGCAGTTCAAGAGGGCAGCTCATCACCACCTTCTCAAAGCCAATTAGGAATGGACAGTGAATGCTCACTTAAGCTAGTGATGTACATGTCCTATGAACATATGTTCTGAGGAAGGGTCACTGGACCAAAACATTAACGTTTTTTTTTCTCCTCCAGATGCTGGCAGACCTGATGAGCTTTTCCAGCAACTTTTGTTTTTGTACCTCCTTATCAGTCAGGAGCAGGAGTAAGCAATTTAACACCTCGAACCTGCAGTGCCATCTAACAAGTTCATGGCTGATTTGATGTATAATTTCCGATCTATATTCCTGCCCACCACTTTCAACCCTTGCTTATTAAGAATCTATCCCAGTCTGCCTTAAAAATATTCAAAGACCCTGTTTCTGTCATCTTTTGAGGAAGAGAGTTCCAAAAACTTCCCATCATCTAAAAGAAAATTATGCCACATCTGTCCAAAATTGATTACCCTGTATTTTTAAACAGTAACCCTCATTTCTAGATTTTCTCCCAAGAGGAGACTTCCTCTCTACATCTACCCTGTTGAGACTCCTCAGGATTGTATGTGTTTCAATCATTGCATTTCTACTGCTTTCCTAATTACCTGTTGAACCTGCACAAACCTTTTTTATTTTTTCGTTTCATGCACTAGGGCTCCTGGCTCCCTCTGCACCTTGGAGCTTTGCAATATCTTGCCACTTAGGCAATACGCTTCTTCCTGCCATAATGGATAGTTTCACATCTTATCAATTTATAATCCATTTGCCAGATCTATGCCTGTTAATCTAACGTACGCACACCTTTAAAAACCAAAATAACTGTAGATGCTGTAAATCAGGAACAAAAACAAAGTTGCTGGAAAAGCTCAGCAGGTCTGGCAGCATCTGTGAAGGAGAAAACAGAGTTAATGTTTCATGTCTGGTGATCCTCAGAACAGATGGTGGCTGGGAAAAGTCGGATTTTATGCAAAAAATAGGGAGGTGGGTGGGGTAGGCAGTAAACAATAGGATAGAGCCCAGAGAGAGAGACAGTTGGACAGACAAAAGGAGTTGCTAATGATCAGGCTGGGAGCGTGAATAGTTGTTAATGTGGACTATTAGTGACTAACAGCAGGGGGTATGTAATGGCAGGCTATGTGATGACAAGGTCTGGTGTGAGGTGGGGGTGGCGGGACATGGGAGAGTTTAGGCTCTCAAATTATTGAACTCCGTATTGAGTTTGGAGGGCTGTACGATCCCTAAGCCGAAAATGAGGTGTTGTTCCTCCAGCTTACGTTGGGCTTCACTGGAACACTGCAACAAACCAGAAAGCATGATGGTGCATTGAAGTGGCAGGCAACAGGCAGTTCAGGGTCTTTTTTTGCAAGCAGAATGTAGATCTTGTGCAAAGCAGTCACCAAGTCTATGCTTCATTTCCCCAATGTAGAGGAGACTGCATTGTGAGCAGCGAATGTAGTAGACTAGATTCTAGGAAGTGCAAGTGAAGTGTTGCTTCACCTGGAGGGTATGGTTGGGCCCTTGGATTACTGGGGAGGGAGGAGGTAAATGGGCAGGTATTGCACCTTTGCTGGTTACAGGGAAGGTGCTGTAGAGCTGTGGGGAGGTGTTGGAGGTAAAGGAAATGTGGACCAGGGTGTCCCGGAGGGAACGGTCACTGTCGAAGACGGACAAGGGAGGGGAGGGGAATATGTCTGGTGGTGGCGGAAATGGCATCTGATCTTCTGGATGTGGATACTGGTGGGATGGTAGGTAAGGACAAGGGGAACCCTATCGCTGTCGCGGGAGGCAAGAGAAGGGGTGAGGGCGGAAGTTTGGGAGATGGGTCAGACCTGGTTGAGGGCCCTGTTGACAATGGAGCTGGGAATCCTTGGATGAGGAAGAAGGTGGACATTTCAGAGGCTGCCTTGTTGAAGTTGGCCTCATCTGAACATATGTGATGGTGATGGAGGAACTGAAAGAATGGGATGGATACTTCACAAGAAGTGGGGTGTGAGGATGTATAGTCCAGGTAGCTGTGGGAGTCAGTGGGTTTGTAAAGAATATTAGTGGCCAGTCTGTCCCCAGAAATGGAAACCGAAATGTTGAGGAAGAGAATGGAGCAGTCAGAGATACACCAGGTGAAAGTGAGAGCACGGTGGAAATTGGAGGCAAAATTGAAGTTTCCGATTCCAGACGAGCGAAGATCGATGTATTGGAGAAAGTTGTGGGTGGGGGCTGGAATATGACTGGAACAGGGAATGTTCCACGTACCCCATGAAGAGACAGGCATAACTAGGGTCTGTGCGAGTACCCATGGCAACCCCGCTTACCTGAAGAAAATGGGACGATTTGAAAGAGAAGTTGTTGAGGGTGAGGACAAGCTCAGCGAAGCGGAGGAGGGTGGTGGTGGTTCAGGTCTCTGCTCCAGAAAGAAGCGGAGACCCCTAAGACCCTCCTGGTGGGGAATGGATGTGTAAAGGGATTGCACATCCATGGTATCAGGAGGTGGCGGGAGCCGGTAAACTGAAAGTTTTGAAACCAGCGTAAGGCGTCATATGAATCATGGATGTATGTGGGTAGGGATTGGACCAGTGGGAAGAAGACTGAGTCAAGGTAGGAAGAGATGTTCTGTGGGCACGAGCAGGCTGAAACAATGGGCCTACCCGGGCAGTCTATTTGTGGATTTTTGGCAGGAAATAGAAACGAGTTGTGCCGGGTTGGGGGACTGTTGGCTTGGAAGCGGAGTGGGGAGATTACTGGATGAAATGAGATCATAACCGTAGTGGATACAATGGCCGGATGTGTCATGATGTGGTCATGATCCAGGGGAAGGTAGGAGAAGGTATCTGAGAGTTGGCACTCAGCGTCTTAAAAAGTAGAGGTCAACAACAGCACCACCCTTATCGGCAGGCTTAATTACAAAGTCAGGGTTAGATCTGAGTGCGCGGAGTGCAGTCAGTTCGGAGGGAGATTGGTTGCCTCAATTTCGCTGCCCCCCCCCCCCCCCCCCCCCACCAAATCCAACCTACGTCACGTCAACAGTTCTCATTGAAAAGATCGAATGCAGGTGAAAGGCCAGAGGGAGGGGTCCAGGCGGAGGGAGAGTGTTGGAATTCGGCAAAGTGGTCTTTGGGACGGGGAGAGGACTCTTGCCCAAAGAAATCGGCACGGAGGCGACAGTAGAAGAGGAGTTTGGTGTCATGTCGTGCCCGAAATTCGTTAAGGTGGCGACATAGAGGGATAAAGCTGAGGCCTTAACTGAGTATGGAATGTTCAGCATCAGAGAGCGGAAGGTTAGAAGGGATGGTGAATACTCGACAGGAGGTGCGGGGGTTGGGGGAGAGGATAGAGTCAGAGGGAAAGGGAGGAAAGCTAGGTTCCAGAGGGCCATGGGTGTTTTTGAGTTGTTGAATCTTGTGGGCCTTGATGCCTGAAAGGAATAGAAAAAGCTTCTTGTTAGCAAGACAAATGAGCCAGAGGATGAAGTGGAACTGCAGAGTGGTGCACCCCTGAGCCAACATGTTGCGATGCTGTTGGAGAGAAATGTTGAGAGTATGCACGTGGTGGCGCATGGCACTGAGTATGGATCTAAGGAGCTCAAAGGTACGTATACCCTTGTTTTGAATTGGGCATAAGGAATTTAAAAAGCTTACTTTTTTAAATCTATCTTTTTATGTCATCAACAAGTATAGTTTTGGTCCTTTCACTCAAGTTACTGAGAAATTGTAATTGTTTTGAAGCCCCAGCACCGATCTCTTTCCAGCAAGAGAAATGATCAGATTTAAGCTCACTGTGTTTCTTGATAGCTATGTATGTCAATATGTTATTCCCTTCACCATGAGGTCTATTTTCCACATGTGACACCTTCTGAGATGCCTTGTAGAAATCTATGTATATTTACCAGTTCACCTGTAGCCATTGCACGTTACTTAAAAGAATTCAAATGTATTAGTTAAACATGATTTCATTTTCACACAATCATGTTGACCCTGCTTGATCACCTTGAACTATAACTTTAAAAATAGCTTATAATGTCTTCCCTATGACAAATGTGAAGCTAGCTGGCCTGAAGTTTCCTTTCTCTCCCCTGTTTTGAATAAGAGTTACACTTTACTATCTTCCAATTTGTTGGATTAATGAACTATCCCTGAATTTAGGGAATATTTGACAAATAAAACCAATGCATCAATTATCTCACTAGCCACAACTTTTAAAACCCTGGGAGGAAGACCATCAAGGCCTGCTCCAAAAATTTGCTCAGTACCACTTGCCTTGTCACTGTAATTTCCCTGCTTTTGTCTGTTCCTTCCACTCCATGATTTACAGCTATGTCTGGGACATTACTTGCATGTTCAATAGTGGAGATTGGTGTAAAGTACCTGTTAAATTGCATGTCATCTCTTTATTTTCCATTATTAGTTCCCCAGACTCATTTCTATAGGACTAACATTCACTACATCAGTTTTGAGGAAGGGTCACCAGACCCGAAACGTTAAATCTGTTCTTTCCTTCACGGATACTGCCAGACCTGCAGAGCATTTCCACACATCTCTCTCTCGTGCTCTGTCTCTTATATTCTGTTCTTTTATATTCTGTCCCATCTTTTGACATGCCACCTACCTTTATGCAATGAGACGCTTTTTCTTTAAGTTTGATAGTATCTAACTTTGTTTTAGTTAACCACAATGGTAGGTTCGCCCTTGGGAGTTTTTCTAATGAAAAGCACCTATGTTAACTTGTCACACTACAACAGAGATAATGGGAACTGCAGATGCTGGAGAATTCCAAGATAATAAAATGTGAGGCTGGATGAACACAGCAGGCCAAGCAGCATCTCAGGAGCACAAAAGCTGACGTTTCGGGCCTAGACCCTTCATCAGAGAGGCACATTTTTCTGTGAGTGGTTCAATTGTTGTGCCACAATGGAGGTACTATGTGATTGCAGATTACTCGGGTGAGTTTTGAAATAAATGCACATGAACGTATTTATAATAGGGAATATTGACAAATTCAGATTTATAACGATTAGAGATCTAACTGCTAAGGATTTCATTTCAGTGTAGATAAAATGTATGAGTTTGCTTGAATGCTGTCTTCATTTGTAATTAAAATTAAACTGAAAGCACTTTCAATTGCAGAGAAGTATTGTACCTATGAACCACACATTGCTTAAAACAATAAGCACTGCATGTGGAACTGCCTGTTTTAACTTATTTCTGAACTATTGAGGCAGCTAATTATTCGGTCCTGGTGATATATTTCCAAATCAGCAGAACTAAGGTCATTTTTTTTTGGGTTTCTTCCCCTCATTTTAACTTAGTGAAGGAAAGATTTGCTCAAGATTATTTGAGGCTATAGCTTGAAATTGTTAGAATTTAAGAAATTATAGCATAAACTCCATGTTCAGAGTGATTAAGCAGGTGAAACCAGTAAAACCATTCGTGTGATAACTACCTCCTACTTAATTGCCTTATAAAGGCAAATCTTGCAAACTTAGGATGACATGTTACTGCCACTCAAGTCACTTCCTTCCTCTTAATGCAATCTTTGACAAACTCTGCATATGTTCTGTTCTGACAGGAGAAACTGAGGACTTTTTAAGACTACCACAGCACTTAAAACAAACCACCCTGCTACTCTAAGGTAACAGTGAGAGTTGGATCTGTATGTCTTGCTGTAAGAAATTTGCTTTTCTCTGCAAAAGAGTCAGTTAGGCTTTCATGTACTGGAATTAAGCAGTCAATTTGATTTGAGTGTAGTCAATGCTGTAAGCATGTGACTATATCTTCTCATGAAAAAAATGCAGGAAGCCTGTGGTGGGACTGTGTACTAGGTAGGCATATTGGCAGTCAGGCTGTGAAGATATAGTTGATTTTACAACTGTCGCTTTGAGATTTTTGAAAGGGGATCATTGAAAGTTGTAGGATGCAATATTTGTTAACTAGTTTGCTCTTTCTGCAGTACACATTTGGCATGTTCAGGCCAAATTACGCACCTTTGTTAATATTTAGCAAGGTTACTCAGCATGATATTGGCTCTCAGAATGTAACATACTGTTTAGTACAGAGCTGCATTCTGTTAATGCATCTTGTTCTTTTCTTTTTGGGTCTAATAGATTTAAAAATGTACTTTCTGATTTTAAATAATGTTATTATTTTAAAGTCACTGTTGCTCATGTCTGTTTTAGGGCCAGGGTGTCTTAAAATGCTGGGAACCTGCCGCTTATTTATTAGCAGAAATCAAAATTGTTTTACGGAATCTGCAGGTAGCTGAAGGCTTACTTTTGTGATTTTTAAAATTGCACTTAAAAGATTCCAGAAAAGGAATTTTATTTTTCAAATCTGTTCTAAGATTTTTTAAATGCTGCAAAGTCATTATTATGAGGCAACTTGGAATTTATCTTTGAACTTCTGACTAAGCCAAGATTGTGGAATTGGGCCCGGTGGATTTTCTAAGATTTACTTTGGAAGTCTAAGTTTGACAACAACTGCTCTAACCCATCCAATAATCAATTTTTAACCCAAATGGGAATTTAGGTTTTAGTAGTAAAATCACAAACGCTCAAATCTAGAGATTGCACAAACAAGCCAGAGTGAGGTACTTTATTAAATATCTCCTGTGTATTGTTTGATTGAGAGACAAATTGTATCATTATCATGAACTGATTGACCAAGCAGAAGTGATGCTTTTACAAGGGGAAGTTGGGAAACCACCTATTAAGGAACTAAAAGTTGCACATTGCAAAAGTATGGTATACTATTGGTAGCTTGCTTCTCAGGAAAATTTTGTAGATACATCATGAAAATTATAGTCTTCCAGATTTTCCCCATTATTGTTGACAAATGTATAGAATGTGAGTCAAGGCAGAAGGCGCCAGGAAATACTCAGCAAGTCTGGCATTGTCTATGGATTTCAGATCTCCAGGATTTTGATAAGGTGGGTAGCTACTGAATTATAAATGGTGCTGTTAGTAACTAGGTAGTTAGATAGGAATAGTGAAATGAAAAGAATACATAAATGCACAGATCCTGTTGGAAATACAAGTTGGTTTAAGTAGCAACATAGATAATGTAGTAAATCAGCATTACTGGAGGGGTGTGTGTGTGTGTGTGTGTGTGTGTGTGTGTGTGTGTGAGATTAAAAGTTCCTGTATGAAGGAATTCCAGTGGAAAAGGTTGGAGCTTATTTGTAAAGCCAAGTTGCATTTCATATGATACGTAAGACAAGCTTACACAGTTGGTCCTTTGGAGAAATGAGAGGATTGAAGGTGGGATTCTTGAAGTGGGTGACTAGAGATGGAAACAGTTTTTTGAAGGGTGAAGATTTATTAACTGTTCCTATGTCTGGGGCTGAGGAAACAATTTTATTTTACAGAGCTGTGATAAAAGTGTCAAGTGGGAGGTTTCAACCATGAGGCTGATATTTAAAGGGCTCAAGGTAGATGTAGGAGAAATATTGGTGAAGGCTTCATTGAGTAGATAGCGTGAAGTTGAGTGAGCCGGATGAACTAGTGGCTGATGTGGAGTTCAATGCTGTTGCATTTAGAGGGTGTGGTGAGAAGGGGAATAGATGGGACAGCTGAAGCAGAGGTCTGGTAAAGATGAATTAGTGGTTATTTCTACTCTCCATGAGATTTTTAAGGTCTACTAAATGGTTTCAACTAAAGGTTTAAAAAGAGGGACACTCCCATCAAGTGGACCTGCCAGCCATGTGTTTCTCAATCATTGAAACCAAAGGGCATATTGTGCAAGTAGCTTTTGGAGTAATTTTTATACAAAGCAAGTATTAGTGACTTCATTTTAGATGCTTTTGAGAAGAACATAACCTTGTAAATGCTTACAAAGCTTCGTTTTTAACTTCTTGACTGAACAAAATTCTTCCACTTTTTTTGTGTTTTACAGCCTCTCCAATTTGGCGTAGCAAATGGGGTAAAATTTACTCATAGTCCACATCCTGTTTGCCAATATGAGAAGGCCCAAACTGTTTCTAAATTTGGCAGAATTGCCCCAAGAATGACGTTTCACCCAAAACTGACTTGCTGTTGCATCATTTCCATTGATTTTAAATTTGTGTGAAAGTTGGAGAAAATACTTTACAACGTTATGTAGGTGCAAGTGCAAATTTGGAATTTAAAAACAGGATCTCTTCTATTCAAATTTCATATTCAAGCAGAAGCAGTGATTAGTTTAAGTTGTGGGAAACTGACTACAGAAGATATTTGAACAGTTCTAAGATAAGGAAAAATTGAAGCAGTGATTTTTTTTTTCCCTTGATTTTTTAACCTGTTTGTTTTACAAAGAAGGTGATTGGAGCACTGTATGATTTTCCACACTGAAAAATTGAAACAGGGAAAAATAGGTAAATATTTTTGAGTTGGTCAAAGATAGAGATCTGTGAAGAGAGAGCAAAATAGAGTGATTATTTTTGCAAAGCAAGGTGGACTGAACAGCCCTTTCCTTGCTAGAAACTTACATCTCTTCATGGATTAGAGACTTCCAACAAAGGAAATTTGTTTCAATTAGAGGAAAAAAAATTGCATTAATGAATATTCATCTTTTTTTTGTTTAGCACCAATGCCGAGAAAAGTTTGCCATTTGTTGTTAAATCCATTTTTGTACGTAAGATCTGCTTCCTTCTACACGGTTGGTCTTAAATACAGTGGTGGCTTGAGAAGTCTTTCCTTCCCCATACCTGCAAGATTTTAGTCCCCATAAAATGAATTATTTTGTTATTTTTACAGTGCATGACTCTGAACTGGTGTGATTAAAAGTTCAGCCATGCAATCTTGCTTTCTTAGCTTATCATATACTCACTCATATCACAAAATGAATCTTAAAAGACAAAATGGAACCTACGTATTAGTCATTTCCTGTTCCTGCTTTGCTGTTAAGCGCTGACTTGACGGAAACCACTCTTAACAACTTGTCAATTGAAATATCATCTAATAAATTATTTACAGTTCAATTTCAGGCACATTTTTGGACCGGTCTAGCAGAATATTTTGTATTTTCCAAGAATACATTTCGATAAGTACTTTACATCTGGTAGGAAATGCTTAATTCTGTATAACAAAATAGCTTTCAAAAAAATATTGATCAGAGAGTCTGATTTCTGACTTGATGCCTAATCTTTATTTTAAACTCACATGGGGTTGATTTGGGCTGAATTTCAATGGTGATAATAATAATTTATCTAGTCTGTGATCTCACTGGAAACTCCAAGGCTATACAGTGAGATATACAATTAAAAATGCTGTGTTTATATAATGCTTGACGCCCTGGGATCTCTGTGTTTTACATACATTTGGATTACTTTCTGAAGTGTAGTCTGTGTCCTGATGTAGGAATTGGCATTGGCATTGACACTGAAACTGCTCGGGGAGCCAATCAGCATCATTGCTGCTTCCTTAATTTGCTCTCAACCTGTGCAACCAGATTTCACGTATCTTCTGTCATTGTGTAATTTTGTACATGCTGGGTTTCCATATGATTATTTCCTCGCTGTATGAGTGCACACAAAATATTATTCTGTTGCTCAAATCTGCTACTGTGCTCGGCACTTTGCCCTGACTAAACATAATTCCTTTCAATACACTACCATGTTTCACAAATATATCTTCAGGATGTGCATGTGACTGGCAAGGCCAGCATGTTTCCCGTCCCTGAACAGAGACCCTTATTGAACCATTTAGTGGTGGTAATT
This sequence comes from Stegostoma tigrinum, assembly GCF_030684315.1. Lineage (NCBI taxonomy): Eukaryota > Metazoa > Chordata > Chondrichthyes > Orectolobiformes > Stegostomatidae > Stegostoma > Stegostoma tigrinum. Next base: position 73,935,556 of record NC_081365.1, read on the forward strand.
GTCATTGATGTGCTGAAGGGTCTTCTCTGTGCTCTGACTCTTGTGCTTTTACAGAGCAGTTAAGAGTAAACCATGCTACTGAGAGTCTGGAGCTACATGTAGGCCAGACTGGGTAAGGATGGCAAGCTTTCTTCCTGCAAAGAGATTAGAGAACGAGATGAATTCTTACACTGGTTGTCCTGGCCAACATTCGTAACCACTTGCTTTCAATTCCAAATTTTATTAATTGAATTTAAAATCTCACCAGCCATTACAACTGCACTGAAATTAGTACAATGCCTTACTCCTCCCATGATCAGTGTCTGCTCCAATGCAAATTTCTCACTGCCTTTAACATGATGCTGTCTCTAAGCAGCTTACCAGTTCAAACAAAATAGGACTTGCTGATATCATACCAAAAGGTATCCTGCCAACATCTGTACTGCAGTCTAGTTTTTTTCTAATCAACCTGTTCAGACATGTATTACACACCTCTGGAGGAGATGGGACTTGAACCTGGGCCTCCCAATATGGGGTAGGGACACCAGCACTGCAATTACAAGTGGGTCCCTGCGGTCTAACATATGTCCAGAAATTGACGCCAACCTTTTGTTCACTGACCTAGCTAGAGTTTAAAGATCTGAACCTTGTCATGTCATATTAGAGTGCCTTCACCTTTTAATAAGTTTGAGAAATGTGCTAGGATGTCATCTGCACAGTTTTTGGCAATACTGTGTTTTGTTCAGTTGTAATTCGGTAGTAGCACTCATGATGATGGACTGACAGAAGGTTCAGGGCTGAAGTCCTACTAGTAAAAGATGACTATGTAAATCAGGCTGACACACTGGAGAGCGTGCTACGTATCGAAGGTGTCATCTTTTGGATACAACATTAAACAAAGGATCTACCTCCCCTCTTGGGTGCATCCAAAAATCTACTGCCATTTTTGTGAAGTTCAGGTGGCATGGTAGCTCAGTGGTTAGCACAGCTGCCTGAAAGTGTCTGGACTTCACCCTTTGGCGACCATCTGTGTGGAGTTTCCATATTCTCTCCATGTCTGCATGGGATTCCTCCGGGTGCGTGGGTTTCCCCCACAGTACAAAGATGTGCAGCTTAGGCGATTAGCCATGCTAAATTGCTTATGGTATTCATAGAACATAGAACATTACAGCACAGTACAGGCCCTTCGGCCCTCGATGTTGTGCAGACCTGTCATACCGATCTCAAGCCCATCTAACCTACACTATTCCATGTACGTCCATATGCTTATCCAATGACGACTTAAATGTACCTAAAGTTGGCAAATCTACTACCATTGCAAGCAAAGTGTTCCATTCCCTTCTACTCTGAGTAAAGAAACTACCTCTGACATCTGTCCTATATCTTTCACCCCTCAATTTAAAACTATGCTCCCTCGTGCTTGCCGTCACCATCCTAGGAAAAAGGCTCTCCCCATCCACCCTATCTAACCCTCTGATTATTTTATACGTTTCAATTAAGTCACCTCTCAACCTTCTTCTCTCTAATGAAAACAGCCTCAAGTCCCTCAGCCTTTCCTCGTAAGACCTTCCCTCCATACCAGGCAACATCCTAGTAAATCTCCTCTGCACCCTTTCCAAAGCTTCCACATACTTCTTATAATGCGGTGACCAGAACTGTACACAATACTCCAAGTGCGGCCGCACCAGAGTTTTGTACAGCTTCACCATAACCTCTTGGTTTTGGAACTCGATCCCTCTATTAATAAAAGCTAAAACACTGTATGCCTTCTTAACAGTCATGTCAACCTGGGTGGCAACTTTCAAGGATCTGTGTACGTGGACACCGAGATCTCTCTGCTCATCTACACTGCTAAGAATCTTACCATTATCCCTGTACTTTGCCTTCTGGTTACTCCTACCAAAGTGCATCACCTCACACTTGTCTGCATTAAACTCCATTTGCCACTTCTCAGCCCAGCTCTGCAGCTTATGTATGTCTCTCTGCAACCTACAGCATCCTTCGTCACTATCCACAACTCTCCGACCTTAGTGTCGTCTGCAAATTTACTAACCCATCCTTCCACGCCCTCATCCAGGTCATTTATAAAAATGACAAACAGCAATGGACCCAACACTGACCCTTGTGATACACCACTAGTAACTGGTCTCCAGGATGAACATTCCCCATCAACTACCATCCTCTGTCTTCTTTCAGCAAGCCAATTTCCGATCCAAACTGCTATATCTCCCACAATTCCATTCCTCTGTGTTTTGTACAATAGCCTATTGTGGGAAACCTTATCGAACGCCTTGCTGAAATCCATATACACCACATCAACTGGTTTACACTCAGCTACCTGTTTGGTCACCTTCTCAAAGAATTCAATAAGGTTTGTGAGGCACGACCTTCCCTTCACAAAACAATGCTGACTATCCCTAATCAATTTATTATTTTCTGGATGATTATAAATCCTATCCCTTATAACCTTTTCCAATACTTTACCAACAACTGAGGTAAGGCTTGCTGGTCTATAATTACCAGGGTTGTCTCTACTCCCCTTCTTGAACGGGGGAACCACATTTGCTATCCTCCAGTCATCTGGCACTATTCCTTTAGACAATGAAATTCAGGGATGCACAGGCGAGTAGGATTAGCTATGGGAAATGTAGGGTTACAGAGATAGGGTAGAGGATGGGTCTAGGCAGGATGCAGTTCTGAGGGCCACTGTGAACTCGATGAGCTGAATAGCCTGCTCCCACACTGTAGGGATTCTGTGCATGAAGGGGAATTTTCCTGGTTTCCTGGGCCACCATTTTGCCCTTACCCAACATAACTAAAAGGAACCTATAATCTGGATAATGTTGTTTGCGGGTCATTGTTCTGTACATTGATTGCTGCAGCCCCTACATTACATGGGTAACTACATCTCCAAGTGTTTTGTTGGATTTACAATGGCTTGGGACTTTGAGACTATGAAAAGTGCTTTGCAAATACAGATCCTCTATTTTTATTGGTGTTTTAAAATATGAAGTTGTTGTTTGCTCTTTGAAAGCCCCTAAATTGCTCAATGGAGTGATTTTGAGCTTTTTAAATAAATATGGGATTTTACCCTTTTGATCAGAGGTAATGGGAACTGCAGATGCTGGAGAATCCAAGATAATAAAATGTGAGGCTGGATGAACACAGCAGGCCCAGCAGCATCTCAGGAGCACAAAAGCTGACGTTTCGGGCCTAGACCCTTCATCAGAGCTCTGATGAAGGGTCTAGACCCGAAACGTCAGCTTTTGTGCTCCTGAGATGCTGCTGGGCCTGCTGTGTTCATCCAGCCTCACATTTTATTATTTTACCCTTTTTTGAGTCAGGTTCACAATTTCAACTGAGCTTCTTGGAATTGACAGAAATGAATAGTATGAGCTGTCTACTACCTGGATTGTTGCAACCAAGTCAATGTTACCTGCCCGTATTATAAAACTTTATGTATCATTCTATTTGTCTAACCTTTTAAAAATACTTTATTTCATTCAGATAATTGCTTTTCTTTTAGATGGACAAATGGATACACCGGAATTTATAGATTTGTGCTGCTCATGCAATGCATTCTGGTCTATAATTTGTGCAATGAAAGCAGATAAATTGCCTACTCAATTTTTAATAAATTGCTTTTGAGTCTAACAGCGCGCAGCTGGGAGAAATAACTTCTGGCATCAATCTTTATGCAATCTCTGAACTCTGGAGCAAAGTACAGAAATGCTGCCAATTCATCCTTGTATGCTACTCATAGCTGATCAGGATTGTGTCAAATTGTGAAGGAAGATAATGGTTACTGATTTTTGGCTCAGAAATATTGGCATCAGCCTTGTTTTGTAGATTTAGATTTGGGATTGATATGATTTGTTCTGCCTCATTATTCATTATGTACTCAACATGTCGTTGAAAATTAAAGCTAGACTTCAACAACTATTTTAAGAATTTTTGTTCAGTGGCTAAATCAGAAGGGTTTTCTGATGACAGACTACAGGGTTGGGATTATTTAAAGCATTTAGTACTAACAGACCACAGATAGGCATCATTGTCCCCTACACAATTGGAATTGGTCTTGTGAAGAAAGTCTTCAGCTCTGCAAAAGACACGGCTATCAGAGGAGAGGAAAGAAACAGTAATTCCAGTCAGAAATGGTGAATGTTCCTTGAAATATTCAGTAACTTAAAGGTGCACAGGGATAGTTGGCTTCTATGAAAGCAGCAGCTAGTAATTAAAAAGGCTACAGAAGCAATAGCCCTTACCAAGCCTTCAGTAGAAGTCAATACCATTATATAGTGAAAAATCCTGAAAAAGATCATAGAAGGTCTTAAGTTACAAGGGGATAAATCTGAATCATTAAACCCAGAATAAATCAAGATATCAGATGCACAAAGTAAGTTGAGTCCCATGGAGGAAGGGTGAAAAGCCTTACATTAAAGAAAAACTAGGCTAACAAGCTAATAGCAGGCTTAAATTGCTATATTTATTTTATGTGCGTCATTTATAATTTAAAATTGTCAGGGAAGACTGTAAAAACATTTCAAAAAGGGGTGTTGATTAAGGAAATCATTCTACTGATATTGTATTTTGACCAGCGTCGGGGGGGGGGGGGGGGGGGGGGGAGGTGTATCAAACGTAATTGAATTTGTTTAAAAACCATCATTTTATAGTTAAATGTTTTTGTTGTGAATCAAAAATTGCTTTAAACCCAGCATTCTTTTTCTTAAATGATGTGAATCTCTTGGAAAAGCAGAAGTCATTACATTGTTTAAAAGGCATGAAACTACAAACTTGAAAGGAAAAATTACACTTAGTCTTTTCTTCACCTTGGAAAAGATGAAATACACATTTTTCCTCATTTTAAATCATTTCAGTACTCTTTAAATGTTTGAAAATATATTTTAATCGAAAAAGGAGGCTAATTTTGAAACAGCTGTTTTCAACAGTAATAGAAATTTGTAAATGGAAAATAAGATGAAAATATTCTTTGAAATGAGCCACTCTAATGAAAAAGCTTTATTATCAATCATCTTCATTATTTTGCAATTTAAAAATCGGAAAAAAGTAAACGCCTTTATTCTATAGTACCTCTTGCACATCATGTTTTAAAACGACAGAATGTAAAGAGAAGAGATAGATATCTTTCAAGAATATCCAAAGACCATTTTAACAATTACTTCACTTTGAGGATCAATCAAATGATAAGGGAGAGAACATGATTTACAAGAAAAATAGTTGTCAGATGAGCCTGTTTTAATGTGTAAAGAATATTGATAAAGTTATCAGAATTTTCTGACTGCAGTGATTTATCACCAGAGCTAACTTGAGACAAAGTTGTTGCAATGTATAATATTTCTTTTGTAGTCAGAAAAGGATCTCAAAGTAGAAAGAGCAATGGTAGAAGTTGAAATCCAAAATGAAAGCTAGACTAGCTGAAAAAAGTAATCAGATTTTGTCAACTTCCTAAGGTACAAAAGCAGAAAAGCCTTGCCTGACAGACTAAACTTCAAGGGAGACAGTGTCATAGTGGTAATGGCAGTGGACTAGTAATCCTGAAATAAAAGCGAAGTACTGCAGCTGTTAGAAATCTGAAGGAAAAACAAAGTGCTGGAGAAACTCCAGCAGGTGTGACAGTATCTGTGGACAGCGAGAAACAAAGTTAACATTTCAAGTCCAGTGACTCCTCTTCAGAACTGAGGGGGTCCGGGAAATGGAAATTGGTTTTTCTTTTTTTTTAACGCTGTTGATTAAAAGGAAGGAGAAGTGAATGGAACAGAGACTGATCAGTTTCCTTTCCCCTTATTTATGATTCTTCTGATGCTTGACTTAGAAAACTGGAAATCATGGAATCAAACTCTAGCTGCCTCTTCTTTACTGTGGAAAGTACAAATCCCCTATGTGCATCCCCCATCAGGAGCCTCTGAAGGCTCTCCAATTCCTTCCCAAAGTCACCTGAACAGTCACAGACCACCACCAGCCATCTTTTTGCCTGGCTGAGCTTGCTGTCACTCTGAGGAACAATTCTTTTTAATGTGTTTCACTTTCCCCAAGTTACAGCTGTGCTTATGGTACTTGTATGTTTCCAGTTATAGCTGTCTCTTTGTGGGGTATGGGAGACATTCGTTGTTCCAGTCCTACAAGCACAACACTTTTTTTTCCCCCCCCAATACACCAATGACATCGCTGGTACTGCTTCCTGCCTTCATCTCCAACAGGAAAAGCTCATCAGTTTTGATTCCAATTTCCATCCTTCTCTCACCATAATTTTGACTCTTCTCTTCCTTGACTTCAACTCTAACACTTCCAGCAATAGGCTTTTAATTGATCTCCATCCAAGCCTATTTACTCCCGCAGTTATTTCAACTACATTGCTTCACACCCTACTTCCTGCAAGGATTCCATTCCATTCTGTCAGTTTCTCTGCATCAGTTCTGGTGATGCCACCTTCGACTAGGGTGACTTCGATATGCTTGATTTTTCTCGCCTCCTCCTCCGCCTCCCCCACCCTGGGCAAGAATTCACCCCAATGTGGTTGTCGGGATCCTGAACCAAGATTCATCCTGCACTGCTACTGTAACCCATTCTTCCCCACCCTCCAAACAAGATTACCTACATCCTCATTTTCTGTCATATATGATATCTCCAGTTGGGTACCACCAACAGAGGCATCTCCCCTCCAGCTCTCTGCATTTTGCCCCTCAGTGACAAGCTCCAGCATGCCTGATGCTTTTATGGCATCTTCTCATGCCATCACAGAAGGTGTAACACTTGCTTATTCACCACCTCCTCTGTCCAGCGTCCCAAACCACCTTACAGTTGAAGCAGCATTTTACTTGTATTTTTGTTCTAGTCAAGGCCATGTTTGCCACTGTCATTTCTGTCTTTGCCCCGTTGATGCCAGAATAACCATCCCTTTTTCATTCCTTTGGAGACGTGTTCGTAGCTTGCTGGGCCATCTCAGCGGGCAGTTAAGAGTCAACCACCTTGCTGTGGGTCTGGAGTTAGGTCTGTAGGCCAGACTAGGTAAGAATGGGAGTTCCCTTCCCTAAAGGATATCAGTGAACTGGGTGGTTTTTACAACAGTCAACAAGAGTTTCAAGAACATGTTTTAACTTAAGATTTTTCTTTCTGAGGAAAACAAAAAATTCAGGTTTTGTTTTGAAGTCAAATTCCATTCAGGTTTTGGGATTCAAACCTGGGCCCTCGGTGTTTCCAGGATTTGTGAATCATTAATCCAATGGCAATAACACAACACCCTTGGTGTGCGCACCAGCTCCCCACCCCCGGCTACCCAGGGTACGAATGCTAAGGATCATCAGGATTTGAAAGTATTTTGAGCGTGAGTTACATGATGAAAAATTAAAATAATTTTTGAGGTAAGCTTTTGAAGTTTGAATCTATTGTTCTTTTGCATTCCCTGAGGCAGTAACAAAGTTTCTTCAATGTTGGACACCATTCCAAATACAGTCTTATAGACTTGAAATTCTGACCAAACTTCAAAATCCCTCCCAACCTCAGTCTATCTCTGAGCTGGATCATAATATAGCTGCAAGTCTCTTTCACATTGACTCATGGAGTGAGGGCATTTCTTAAAATAGGACGGGAGGTAGAAAATGCAGCTTTTGTGACACATTTCTGCATTTGATAGGGTTTGCAGTTTTCCCTGAGTCTGTCTTTGCACTAACCAAAAATGAGATGTTATCACACATCTATATGATGTTAATTCTAAGTAAGCCCAATGAAGAGTTTTAACACCTTGCAGTCATCGGTGAGCATCTCTACTACTGACCAAGGTCATTGATATAGCTGCAGTGATGAAGGTCATAGTGTTGCTGTGAGGTTCTGGAACTGTGGTGGGTTATGGTTAGGCTTTGTTCTCTGTTTCTCTCCCCGCCCCAACACGATCAATAGTGACTTTGCATGAGCTGCCATGAAGACAAGGGGAGTCACTTTAGAATTTAGGGTAGAATACAGGATAGAATGTCAAGTGTCTTTAATGTTTGCACAAATACAGTTGATTCAGGACAAAAGCTAGTTTTTAGGCAAATATAAGAGTGTCATGGAGTTATACAGCACAGAAACAGACCTTTTTAGTGCAATTTACCCACGCTGACCTGATATCCCAATCTGACTTCATCCACTTGCCAGGCCCATATCCCTCTTAAACATTTCCTATTCATATGCCTATTCAGATACAATTACAACATTTAAAAAGATATCAGCCTCCTCCTCCACCTATGGCAGCTTGTTCCATACACACATCACCCTCTGGAAAAAGTTACCTCTCAGGACCTTTTTTAAAATCGTTCCCCTCTCACCTCACCTTAAACTTATGCCTTTAGTCTTGGACTAAGGCCGAAGTGAAACTGCTCATCCCAAAACTAGCCCAGCTCATCCCCGCCTCCCTAACCTGTTCTTCCTCTCACCTATCCCCTCCACCCCCCACCTCAAGCCGCACCTCCATTTCCTACCTACTAACCTCATCCCGCCCCCTTGACCTGTCCGTCCTCCCCGGACTGACCTATCCCCTCCCCACCTATGCTCTCCTCTCCACCTATCTTCTCCTCTGTCAATCTTCGGTCTCCCTCCCCCTCTCTCCCTTTTGTTTTCTGAACCCTCTCCCATCCCCCTTTTCTGATGAAGGGTCTAGGCCCGAAACATCAGCTTTTGTGCTCCTGAGATGCTGCTTGGCCTGCTGTGTTCATCCAGCTCCACACTTTGTTATCTTGGATTCTCCAGCAACTGCAGTTCCCGTTATCTCTCCCGGATCCCTGTTGTTTTCTGGTTTACCCGGGTGTGTTGATGGCATGCTTTGTCACATGCTGACTTGATATCAAAGGCAGTTCCCCTCACCTAACCACCTGAGTAAAGCATTTGACTGGATAGGATTTGTCATGCCCTTTCATAGGCAGGACATAATCTTAAACATTGCTGAATAGATGCCAATGTTGCTGATGTATTGAGATAACTCCACGAGGTGTGTGACTGAGTCTGGAGCTGCAGTGTTGGTCCTCCATAATCTTCACTATATCCAGTGTGCACGGCCATTTCTTGATGATTGGAGAGAATGAAATTGGCTGAAGGCTGGTATCTGTGATCCTAGGAACCCCTCACGATGTCCAAGTTGGGTCATCAATTGAGTTGTTCTAGCTGAAAGCAGATTCACCCTTGTATTTGGCACTCCTCATCGTTGAGGTGTTCCTTTTACTGTTGGGTCTCCTAATTACTCACTCATTTCTGACCAAGTATGGCAGGGCTGTAGAGCTTCGCCCTGATTTTGTTGCTGTGGAAACATTATAGCTGTTTCAGTAGCATGTACCCTCAGTCATTTTAATACATTGTTTTACAGCATTGGCACTTTTATTTTTAGGTATAACTGCTGCTGATCCTGGGCTGCTCATCTGTGCTCCACATTGAACCAGAATAGATCTCCTGGTTTGATGATAGAATGAAGATTGTCAGGCCAGATTGTGTTAGAATACAATTCTGTTACTTCTAATGTCCCATAGGCCTCTCATGGTACCCAGTTCTGAGCTGCTCGGCCTGTTCTAAATCTCTCCCATTTTAAGACAGTGGTAGTATCACACCACACCATGTGTGCGCCTTCAGTGTGAATACAGGAGCACCTTTCCATAAAGACTATACAGTTATCACCCCCACCAGTGCAACCATTACAAGTTTCACGGGTGCTGGTTAGATGGAACGATCAGTTCGATTTTTGGGTTTTCTGTCATTCCCCTTCTCTCTCTACCCACTGCAAGCTCTATGCTTAGATTGATATTCCGTCTGTCTGCTTTTCTTTCCTTGCAAAGCTCTTTCAACCCACAACTGTGGATCTATAGATCAGACCAAGGAGAGGAGAGCAGATAGATTTTCAAAATGGCATGAGGTAACTTGATGAGTTTTTAACAACAGCCCAGCCACTGTGACTAACTAGTATTTTTGCCTTATTCCAGATTTATTTATTTAGTTGAATTTAAGTTTCCCAGGTGCTGTGGTAGAATTTGAATTCTCATCTTTTCAATCTTTTGCCTTTGGATTGCTAGTCCAGTAGTGTACCTGTTGTATTTGTGTACACACGTGCGCACAAGCCAAAGGAAGGATCAGCGAGATGGATATTAAAGAAGCATGTTCAAGTAGAATAGTTTGGATAAATTGCTCAATTAGTACAATATATTAATAGGAAGGCTAGCAAGAGTCTAAACATTACTGAAAAAAAAAAGCTCATTTGTCTTTGTGTGTTTCCATGATATTTATACAGGACAATAGGCAAGGATGTCAGTTCAGCTCATTTTTTTTATTATTATTATTTATTATTACCTCTTATTATATTCTTTCTTGGAGTTGGGTGTTGCTTTATTTCCCATCCCTAACTGAGTGGCTTACTAGTTCAGTTCGGAGGGCAGCTAAGAGTCAACTAAGTTGCTAAGTGTCCATAGTCACATCTAGGCCGGGCCAGGTAAGGATGGCAGACTTCCTTTCTTTATATCCCAAATCCAAGGTTATGGCTTCGAGCCCACTGTGGGATGTCAGCACATAATCTAGATTTGGCATTTTTAGTTCCACTGAGTGAGTATGGTAATTTTTTTTTTGAGATGCCCGATTGAAGGTGGAGAGCCAATAACTCTGCCTGGTCAAGTAGATGCAAACAGCATCCAGGTAATTATTTAACCCTGACCAACAGCAGCAAAAACAAATGAACTAATAATTCATCTCGCTTGAGATTTATGGAGTTATGGGGTAATGGTGCATGCAGATTGTTTGTGTAGTGCCTTAGGATGGCTGGGGTTGTGTGAAGTTGCGGACAACTATAACCATTTTTAAAAGGCATCTGGATGGCTACGTGAATAGGAAGGGCTTAGGGGAATATGGGCTAGATACTGGCAAATGAGACTAGGTCAGATTGGGATGTCTGGCTGGTACAGACGAGTTGGACTGGAGGGTCTGTTTCCATGCTGTATGACTTTATGACCGAGTGTTTTACTAGGTTCCTTGTGGCTGCTGCTATGGCCGCCACGTTTTCTTTTGTGCTTTCAAATCATAGGTTAAAAGATTGACTCAGTTATAGTAACATGAGTTAACAGAAAGGGAAACTTTATACTAATGTCAAATACGACCAGTTGATTTGAATATTTAAAAAAGGAATGAGGATTGTTGAGGATAATTACATTTTTTGGAGTACAAAGTTAATCAGGCAGTTTTCTTCTTTTGTTTTCAGATTAGTTTGCTTGTATCATTAACAAAATATGGCAGAAACAGTGCAGATCTCTAATGAAGAGCTGGAAGAACTTCAGGCAGCATTTTCAAAAATTGGTGAGTAATCGCATTACCTAACCTCAGCAGTAGTTACCGAAGAGGAAGAGACACCAGGAAAGACTGACCGACTGGCCAGAATGTACATTGATTGTGCTTCAGGTTAACTTATATATGATGGCAACAGGTCCTGGTATTCCATCACTTTCAATACGAAGATGGTCCACCCTCTTATTGCCATTACCACTCCCATGTTGGTCATGCCAATTAAACTTAAGTTCTTGAAGATCTGGCTGTTCTATGAATGTCACTGAGTGGGTCACTGAGTAGTTAGCTGGCCCTGTATGGTTATCTGCCTTTCGTGTAACTCCCTCCCACTCAGAACCCATCTTTGCCGTCCCCAATGACTATCTCAAAACAAAGCTAATAAATACTGTAGGGGACATGTGGCTGCAAGGACAATATCACATTGTTTGGCAAAATGCAAATAAATTTGAGCAGAAACTTCCTACAAAGCATACAATTGGCGTCCACAGCTTCAAATCCCATAAAGCACAAACTTCACTGTCAGACATCCTACAATCGAGCTAGTCAGGAAACGGGCACGAAGGGGGAAGTCCTAAGCCATTTGACCATCTAAAGGCTTTTACTAACTTTTAATTCTTGTCTTTCAGACACTGATAACTCAGGATACATTGATAACAACGAACTCCATAACCTCTTTCAACAAGCGAATTTACAATTGCCAGGCTACAAAATTCGTGAAATAAGAGAAGAGCTCGCAGCTGCTGGGAGTCAGAAAGACCAGATTAGTTTTGAAGACTTCGTTGGAGTAAGTTACAACATGCCTGTTTGGATTTATTTTTGACTGCGAAGACTGGGTTCCTCAAATATTAAAACCCCATCACTGCATTTTCGGTTATGAAGAGAATCAAACTGAACCTTTATTGGTTGGGCCAGATGTTGCTGTCAAAGTGACTGCAGGAGTTCATGGTGCTAGCCATCATTTTTATGTGCACATCATGGTAACTGCTGCAGGCTGATACACCCTCTTGTGGTACACTGGTGGTGTCCCACGAGGTTGGGTTCAAGCTCCACCTGGTCCAGAGTCATGTAATAACACTTCTGAACAGGTCAGTTAGAAAAATAGGTTAAATTAAAACAAAACGAGAAGATTGCTAGCCAAGGTTCCCCCATTCCACTCTTCGATTCCTGAGAACCTCAAATTGCTGCCTGCCGCACTACTGTCCAAGTGCACTGAAAAGCATGATGGGGCTGTATCTGCATAGAAGATATGAAGTAAAATTGCCATAAAATGTTACATTTTGTCCAACCTTTTTTAAAAGTGATGTTAATTTCTGCCAAACAGCCTGTTTGGCACTACATGGTAACTATCTGTGCCGTCCCATTCCTTTAGACCTGAGTCTGTGTTTTGTTTTGAAATTTTAGAAATACAAAGTTTAGTTTTCTTTTGTCATTTTCCCTTTTTTTTCTCCACCCTCCCTAGCAAAGTAATATTTTTATTTTCCCACTCTGTTTATTTCACCTCCATGTTTGATTTGACATTGAATTCACCTATTCTAGCTTGCAATCACTTGTTCAAACCTTGCATCATTCAGTTCAAAATCTTTTGACCTCGCTGGTTAAGGAGAGATCTGTTTGCTGACCCTGTTCACTCTGTCCTATCCCTGACTGTGATGCTAATAGCTGATTTCATGCAGCAGGTTGCTGATGTTCTTAAACTTACAAGGGGCAATCTATCAAAAGACACCTTTTAAATACCCAGTCCAATAAAATGCAATTAATATACTCTGGAAATGAGCAGAATGATTTCATTCCAAGAGAATGAAAGAGTCAGAAATGTAAATTTAAACGTCAAGAGTCCAGAAAGTAGAAGATTGTTGATGAATGAAATGCTCTTTGAACAACATGTAGCTTCTGTGGACAGAGGGTTTGAATGAGGTACCATCACACTTTTATCACTGAAACTCTGGTCCCTGGAGTTTGTTCAGAAATCTATTCCAACATGCCACTTTCCCCTGAATCCTAGCATCGGAATCAGAAGAAATATCTCCGCCGTTTTTGATGTCAAATGTGACTCATAGGAAGATTGTCATGGTTGTTGGGAGTGTTGTCAGTCATCTAAGCTCCAGGCCATCTCTGCTGGAGCTCTTCAGTAGTGTCTGAGGCCCAACCATCTTCAGCTGCTTCTTCAGTAACCTTCCCTCCATCATAAGGTCAGAAGTGAGGATGTTCACCAATGATTGCACAATGCTCAGCACTATTTGCGAGTCCTCAGACACTGAAGCAGCCTGTGTCCAAATACAACAAGATTTGGACAATATCCAGGGTTGGGCTGAAAAGTGGTTGGTAATATTGATGCCCCACAAGTGTCTGGCAATGACTATGCCAAACCAAAAATTCAATGGAATTACCATCACTGAATTTCCCATTCTCCAGAAAAAGAACTGGAGCAGCCACATGAACAGTAGCTACAAGAGCACGTCAGAGGCTAGAAATACTGCAGTGACTAACTTGCCTCCTGACTTCCCAGAGCTCGTCCACAAGGCACAAGTCAACAGTGTGATGGAATACTCCCCACTTACCTGGATGGGTGCAGCTCTAACAGTCGAGAAGCATGACATCATCGAGGACAAACGTGTCCTTTTGATTAGCACACAATCCACCATGTTCAACATGTACTCCCTCCACCAGCAATGCTCAGTCGCAGCCATCTGTGTTACCAACAAGATGCATTGCAGGAACTCTCCGAAGGTCCTTAGACGGTAGCTTCTAAACCCATGACTTCCTTATGTCTAAAAGGACAAAAACAGCAGATAAACAGGAATACGACTGTCTGCTAGTTTGCCTCCAAGCCACTCCCCAAATTGACTTGGAAATATATTGCTGTTCTTTCAGCATTGTTGACCCAAAATCCTGGAATTCCCTCTTATAAGGGCATTGTGGACAAGTAAACTACAGCAGTTCAAGACAACACCTCGCCACCACCTTTGCAAGAGCAACTAAGACCGTAAGACATGGGAGTGGAAGTAAGGCCATTCAGCCCATCAAGTCCACTACGCCATTTAAATCATGGCTGATGGGCATTTCAACACCACTTCCCTGTACTCTCCCCATAGCCCTTGATTCCTTTTGAGATCAAGAATTTGTCGATCGCTGCCTTGAAGGCATCCGACGTGCCGGCCTCCACTGCACTCTGCAGCAATCATGGGCAAGGATGGGCAAAATATACTGACCAGCCAATGATGCCCCAAATAAATAATTTTAAAGGGCCAACTGTCTTGGAATCCTTGTGGGGGAAGGAGTTAATTGTTTTCTGACATGAGTCAGAAAGCTGTGATGCCAATACAACTTTTGCTCAGGAAATATCCTGTGACAGAAGCTGAAACTGTGGTCCCATTGGACGTATAATTTGGATAACTGTACTATATTTCATTTTTCAATCCAGCATCTAAGAGTGGCCTACACTGGTATAGAGGCTCGGGGGTTGGGTCTGCATATATATCCTGCCTGGCCTCACTCACACAAGTGAGCACCCCTTCACAGGCTGCTAGTCCTCCACTCAGCTGGGGCGTCATCTCAAACTGCCAAGACCAGGTTGTTCCTGGCTTTCCAGTCATCATTGAATCCTCCCACCAGCTTGTGTGGCCGATCTGGTCCATGGAGTCTGGATAGAAGCAACTTGATGGGCTTGATTACCTTTTTTCATGCTTCTGATTTTCCTGTGCTACCAGAAGGTTGCAAGGCCCTTTTGATTTCCCAAATTTCCAGTTATAATTGAAGTCGATTTCCACAAGGCACGGGAATATTTAACAAATCATGCCTTGGTCTCTTTTTCACTTTACGTTGGTTCAAACAAACCTAGACAAGCAGTACTTGGAAAGTCTTCATATCCTATGCTCCTCATTCCCATTTATATGTAAATTATTGCATTTGAACTAATTACAAATGTTACTTCATTTTCAAAAGCTGCATCAATGAATAACAAATCAACAGTAAATCCTACATTTTACCTACAAGAAAAATCTTCTCGCTTGACACAAAATCAGTACGATGGCCCTTTCATGATGGCGTTTTTTAAAATTTTGTTTCTTTTTCTCACCAGCTTCCTCTGCCTCTTGCTCACCTTTCCCTCCCTTCTTGATATTGAACCTTTCCTGATCACTAGCAGTCCCAGAATTTTGCTCGAATATTCTCTCCCTTTTTTTTTTCTTTTTTTTAAATCTGACTCCATGAAGAAGACCAGTTTGGATATTTTCTAAATCAACCTGTTTAGAGGTGTTATAATACATGTCCGGAGCATGTGGGACTTGAATCCAGGTCTCCTGGCTCAGAGGTGGGGGCTACCACAATGCTGTCTTGAGGGTCACAGTTTAATCTGAACCTGTTCTCATTCAATCCCTGTGGAGATGGTGTAGTAATGAATGAGGGATGATCCAGAGAAATTGAGACTAAATTGAGATGTCTTTGGGTCAAGGTCACATGCGAGCATGAATTTCTGTGCAAGGTGTGATTGCTAGCCATGCAAAAGCACTAAGCCTCATTGCAATGCTGGGAAACCTACCACGAGCCTCCGCTTAAAACTGGGTGTTCTTTGGATTTGAATGAGGGAGCCACACACCATTTGGCTGGGTGGAGATCTGTCACTCCAGGTTGGAGCTATGGTTGTAACCCCAAAATCCCTGCAGTACAGGTTAGGCCTGTTTATAGGGGTAAGTGAACATCACTGAAACTAGATACTACTGCCAAAGTATCTTTCAGGTGATGGTTCAGCTTTTGTCCCTTTTTCTACAGCTTGATCTCCACAGCTGTTCCTATGAGTTTTCACTTACACGTGGCTGTTTTTTAAACCCACAATTATAGAAGGCATTTTGCCCCAGGAAATCAGATTGTTCAAATCTTAGCTTATTATGATTACAAGAATGAACTTAGTTATGAGGATAGAGTGGACTTCATTGGAGCTGTAGCATGAGCCCAGAGCCAGGGAGACGATGAAGCATTATCGTAAATTTGAACTATTTCTTCATTGGTTGTGATAATGTTACTGAAAGCACGAAATAAAAGTAATCACAAAAGTATTATCGTATAAAGATTAGGGAAAAATCTTTACACGGATGCTGATTTAGAATGTTACAGAATTCATAAATTCTTTTGAAACTGAAATAGGTGATTGGAATTGAAATGTCTCGGGGCAGCAGAATAAGATGTCATGGTTGGCAGGTGAAAATAGTTTTTTGTTATCATAGATAACAAGGTGTAGAGCAGGCCAAGCAGCACCAGAGGAGGAGGAAAGCTGACATTTCGGGTCTAAACCCTTAAGAAGTGGCCTGTTTCTGTGATAGAAAACTCAAATGATTTTCATCTTGACTTCCCTAATTCATTGTTGTCACTTTAGTTACAGTAAAACAAATGTTGATTTTCTTTTCAAAGTACTTTTATTGGTTATGTTATGATGCAATCATACTTTAGTTTTATATGTATGGCTGACAAAATATGGCTGCATCTTGTTTCTTCTTTATATATAGGCTGCATTTCCAAAATTTTTTTGTTGCCTTTTGAGGTTGCCCTCTGAAATGTAAGAATAATTGTCTCGTGTATTTTCACAGCTTTTCTATGGCTTAAAGAGCAGTGATGTTGCAAAGACATTCAGAAAACAACTCCTGAAAAAGGAGGGAATCTGTGCCGTTCATGGAACTGAAAAGTCTAGCGAAGGAACTCAGCACTCCTACTCTGGTAAGCCAAGCCCTGTTTGTAACACCTAGGTCAAAGTAAGCTACTGTCTACTTTTGAGCTGAAAAGTGGATTTGCATGCTTTTTGTCAGATATATTTCAGGGGGAGCTGGATTGGCCTATGACGGGAAAATAAATATTTCTGTTTTAATTCATTTTCTGGGATGTGAGTGTCACCAGCTGGCAAGCATTTATTGTCTGTCTCTAGTTGCCCTTGAGATGGTGGTGAGCTGCCGTCATGAACTGCTGCAGTCCACCTGCTGTGGGTTAATAAGAAGCCATTAGGATTTTGGCCCAGTGTCAGTGAAGGAATGGTGATATATTTCCAAATCAGGATGGTGAGCTCCTTGGAGAGCAACTTGAAGGTGTTACTATATATCTATTGCCCTTGTCTTCCAATCCATATGTGGACGTATTGGGCCCAAGTGGCCTCTTTCTCCGCTGTCCATTCTGTAATTTGATAATGATCGCCTTTGTCTACTCTTAAAATAGTTTTCAGAATGCAGATATACAGTTCATGCTATATTTATTAATAAGGTTGCCTGATTGCAACCTTGGTTCCTGAGCATACAACTCCCTATTTAGTGGCTGCGGTTTAGTCCAAAATACATGTTCAGGGAATTCGTGGATTTGAATCCCGCCATGGCAGATGGCGAATTTGAATTTGAATTTTAAAAGTATGGAACAGAAATCTCCTCTAATGGCTTCCAGATAACCAATATTGGTTATTGTAAAAACACTTTTGACTCTCTGTCCCTTTTTAGGGAAGAAAAATTTGCCATCTTTACCTGGTCTGGCCTACACATTAACTAGGAATAGTGGGTTGATAATTATGCCACATTGTTCCAAAACTTGTCCACATGTGTAATGCCAATTGCAATGAGACCACCTAAATTATCAATTTGATTTGATTTATTGTTGTCACACGTACCTAAATACAATTAAGCGTTTTGTTTTGCAAGCAGTACAGTCAGATCGTGACATAACTTGTCATAATAGATCATGAGGAGTTTGGACAGAGCGACGCATACAAGGTTACAACTGCGCAGTAGGTGCACTAAAGCAATTTTCCTGACTGGCTGCTACCCGGACAAAAGCAGTTCACTCTAGGTTTTCATCAATAAGTAACAGTACATCTGTTTATTGTAACAGGCTTTAACTTGTACAAAAACAATGGAAAGAAAGGATTTCTACTCTATGCAACCTTAACCATACCACTTGAGGAATGTTTGGGATCCATTTCGATAAAGACAGACAAAAGACAAATGGTTTAAAACATAAGTAATGGGTAGAAAGAGAATATTGGTTAAACAGAATTCCAAAGGATCAAAGTTCCTGACCACTGGGTAGAAAGTACTTTTTTTAGCACTAGTTTTTTGGTTCTTGCAATAGTGCGATATTATCGTGTGTCATTGGTTGACCCTCAGTTCTTGTGGTATTTACTCTCAAAATCTCCTTTTTTTTTTAGCTTTCAGCAACATTGTACTGCACAGCTCAACCATGTGCAACACTTGATTTTCAAGTTGCAAAACATTCTTGTTTTATTTAAGTTGTAACAGTCCAATTTCCATTTCATTTATTGTTCTAAAACATAGAAACTGTGGACTCTTGTAATGTGACTCCAGACTCCTAGCAACATGATCGTTAACGACCCTGTGAAATGGCCCAGACAGACACTTCAAAGGCACTTGGGAATGGGTGGGAGATGCCAGCGATGCCCACACCTCCATGCAAGAACAAAGGAGGAAAGGAAAAGTTTCCACAACATTGAGATAATAAGGTGTAGAGCTGGATGAACACAGCAGGCCAAGCAGCATCTTAGGCTCCATCCCCGCATCTTTGACTTGTCTGTCTCCCTCCTGTCCACCTATCTTCTCCTCTATCCATCTTCGATCCACCTCCTCTCTCTCCCTATTTATTTCAGAACCCTCTTCCCCTCCCCCATTTCTGATGAAGGGTCTAGGCCTGAAACGTCTAAAAGCTTTCCTGCTGTTCTGCTTGGCCTGCTGTGTTCATCAAGCTCTAAATACTGTTATCTCAGATTCTCCAGCATCTGCAGTTCCTACTCTCTCTTTCCATATCATTGAACTAGATTTTTATCTGCAGGAAAGGTTGGAACATAGCATAGGTTGGGACTAGTGTGGTAGACGGTATACACATAGCACAGTCTTTGCTTTGTTCTGGGCACTCTAGCTGTTTGTATCCCAGAACAAGGCAATGGAAAGAAAAAGCAAACTGTTTAGCTAGGTTGTGTGTGCAAAGGACCTTCTCTCTTATACTCCTGACCTCCACAAATTGCCTTTTAATTTCTCATTAGTGGAACTTTAAGCAAATAAGAAACATGAAAATAATATTTACAGACTTACTGTGTGACTTTTTGCTGTTAAAACTTTTAAATGTCACTCACTATAATATTTGTTAATATTTTGTAATCTGCATACAGCAGTCAGAAATAATAAATTATCATGCATATCCAAATCAATTGGATGTCTAGTGAATTTTACAGACATCTATCCTGAGAGATTTCAATCAGTTTCCCCATACATATACCATACTGGACGTAATTTTTCCTTACAATTAATATGGTTTTGGCAGTAGTTTGAGAAATCACCATTGTGTTGTAATGATTGATGCACTATTCAGTTGAGAAGTGGCCCAAATGCCTGTTGGGAAACTTATTTCAATTTATTAAAAATTTACAGGAAATTATGCAACTAAGTGTTGCCATCAAGGATTACCAAATTTCTGAGAAGTACAAAGGGGTGATGGCTTTTGTGTATAATGCAATTGATGATGACACAAGCATCATTGAATACAGCGTCTTGCCCACGTGCTGGACATTGTGGATTTCGCCACTCAATGAGCTGTTTCAACTGGAGTTTACCTCCACGCCAACATTCAGTTGTGAGGCTCAGTTTCGCACCAGGTCAATGTACCTGATCTGAGCTGTTGGTGTCGGCTAGTGTGAGGGTGTCTCTATCACCTCTTCAAGAGCTGCTGGCTCATCAGGGTCAAAGCTAGCACTTCTTTCCTAGCAGCGCCAACTGATGGGAGTAGTCACTGCTGAGACTGCAGCTCATCCCTGATGTGGGCTAGACTTGATTCAAACAGACTGACCTTGCTGGGGCATGCCTGGCTGAGGGCATGGGTCAGTTGGGTAAAATACCAGTGAGGGGATGCTCCCAAGTGGGCACTAGTCATCCACTTAAGGGCCGCAGTTAGCTTCAGGGTTGGGCAAGTCACCAAAAACCAACCCTTATACTGGTACATCAGCTGCACAGGTGGGGACGTTATCATATAGGGGAGCAGGAGCTGGGGACATGGTATGGGATGGGGGTATTTGCTGGCAGATGTGAGATGGTGAGGGAAATGTGGTGAATGGAAAGTTCTATAAGGCGGCGATTTTTGGCCCACTACTTTCATAGTAGCTCTCAATAGAACAGAACAATTAGTCCCACTCCCTGCTGCTATCTAGTCATTCCACCACCACCCGTGCCTGCCCCCACCTTCTGGAGCAGTTTTTTTCCTCCAAGTGCCCACTTGGTTCCCTTTTACAATAATTATTTGTATTTGTTTCCATGGGCAGTGCGTTTGAGGTTATTATAAGAACATGCAGTGTAGTCGCTGCATAACAAGTATTCCTCCTTGCATTCCGTTCCCTAAATGAATAACCTATATCTCATTGTACCATGATAATCCGTGATGAAGCTAATGCCTATTAATCAAAGGGTGAAGGATTCCAATTAGCAATGCTGGCTAGCATTCTTTTAATACCACTCCTCCTCTTATTTTAAAAGCACAATGTCTGTGTTGTTAGGAGTACTCAAAAGTGAATCTTTGGTCAATTCTTGGCAGTATGAGTTTTGTGCTGTCAGTTATTGCTGTGTTACAGTATTGAGAAATGCACTGTGCAAGAGAGGGGTTAAAACAAAAAAAAATTTTGGCTCCAGGAGTCCTCTGCACATTGGTCATTTGTCTAACAATGAAAACATTCAAGTGTGATCTTATTTATTGCAGAGGAAGAAAGGTATGCCTTTGTTAATTGGATCAACAAGGCTTTGGAGAAGGATCCAGACTGTCAGCAACTGATTCCTATGGATGCCAATAGTGATACTGAGCTCTTTGCTGCTGTTGGAAATGGTATCATCCTTTGGTAAGTATTTCTGCTTTCGCCCCACACATTCCTGCCAATATGGCTGTGGTCTAAAACAGCCTGATCAGCCTTTATTGACCCAAGCAGACATTTGTCTTGGAGCAGAGAACATCCGACATCAATAAGTTCCCTGACTTTGCCAGTTGTCACTCTTTCTGACAGGGAACGAACAGAGGCAGTGGCAATAAGGCAGTAACTCTTATGTCCATGTTTTACAGAAGACTGAACTTGAAAGGAAATGATGAGGAGTTCTCATGGTGCTGTGGCGGTATCCCTGTCCCAGGACTGGGAGTCCTGGGTTCAAATTGCACCTGCCCCAGAAGTAGGTTGTAACATCCCTGGCTAGTTTGACTAAAAATATATACAAGTAAATGAACACATTCCCCACAATAGTCACCACAGATTTTATGTAAAATGAGTGAGCATGATCTACACATGTATTCAGCTTAGTGGACATTCTTATATCATGCAAAGCCATTTGGGATTCTTGCCTTTTATTGTCAGGCTTTGAATACTAGAGCAGGGAGGTTATAATGGAGCTGTATGTAATATTAGTTGGGCTCCAACCGATGTATTGTGTGCTGCTCTAGTCACCCATTATAGGAAAGATGTGATTTCTCTGGGGAGGATGTAGAGGAGATTTACAAGGATGTTACCTGGGCTGGAGCAGTTCAGCTATGAGATTGGAGTTGTTATCCTTTAAAGCTGACAAAAAGCTGAGGGAAGGAACTCATTGAGGTGCAAAATTGAGAGGCAGAGACAGGTTAGTTGGGGAGAAATCAGTAACCGGGGACACCAGGGTCTTAAAATAAGGAGGAGATTTAGAGAGGATTTGAGGTAAAGAACCTTCACTCAGAGGGTTGTAGGTAACTGGAATTCCATTGTCTAAAAGAACAGTGAAGGAGGGAACTCTTGAGCCTTTTTAAAGTATTTGTTTCAAGTGCTTGTTTAATGTTAATTACAACCTACCAGCTAAGTGCTGGAAAAAGGGATCAGGTTAGATGACCTGGACATGATGGGTTGTAGGGCCTCTTCTCTGTGCTGTAAAACCTCGGTACTCTTTGTGGTACTGGCGTCTGGAGTATTGCAGATTTGGGAATCAAACCATCAAGATGGCAATATTCACTGGGAAGGACAGATCACTGGAGGCAGAACAAACTGAAGAGACTGAATGGCTTCTTGTGCTTGTCTTCTGCACTGTTTCGCACACCCTCCTTTATGCAAAAACCCAACTGGTCTTCAGGAATCGCTTGACTTGATCAGTGATCATTTCTTTCTTTAGTTACTGCTCTGTTTGTATTCCCATGTCTATTGCCGAAAAGAATTGAAAGTGCTGGGAGTACCCTGGTAGTATTAGGAGGGCAAAAAACAGAATTAATGTTTCATTTTGGGGTGTTCTGAAGAAAGGACCTCGACCTGAAAGATTAACCTGATTTCTGTCTGTCAGCCCACTGAGTGTTTTCTGTTTGCATTTTAGAGCTCCTGCAAACATAGTATTTTGACTGTTTTATGCATGCTCTGTGTTAAAGAGGCTTTCTCTTCTCCTTTTATACACACCTCCCAGAACCCCACCTCAAGGCTGGGAGTGCACTTGTGATCCCTGTACTTGGGTGTCTTCCAAGGCAGTTCTTCAGTCAATTGTGTGATAAAACTGACAGTAACTCTTGCACCAATGTTATCCCTCCTCAAGAATCACAGCAAGTAGACACCAATGTAATTGGTCTAAGATTATGGGTCAGGTAGCCATTGAATTTCCATCTTGCACCTTTGCTACCTGCACTTCACATTCAAAATCACCTCCATATCACATTGGTCTTAATGGTGCAAGAATATATAAATACCCAAATTTATAACATTAATTTACCATGTCTGAGTCACTGATATATCTTTTGAGCATCCTTTCCACCTACTTTTCAGAAATAACCCCACAGAGGCCAATATCCCATCATCAAGTCACCCGTTAATTTACAGAGTCCTTGATACTGATCCAGCTCCCTCACAGCTACCTGTGAGTGAACAGGATGTCTGACACCCCTGTTTATGCCTATCAGCCAGGGTTTCCTGGGGCTGTTAAGTTGATCTAATCACAACTCCTCCTATGAGCTCCATCTGGTTGATCTCATTACAGTCACAACACTTTCCACTAACTATACAGTTACGACCATATTCTGGTTAATTCGTATGTTCACACTGCCACAGTGTCATCAAGATGTACAGCGCAAAAAAATGTCCCTTTGGCCCATTGAAGTCTGTGCTGATCAAAAACAACCACCACACTATCCTAAGAGATAATGGGAACTGCAGATGCTGGAGAATCCAAGATAACAAAGCGTGGGGCTGAATGAACACAGCAGGCCCAGCAACATCTTAGGAGCACAAAAGCTGATGTTTCGGGTCTAGACCCTTCATCAGAAAAAGGATTTTCTGATCCTTTTGTGCTCCTAAGATGCTGCTTGGCCTGCTGTGTTCATCCAGCCCCACACTTTGTTACCAAACTATCCTAATCCCATTTCCCAGCACTTGGCCCATAGCCTTGTGTGCTTTGGCATCACTGGTGCACATAAAAATATGTTTTAAATGTTGAGGTTTCTGTCTGTACCACCCTTAGACAGTAAGTTCCAGGTTCCTGTTTTCAGGTGGAAAAAGTGTTTTTTTTTGTTTTCCTCAATCCCCTCTAAACCTCCTGCCCCCTACCTTTAACCTATACCCCTTTGCTCATTTGATCCCTACGTCAAAGGGGAAAAATTCCTTGTCAACCAAATATAAAAGACTCATACTTTTCAGTCATGCTCTTCAGTCTTATCTGCGCTAAGGTTTAAAAAACCAGTTTATCCAATCTCTCATAACTGAAACTCTGCAGCCCAGGTAAAGCTCCTCTGTACCCTCTCCAATACTGTCACTTCCCTCCTAGAATGTGGGTTCCAGAAATGCACACAATACTCTAGCTGTGGCCTAAGCAACCTTTTTGTAAAGTTCCAGTATCACTTTCCCTGCTCTTAAATACAATGCCTCTCCAATAAAGCCAAGAATCCCTTCTGCCTTCCCAGTCACTTTGTCCGCCTGTCCTGCTGCCTTTAGGAATGGAGGACGTGCACATCAATGTCCCACTGATCCTTGGTACTTCCCAGGGTCCTAGCATTCATGTATATTTTTAATTTTTTTTGTGTGGGTACTATTGGCGAGGCCATCTGTAGTTTCCCAAGGTTGCCATCTTGATTTTCTGCTGAGACCGGAGGGGTTGTGGACTTTAAGATTGTGGATGGCTGCTTACTAATAGACTACTTTGTCCTGGTTAGTGGTGAGGTCTTCATGTATTGGAACTGCACATCCATCCGCGTAGTTTTGCATCGTACTACTGACCTGTCACTTTGTAGGTGGTAGACCTCTCTGCTTTGGGAAAGTCAGGCTATGAGCCATTCAAGGCAGAATGGCTGGCCTGTAATCTGGTGTGAGAGCATTTCTGTTCCAGCTGAGTCTTTCATCGGACATAACACTCCCAGTTGTTGCTTGGTGATGATAATGTCATTGAATGTCAAGGGGATGGTTAGCCAGCATTGTTGAAGATAGTCAAGCCAAGGTATATGTGTGATGGAAATGTTACTTACCACTTATCAGCCTAGTCAGTACTTGTAGCAAAGTCTCCTTCAGGATTTGAGAAGTAAATGTAGGAACCTACATGGGTCCTGGCTATCCCTGCATTTTCTACATGGGGTTCACATTTATTTGAGATTAGGATGATCACAAGGTTCACCCAGTACATCCCAATTGGCCTGATGTGTCCTGCCACTATCCGCATCAGAGAGAGCCACATTTGTCTTTCTATACTGTCTGGGTGCTGTATTAATTGACATCACTATCCTATGCTTAGAATATGGAGTCAAGCAGTTGGTCATAGAGCTGTGTACCCACCTCTGTTATCCCACCTCTGGGTCCCAGAAGGGTGTCACCAAGCTGGCATCATTTCTGTCTCTGGAACAGGAGGCCCAGGTTTAGGTCTCACTTGCTCCAGATGTGTTCCAAATCTCTGAACAGAGCCAATTAGAAAACCTCTAAAACAGGCATTTTGATGGATAGTGCACAGGAGTGAGTGGAGCGTTTTTAGTTCCAAGGTGATCCAACATTCATTTCACACAAAACCAAATCTTGTGGGAGTGCTAACTTAACTGTACTACTTTCAAACACAAGGCATGTGCGTGAGCATAATTTTTCTAAATTTAATCTGTTCTAATCAACTTTTTCATTGATGCTATTACACACCTCTGGAGCAGATGGACTTGAATTAGGGCCTTCTGGTCCAGGGGTAGGAATAGTACCACTGTACTACAAGTGAGTGAACATAATTCTTACCAATATAATAAAATGTGAGGCTGGATGAACACAGCAGGCCAAGCAGCATCTCAGGAGCACAAAAGCTGACGTTTCGGGCCTAGACCCTTCATCAGAGAGGGGGATGGGGTGAGGGTTCTGGAATAAATAGGGAGAGAGGGGGAGGTGGACCGAAGTTGGAGAGAAAAGAAGATAGGTGGAGAGAGTATAGGTGGGGAGGTAGGGAGGGGATAGGTCGGTCCAGGGAAGACGGACAGGTCAAGGAGGTGGGATGAGGTTAGTAGGTAGATGGGGGTGCGGCTTGGGGTGGGAGGAAGGGATGGGTGAGAGGAAGAACAGGTTAGGGAGGCAGAGACAGGTTGGACTGGTTTTGGGATGCAGTGGGTGGAGGGGAAGAGCTGGGCTGGTTGCGTGGTGCAGTGGGGGGAGTGGACGAACTGGGCTGGTTTAGGGATGTTTAGGGTTTAGGGTTTAGGGGGAAGGGGAGATTTTGAAACTGGTGAAGTCCACATTGATACCATTAGGCTGCAGGGTTCCCAGGCGGAATAGGAGTTGCTGTTCCTGCAACCTTCGGGTGGCATCATTGTGGCACTGCAGGAGGCCCATGATGGACATGTCATCTAAAGAATGGGAGGGGGAGTGGAAATGGTTTGCGACTGGGAGGTGCAGTTGTTTGTTGCGAACTGAGCGGAGGTGTTCTGCAAAGCGGTCTCCAAGCCTCCGCTTGGTTTCCCCACTGTAGAGGAGGCCACACCGGGTAGAATGGATGCAGTATATCACATTGGCAGATGTGCAGGTGAACCTCTGCTTAATGTGGAATGTCATCTTGGGGCCTGGGATAGGGGTGAGGGAGGTGGTGTGGGGACAAGTGTAGCATTTCCTGCGGTTGCAGGGGAAGGTGCCGGGTGTGGTGGGGTTGGAGGGCAGTGTGGAGCGAACAAGGGAGTCATGGAGAGAGTGGTCTCTCCGGAAAGCAGACAGGGGTGGGGATGGAAAAATGTCTTGGGCGGTGGGGTCGGATTGTAGATGGCGGAAGTGTCGGAGGATGATGCGTTGTATCCGGAGGTTGGTGGGGTGGTGTGTGAGAACGAGGGGGATCCTCTTGGGGCGGTTGTGGCGGGGGCGGGGTGTGAGGGATGTGTTGCGGGAAATACGGGAGACGCGGTCAAGGGCGTTCTCGATCACTGTGGGGGGAAAATTGCGGTCCTTGAAGAACTTGGACATCTGGGATGTGCGGGAGTGGAATGTCTTGTTGTGGGAGCAGATGCGGCGGAGGAATTGGGAATAGGGGATGGAATTTTTGCAGGAGGGTGGGTGGGAGGAGGTGTATTCTAGGTAGCTGTGGGAGTCGGTGGGCTTTAAATGGACATCAGTTACAAGCTGGTTGCCTGAGATGGAGACTGAGAGTTCCAGGAAGGTGAGGGATGTGCTGGAGATGGCCCAAGTGAACTGAAGGTTGGGGTGGAAAGTGTTGGTGAAGTGGATGAACTGTTCGAGCTCCTCTGGGGAGCAAGAGGCGGCGCCGATACAGTCATCAATGTACCGGAGGAAGAGGTGGGGTTTGGGGCCTGTGTAGGTGCGGAAGAGGGACTATTCCACGTAACCTACAAAGAGGCAGGCATAGCTGGGGGCCATGCGGGTGCCCATGGCCACCCCCTTAGTCTGTAGGAAGTGGGAGGAGTCAAAAGATAAGTTGTTGAGTGTGAGGACGAGTTCAGCTAGGCGGATGAGGGTGTCGGTGGAGGGGGATTGGTCGGGCCTGCTGGACAGGAAGAAGCGGAGGGCCTTGAGGCCATCTGCATGCGGAATGCAGGTGTATAGGGACTGGACGTCCATGGTGAAGATGAGGTGTTGGGGGCCAGGGAATTGGAAGTCCTGGAGGAGGTGGAGGGTGTGAGTGGTGTCACGGACGTAGGTAGGGAGTTCCTGGACCAAAGGGGAGAAAATGGAGTCCAGATAGGTGGAGATGAGTTCGGTGTGGCAGGAGCAGGCTGAGACGATGGGTCGACCAGGGCAGGCAGGTTTGTGGATTTTGGGAATTCTTACCGATGCTTTGTTTCCCTATTTCCAGACTTTCACTTGGTGCCCCAAATTTGTCAACTGATTACTTAATCGGTTGGCAGCTTTCCATAAATGAATTTGTAATCCCCATCTCACCTTCTGCCACTTCCTTTTCATGTCATGTGTTTAACATTTCTGTAAGAGTCTTGGAAATGCTCCTCTTAATCAGTCCCCTCCCCCACTCCCAGTTTGAGTTGTCTG
Source organism: Stegostoma tigrinum (assembly GCF_030684315.1). NCBI lineage: Eukaryota > Metazoa > Chordata > Chondrichthyes > Orectolobiformes > Stegostomatidae > Stegostoma > Stegostoma tigrinum. The sequence continues at coordinate 73,963,283 of NC_081365.1, forward strand.
GAGAGAGGGAGAAAGAGAGACATAACATTCAACTTAAGTTCAGTGGTATTGTGTACAGATCCCTTGGTTACTTCAGCTCCAGAAACAGGAATGTGCGTCTGAATGATTCTAATAGAAACCCAGAAGTAATTTGTTTCTGCTGTCTATAACCAGAGAATTCCTCACTGTGCAGTTGGAAAGGGTAGAATGGATAAGGTCTTAATGTTATTGTTGTTGTTCGTGTTCTTGTTGTTGTCAATTTTTTCAAAACTATTTTTTGTTCCTTGTTCTTAGTTACCTCTAGGAAGGTTTGTGGGATTTGTTTGTTTCAATTTTTCTTTTGATTTGCTGGCCACTAGGTCTCTGTCATGGATATTTTTCATTTTATACATTTCTGATCAACTTCTTTTTTAATCTAGTAAAATGATCAATCTGTCAGTACCTGACACCATTGATGAGAGGACGATTAACAAAAAGAAGCTCACCCCATTCACTATACAGGTAGCCAGCTCAGCTTGCATAAATTCTTATTAATTCAGCCTATGTGCCATTTTAACACTGCATTAATGTGCTTGTCTTTGACAGCAAGATACATTGCTGGCTGCCAGAATGACTTTGACTTTGCTTTCTCTTAACTGTGACACATACAGATGTTCACCACTGCTTACAACCTTTCCTTATTTTTGCAGGAGAATTTGAATCTGGCTTTGAATTCTGCCTCAGCAATTGGGTGCCATGTAGTTAACATCGGTGCTGAGGATCTCAAAGAGGGGAAGCCTCACCTTGTCTTAGGTCTGTTGTGGCAGGTCATCAAAATTGGCCTGTTTGCAGATATTGAACTGAGCAGAAATGAAGGTAGGTGCTGGTGTCAGCTCAAGGGCAGCAGTCTGATCCCTTTTAACAGGGTGGACGCTGGGAAGTTGTTTCCGTTAGGGAGACTAGGACCTGTGGGCACAGCCTCAGAATTAGAGGGGGTAAATATAAAACTGAAATGAGGAGACATTTCTTCAGCCAGAGGGTGGTAGGCCTGTGGAATTCATTGCCGCAGAGTGCAGTGGAGGCCGGGACGTTAAATGCCTTCAATGCAGGGATTGATAAATTCTTGATCTCATAAGGAATCAAGGGCTACGGGTTGAGTGCAGGGAAGTGGAGTTAAAATGCCCATCAGCCATGATTTAAATGGCGGAGTGGACTCGATGGGCCGAATGGCCTTACTTCCACTCCTATGTCTTATGGTCTTATAGTTTTAGGTTTATGGGTTGATTTAAGTTAACGATTGTTCCACTTGTAATGAAAAGCACATTCTAAAGGAAAGCTATTTCTTAAGTCTGTTCTGCTGTCCGCTTAGATGATGGCTGAACTGATTCTTAACCTCGAACTTGCCTTAGGTAAAAGTGTAAATGGTTATCGACCTATCTACCATACTGTCTTCAGTTGGGCAGAAGATAAGTGTGTACACGTGTACGAATAGATTCAAGAACAGCTTCTTCACTGCAGCTAGTAGATTTTTGAATGGACCCTCAAATTTTAAATTTGATGTTGAGCTTACTGTCTGTGCACCTTCTTTGGAGCTATTACATTGTATTCTTTGCTCTGTACTATTACCTTAATGAACTTTGTACGGTGTGATCTGCCTGTACTGCTTGTAAACAAAACTTTTCACTGTACCTGGATATGTGACAAAAATCAAATCAAGTCAATCGCAGTTTTACGTTTTTTTTATTAGTTGCTCCACAGGCTCAATAAGATTTTGAGAGACAGGGATATAGATTTCCATAACTCTTAGTGTGACAAAATATTTCCTCACCTTCAACACTTGAAAATCAAAGAGTTAGATCACTAAGTTAGGTTGCCTTCCTTTTGACCAGAGGAAATAGGTTTAATTGACCATATCAACTCCATTTTAAATAATATCTTAAATACTTTTTGTCAAGTTACCCCTTAACATTTCAGATTCAAGAGACTGAGTCTAATCTCCTGAACCCAAATAGTCCTGGTATCGTTCTGGGTTGTACCCACTTCACTGGTCCCTAATGACACATTCTTGTGACTTCCACATATTGGACCTTAACCCACTAAGGTTTATAATCCCCCAGGCTGCAATCTCAGGCCAAGAATTAATATTGTAACATTTCTGTTTTAATTTCCCCCTTAGTCATGGTCAGTGAGTGGTGAATCTACTGGAAGATTTCCTTCACACTCTCCTGGCTTGAGCACAGCCAAGTACCTCAACTAGTATAACGTTGGTAATGGACACTGTGTGCGTGACAGTAAATCTGAGATAGATGTGAGCCTGGGTAACCCAGCTCATAAGGGGCAGTAGCAGCTCAAAGGTGCAGACTTTCGGGAATTGGCCAGCCAGTAACCCTCGTGCTTCCATTTGAGTTAGGATGACATCAATTCGACAAACCTACGTTTTTCAATTTGTCGATCATGTGACTGATTACACTGTGTCACTCAGCAAAAGTGACCTGACAGAGGAGCAGTTGTGAATTCTAACCATGTTACAGTCTGATACTATTGAAGCTGTACTGTTTTTAGCAAACTGTGTGCCAATTAGCCTCTGTCTCTCAATGCTCCCCATCCGCACACCCTTGGAGTTGGAAATCCAGTAGTTATTCATCATGGACATAGATGTCATTGTTATTTCGGTCAAATCAGCACTCCAGAACACAGCTTTTTTTTCTTTGAAGAGTTTTGAGGAGAGGGGTGCGGCCGTTGTTATTTATAGGTGATGTTTGTCTACAGCACTGATAGCCCTGCTGCGAGAGGGTGAGGATCTGGAGGACCTGATGAAGCTATCACCTGAGGAGCTGTTGCTACGTTGGGCAAACTACCACCTGGAAAGTGCCGGCTGCAAAAAAGTGAACAACTTCAGCAGTGATATCAAGGTACGAATGAGGTGTTCAGAGGAAACCTAGTTTCAGTATTTTCTCGGCTCATGATGGCAAGGCTGTATTTCTCGCCTATCCCAAAGTGCACTGAGATGATTGCAGTACAGTGTCTTAAAACTGAGGCTGTGCTTACGGCATTAGTGATCTCTGTGGCATTGGGTAGGAAATTTGCCATCCTGACATCTTACCTCAAAGAGGGCCCTGGGATGGACTGCTGCAGGGCAATTGCCCAGTCATGACATTGTGAGCATCACTTTGTTGTTCATTGATAGGCCATGTTGGTAGGAAGAACTGGATAGCTTTCACTCCAAGGGGAAACGTGGGGAGTGGTGAGCCTGTGGAATTCTCTGCCACAGAAAGCGGTTGAGGCCAAAACAGTGAATGTTTTCCAGAAAGACTTGGGTATAAAACAGAAGTTGCTGAGAAAGCTCAGCAGGTCTGGCAGTATTTGTGAAGAAGAAAACAGTCAGAGTTAACGTTGCGGGATCGTTGCTTCTGAGGAAGGGTCACTGAACCCGCAACGTTAACTCTGATTTATTTTCTTCACAGATGCTGCCAGACCTACCGAGCTTTCCCAGCAGCTTCTCTTTTCGTTCCTGATTTGCAGCATCCACAGTTTTTTGGTTTTTAACATTTAGGTATAGTTCTTGAGGCGAAAGAGATCAAAGGGAAGGGGAGAGTACAGGATTGGGCTACTAAATTGGATTATTGGCCATTGAATGGTAGAACAGACTCTGAGGGCTGAATCGCCGCCTCCTTCTCTTCACCACCACCACACACCCCGCCGCCCCTGCCCCCCCCCCAAATGCGTGGTTGTTAAAAGCAAAGTTGTCAGTGTACTTCGGTCTCCAACCACAGTAAATCTGTGCAGTGATAATTTTGCAGTTGTTGCATTAAACAACTCTACTGCTCTCTAATTGATCGTTTTCTCCTAAGTCCTTTGGAAAAGATAGAACTTGCATTTATATAGCAGCACTGAAACCTGTTTATGCCTTGAAACATTTACGAACAATGTATTGCATTGTGGCATAGGCAAACATAATGGTGACTTTGTGCATAGCAAGGTCCCTCATTCATCACTGAAAGGGATGAAGAGAGGATCTGCTTTAGTAGTGTCAGCTATGGCATTTAATATTCTTTTATTCAAGAAGACCTGTCATAACCACCACAAACCATCTGAGGTCTAAATTCCCCTGGAACAAAGGTCTCCCTTTCTGTGTTATACTACTTTAATACTTCAGAGCACTGCATCGGTTTCATGATCAAAATTTTCCAGATTCAACAATATCTGTAGAAGTAATACGTCTCCTACTTCTCTTTTTGAACCAGTCATCAGTAGAATAAGCTCAAGTAAGTCGAGTTTACTGTAAACCTATGGTCTCCATTTCCCTACCTACTTCCCCCTAAACATTGTGTGAAATTGTTCAAGCTGTACATGCATTTGACCAACCTAATGCTCCCGTTTTGAAATGATTTGCCACGTGTATCTTCATGGGATAAGTGATGTGTTAGAACTTATGGTAGAGAGCCTTGTTCAGTGAGTGTGCTGATCATTGAGATGAGCACCTCTGGTTCACTCCCCTCCAAATTGCACACTGTTTTTCATCTTTGGAGAGGAAAGAGACTTAATTAAATTCCATGTTGGATTATCTAATCTGCACATGTAATCCCCTGCTACTGAGTGAAGCTTTTCTCCAGGAGTCCTACAATGTACCCAAGACCTATCTGCATTCACAACCAGAGGCACAAAGACATTATATAACAGATATTAAGAACAACAACTAACTGGACACTTGAGGTAACTGCCAGCACATCTTAGCCAAAACCTAAGAATTAAGAATGTATAAAAAGCAGTTTAATACTTAGGTGGGAGAGGCTGTGAGGTTTTATGGGATGGATAGACATTTTCTACCCTTTGATGTTCTCATGTAAGCCTATTCTGAAAAGCAGCAAAATATCTGTACTTGGCTGCATGTATACAGCAGTTCAGTGGCTTATTAGATATAGCAACTTTTTTAAAAAGGAGAATTTGAATTCCTTGCATTAAATAAGGGAAACAGTATCAAGGGGTTGTAATGTCTGGGTCTTTTACATCAAAAGAATGACAAATATAGGAACTGGCCATTCAGCCCCTCGAACCTGCTCCGCCATTAAATAGGATCATGGCTAATCTGATATTTCCTCACATCAACTTTCCCGCCTTTAACTGTAACCCTTGATACTTTGACTGGTCAAGAATCCATCTATCTCACCCTTAAACATGGGGAGGCAATGGCCACTGGACTGTTAATCCATAGATTGAAATAATGTTCTGGGGACCCAGGTCCGAACCTGCCGCAGCAGATGGTAGAATTTCAATTCAGTAAGAAGCTATAAGTAAGAATCTAATGATGACCGTGAATCCATTTCCGATTGTCAGGAAAAATCCATCTGGTTCGCTAATGCCCTTTTTAGGGAAGGAACTGCCATCCTCACGTAGTCTGGCCAACATGTGATCCCAGGCCCATAGCAACTATCCTTAACTGCCCTCTGGACAATTGGGGATGAACAATAAATGCTGCCTGGCCAATGATGCCCTCATCCTGTGAATGGATATATCATGCACAAGGACTGCTGCCACAACTCTGTGGCCAGGCGTTTCAAAGATACTCCACTTTCTGGGAGAAGAAATTCCTCCTCATCTTAGTCTTAAATTGGCACCCCTTTATACTGAGACTATGCGATCTGGTCCCAAACACTCGTGAGGGGAAACATCCTTTCAGCATTAACTCTATCAAGCCCCTTAAGAATCCTTTTTGTTTCAACAAGATCACCTCTCATTCTTCTAAACTCCAATGCATAGAGTTTAACCTTTACTTGTAAGACAATCCCTCCACACCGAGTACCATCCTAGTCAAGCTCCTCTGAACGCCAATGAAATAATATGTTTCCTTAAATAAGGGGACCAAAACTGCTCACAGTACTATGAATGTGGTCTCGTTCGCACCTTGTATAGTTCCAGTAGAACTCCCTTACTGTTATACTCCAATCTGCTTGAATAAGAGCCAATATTTCATTAGCTTTCCTGATAACCTGTTTGCCCAGTGTGCTAGCTTTGTGTTTTCCTTGGCCTCTTTTGCAGTAGGATTAGGCAGGTGAGGGTATTGCACTCCTGACTCAGATAGTAAGGTCTGAGTCAGATCCTTTCCTTTCTACCAAGTACAAATACTGACATGCTGTCTTACTCTGGAGCTCAATATCCCAAAGAGACACCAGGAGGTGGGATTGAGCCTGGATATCCTCATTCTTGGCACATGGTTAGATCTACCCATTGACTGAACTATGGAAAGGGCAAGATCAATCTACCCCTTAAATATTCATAAATGTTGGTGAAACTCAGCAGATCTGGCAGCATCAGTTGAAGGGAAACAGAGTTCATGTTTCCAGTCCAAAGATGACTCTTCAAAGAATTGAGTTCTGAAGAAGAGGCTTTAGACTTAATTTATTAACTCTGTTTTTCTCTCTCTACAAATGCTGCCAGACCTGCTGAGTTTTGAATGTGTTCCCTTTTTATTTTGGAGATATCCAGCATCCTCTTTCATTTGACATTGAGACACAAAGTTTCAAACACCATTCAGGGGAAAGAGAAAAGAGAACATCTTGCATTCCGTGCAATGAATTTAATGTCCATGGCACATCCCAGAATTTCTGTTCATTCAGTGTATACGTTTCCTAAGCAAAATGCAACTATTTTCTGCACAGCAGTATCCCCTAAATATTCACCAGGGTGAGTGGCCACCTTGAGCCAGGTGTCAGCCAGGATCCTGACTACTTTTCAAGTGGTGCTGTGGTATTTCTTTCAATCAGTTAATGCCTGTTTTGTGTCAGTTCTGAAAGGCAGCACTTTCAGTGGTGCAGTGTTTGCTTGATTAGTGACTGGAGCAGAGCTTGCTGCCTTTGACTGACTGGGAGACAAGATTAACATAAACAAGTCAAGTTTACCCTGAACACAGAGTTCAATAATTTTAGGGCCTGAACTGTTCCCATGTCCTAGGCCCCTACCCCACACACCAGGCCTTGTTATCACAGCCTGCTATTACACACTACCACTGAGGAAAGGTCACCAGACCAGAAATGTTAAGTGTTTTTTCCTTCACAAGTGCTGCCAGACCTGCTGAGCTTTTTGAGCAACTTTGTTTTTGTTCCTGATGACAGCATCTGCAGTTCTTTTGGATTTTTTTTTATTACACATTGCCTGTTGTTAGCCACTAACAGTCTCCACTAATAGTTATTCATCCTCCTAGCCAGAACATTATCAACTACTTTGTCTGTCCAACAGAATTCTGTTTTTTGGTCTCTAGCCCCACCTATATTTTTCTCCTTACCCCCTTCCCCATGCCCCCCTTCTCCACCCTATCTTTTGCATATAAACCAACATTTTCCTAGCTACCATGATTCTGAGGAAGGGTCACTGGACCTGAAACGCTGACTCTGATGTTCTTCAAAGTTGCTATGAAGCTGCTAAGCTTTTCCAGCAACCTCTGTTTTTGTTCCAAGTCTAACTTCAACCAATACTTTTCTGTTATTTTGCATACGCAATTAAAGTTGGTGCTGGAGAAAAATACAGAAGTAATGTAAAGGAGGTTTTAGCAAAAAAAAATTTAAGTTTTTTTTTAAAAGAGCTGCTAAGAACTGCCAATGCTGGAGTCAGAAATAGCAGTTATCTGCTCTGTTCCTCCAGCTTCACACTGTTATTTCCTTTTTTTAGATTTTGTTTTCCTTATTTATTCTCTATGTGGGCATCATTGGCAAGAACAGTTTCTGTTTGAGCATTTGGGGCCCTTGGTCATTTAATATGATGAAATGGTTAGCTTCTCCCACCTCACAGGGCACTTACTGATGTGCCAGACTGGGGTCATATAGGTCACCATGGGTATTGACAGTTGGTGCCCTACCCTCGAGGATAAATTGAGATTTTTAACACACGTCAGCTTTACGGTCCATTTTACTGACACAAGCTTTTGATTTCCGATGTTTAAAAGTGATTTCAAGTTCTCAAACGGTCTTGGGGGCATGAATGTGTATTCGCTGGAGCATTAGTTCAGTAACATCACTGCACCTTGTGAAGCTTCATTTGATACAAGTTTGCCGTGTTCCCAAGTAGCATCTAGAAGATAAGGCAATTGCAACATAATTGGAAGCATATTTATCATGTCTTTGGTGTTGTGCAATAACTGACCCTTGAGTGTTTATTCACCTTCAGTGTGTCTCCCTTGAATGCTAAATCCTGTTCTGTTTTACTTTCCTCTACTGTTTGAATTCTTAATGCTGCCATTTGGATGTCTCATGTGTTGGGACTGTTGTCATACGGGTGAACTCAAAGCTGACTGACTTCTGTAATTTGAAGGTATCTGTTCAAACCGTTCTTAATGTGTTGAATTAAGGTTGGTTTAATGTACTTGGAGATCATGTGTTTGGCTCTCATGGTCTGCTAGTTTGCATGCAGAATTTAGTCTTTCAGAATTAATCTAAAATCTCCGAGAGTAGTGATAGTCTTCCAGTATGCTTGATTATTTTTGTAATGAATGTGCCAGTCTTTAAGTCTTCCCCTCCAATCTTGCAGGATTCAAAGGCTTACTTCCACCTTCTCGATCAAATTGCACCAAAAGGTGATGAAGAGGACAAGCCTCCAATTTCAGTTGATATGTCTGGTATTAATGTAAGTATTAAAACCTATTGCCTTCCCTTGGCCTACCTGTACACATTGCATCTTGTAACAATTGTCTGGAATTACGAAAAATAGTATTCAGTTTGCTGAAAGATTGGTTAAATAGTGAAAATAAACAGGAAAAACAGTGCTTCTATGCAACCGGTCAATGTGTTTAGATGTTTTCTAATCAACCTGGTCAGCAATGTACATTATCTAAGTTGCTGGTTAAGGGTTAAACACCATCTGTAAAAATTGCTGGTTAACCAGTTTAATTCAATTTTGTGGATATTTTCTTAACCTGTTCGGGAATTTTGTAACACACCTTGAGTAGGTAGGATTTGAGCCTGGGCCTCCTGGCCCTGAGAGAGAGATGCAACCACTGCACCACATTAACTTTAGTTGATTAATACATTACACAAGTAATTTCAGTTCTTGTTGTAGTAGTGGTGGTGGTATTAGTGTCTAGTCAACCTGTTCAGGAATCCTATTATACAGCTTCGAAGCAAGTGGGACTTGAACCCAGGCCTCCTGGTTCAGAGATAGGGTCACTGCCCCTCACCACTGCTTATTAACAAAATGAGTTTAATTCGTAGGCAGTATATTAGTAAATGGGCAAACTGATCAGATATTCACTCTTCCTCTGTGTGAGTGATTTAAAATGTTTAACTTCCCTTGTGTAGCGTGCTGGTTTTAACTTTGCTTGTGTAACAAATTGGTTAGAGCGTATTGTTATTTTGTTGTTAGTTAACAGATTCCTTTTAAAGTAATATAACTGTTTATGATTTGAAATTCCTGTTTTTACCATTTAAAAAAAAAATATATGCATTATCAATTTGCATTGATTCCAGTGACTTAATGGCTGCTTCAAAATAGGATGGATAGGAGCTTAAAATGAAAGAATTAACCAAGGTGCTGAATTCCTGCTGGAGTTCTGATAATGAGCTGAATTCTGGTGGATGAAGGAAAGGTTAGAGAAATGCTGAAATAACGGCAGGCAAACAGGACAATCCTTTCAGGAATTCAGGTCCACTGTGGAGAAGGGTAGCAGCACTGTACGGTAATATTCAGGAGGGCTGCCCGAGAGGACACAGAACGAGGTGGGTTTTGGGTTCTGTGGCGTGTAAGACAGAACACATTGTTCACTGGGGAAATCACATGCTTCAATTGCATGCACAGGAGAATGACGACTTGAAGCGAGCAGAATGCATGCTGCAGCAAGCTGACCGGCTTGGCTGCAGACAGTTTGTCACCGCAACAGATGTGGTCCGAGGAAACCCTAAGCTAAATTTAGCATTTGTCGCAAACTTGTTCAACAAGTATCCAGCTCTTCGGAAACCTGACAACCAAGACATAGACTGGAGCCTTCTTGAAGGTAAGATCCTGAAAAAACTAGAATGCCTCTGAGTGTTAAAAAGTCCCTCCAGCTATCAACAGTTCAATAGACAATAGGTGCAGGAGTAGGCCATTCGGCCCTTCGAGCCAGCACCACCATTCATTATGATCGTGGCTGATCATCCACAATCAGTATCTTGTTCCTGTCTTATCCCCATAACCCTTGATTCCACTATCAAGATCGGGCCAAGATTCTGTGAATCGATATCTGCTCCTCATCTGATAAGAGTCGTAGCCCCTTTAATTTACTAATTCTGAGTTACAGCCCCCTTTTTATTTTCTATTTCTGTGTTCCCAACAGCTAAAGAACGTCCTGGACTGAAATCCAGGCCTACAATGGCTACAGGCAGGTCACTGACCTCCGTTCCCTTTCAAATTCGCTTCACGTATGTTTATTAGTAAGCTTACTGGCTAACTCAGTGATCGAGGGGCTAGGCTGTTAATCTAGCAACAATATTACTGTCCTGGTCAATCAGGAGAGCACTTTCTGCAAAAAGATTTCTTGATCTATCCTGTTAAATTAATGCAACTGTTGCCCACGAGAAAATGTTACCATTTGCTATTGGAGTACACTACACCAACTTTATTAGAAGAACTTGAAAGCCCTGGAAAACACATAGCCAAGATATGGGATCGCTTGTCTCCAGAAATATGTGTAAAATCATAGAATTCCTACAATGCAGGAAGACACTGTTCAGCCCATTGAGTCTAGAAAGATAGACTCGAGCAAATAGAGAACTAAGAAAGGTCAGATGTTATGACACCAACTACTGTAACCTATCCCCACTCAGTTGGTTTCTGTTCCTTTTGTAAAGTCCATATATAAATTCCAAACTTGAGTATTCTCTGTAAACTTGAAATACAACTCCTCTTGTTTCCTTCATCCATTTGTTAACATAGATATCTAGCAAAGAGATGAGGCCCCAGATCCAATCAGATCTCTTGAGAACATTCAACATGCCCATTTTGAATGGTGGAGCAGGCTATATAGTTTGCACAATCTACTCCTGCCCTTATTCCTTAAGTTCTGACACAGTGTGAAACCCTTCCTGCTGCATCCTATCTCCCAACCCATTATCAGAAGTTACCTCCAATTTCATCTGCTTTCATCCTGGCTGCTAATATCATGTGTAGAACCTTGACCAATGGTTGATCATGTTGACAGTGTCCATAGATGCACCCTTATCTACTGTCTGCCTTTAATTTATGCTGCCAACTTTGACTTGTCATTGCTGTATTCCCCATCGAAGGATGGACAAACTAACTAATTTCTCTCAGGGTGGATATTCTAAATCCTGGGATGAGGGGATTGTCTTGGGAGGAGAGATTAAATAGTCAATGTTTCTGGCACTTAGAAGAATGAAGGATGATCTACTTCACTGACTATTCTTGGGTAGTTCAGAGTTGATGCAGGCAAGTTTCCTCTATCTGGGACAGGGGAGGGAGGAGAGATGGGGGTATGGGCATGCTGTAGAGCTAGGAGACATGGGGCAGGCCATCAAGGACTGTAGTGTGGACAAATCTCTTCAGTCTGAGGGTGAAAGTCTTGAGAATTGTCTGCTCCAGAAAGCTGTGAAAGATCAGTCATTAGAATTGTAGATTCCTTAAAATTTTAGTGGGCCATTTGGCCCATCAAGTCCACATTGACTCCGTAGAGCATCCTACCCAAACCCACCTCCCCTACCCTGTCCCTGTTATCCTGTATTTCCTGTAGCTAATCCACTTTACCTACATATCCCTGGACACTGTGGGCAATTTAGCATGGCCAGTCCACCTACCCTGCACATCATTGGACTGTGGGAGGAAACTAGAGCATCTGGAAGAAACCTGTGCAAACTCCACTCAGTTGCCCAAGGGTAGAATTAAACACTGGTCCTTGGTGCTGAGAGACAGCGGTGCTAACTGCTGAGCCATAGTCATTGAGTGTGGTGCCGAAACAAAAGATTAGTCTAATACACAGAATTGGATTCCTTATTTAACGAAGGAGGATTTCAAAAAATAAAAATTGGAGCCGTAATGGGGGAGGCGATGGCCTAGTGGTATTATCGGTGGACTGTTAATCCAGAGACTCATAATGTTCTGGCAACTTGGGTTTGAATCCCACCATGGCAGATGGTGAAGTCTGCATTCAATATATTTCTGGAATTAAGAATCTAATGATGACTGTGAATCCATCATTGGCTGTTGGGAAAACCCATCTGGTTCACTAAAGCCCTTTAGGGAAGGAAATTGCCATCCTTGCCTGATCTGGCCTATGTGTGACTCAAGACCCACAGCAATGTGGTTGACTCTTAACTGCCCTCTGGACTATTAGGAATGAGCAATAAATGCTGCCTGGCCAGTGACTCTCATCTTGTGAATGAATAAAGCAAAAAAAAATTTGTACGTTAATTCCTATCGCCTTGGATGGCAGAGCAAGTGTGCCAGGCTGGATGGCCAACTCCTCAAATTTATGTTTTTGTATCTCTATAACTAGTTCTACTTCCTATCTTGTTTGACAGCTTTGTGAACCATTCGGGCCAATTAACCTTTTTTTTCTAAATCCATAGGTGAAACAAGAGAGGAAAGGACATTCAGAAACTGGATGAACTCACTTGGTGTGAGTCCTCGGGTAAACCACTTGTACAGGTAAGGGAAACTGAAAGAATGAGATTGACCGAGGTTACGGGTGGACTATGTTCCATTCTGTAGGGTTAACCGTACGTTGACCATCTGAATTCAGACCTACATGTATCAGCCACTTGATGTAATGGTCCAGCTCAGTCATGTTTGAACATACCAATGACGTGTTAATAATTTGAAAATGTCACTGCCTCCCTCTGTGCCAGGAGCCCCTAGGCATAGCGCTGAATTGTTACAGCACTACCTCAGGGTATTCTAAAGAACTTGGCACCCTGCCAAGCACTGTTGAAATCTCACCATAACTTTACTCTCAATTAGAGGACAACATCTACTGAGAGTTATGTATTTCTGCCGTGGTTCTTCATATGTCTGAACAGTCTGTTTCTCATTTATGACTGTTAATTGTTTAAATAATCTCCAGATATGTGTGCAGTCACTAAAAAGTGAGAGAACAAGTAGCACTTGGAGAGACTAGTGTAGAAATTTATTGACTATACAAAAAATTTTATCCCTATTACCTTGAGTTTTTAAATAGTCATTGGCATCTTGTTTGACGAGGAGATCTAACACCATGGTCGTCTGTACCTGCTCAATGTTGTACAAATTCCAGCAATGAGTACTTGACAACAAATACCTCTGCAAGCCAATGAAAGCCCTAGGTTCCAGGCCAGATGTTATCACGACACTCCGGTACTGCAACGAGACATTGACTGTGCATCCAGGCACATAACATCACCAGAGAAACCGCAGTCACCTCTCTGCCCCCACCCTCGACCCTTCTCCAGATTCAGTGGAAGTACTGTTGAACAAACGCTAGCGTCATTCTTGAATCCATTGCTACAAGAATTCAGGCAAACCCCCTGCTAAATCAGTGTGTCGTTGTAGCATTTCCACTGTCCACCAGAGAACACTGAAAATTTGAGAGTTGGCTAAGCAGAAATTGGTGGAATGTTCAGCCATCCAGACACTTACTAATCCACTGAAGCTCATTTAGCAGGGGGTTTGCCTGAATTCTTGTAGCAATGGATTCAAGAATGACACTAGTGTTTGTTCAACAGTACTTCCACTGAATCTGGAGAAGGGTCGAGGGTGGGGGCAGAGAGGTGACTGGGATTTCTTTGGTGATGTTATGTGCCTTGGATGCACAGTCAATGTCTCATTGCAGTACCAGAGTGTAGTGATAACATCTGGCCTGGAACCTAGGGCTTTCGGTGGCCGCAGAGGTATTTGTTGTCAAGTACTCATTGCTGGAGTTTGTACCACATTGAGCGGGTACAGACGACCATGGTGTTAGATCTCCTCGTCAATGGTGGCATTAGAGGTGGCTGTCAAGATTGGGAGGCGCTCAACATATTCCAGAGTGTCGTCTTTAACATGTCTGTGGGTAGAATGTTTGAATGACCAGGTCCAGATTGATATGACTTCTGTTTTGGCAAAGCCACAAGTTCCTTGTCAGCAAAATGGAAAAGATTGAGAATGGCAATGACACTGTAGTCGTGCACTAATTGTATGACCATGTAGATCTAAGGTGGCCAGTTAAGCTTTGGCAGAGGTGGCTGAGATGAAAGAGGTTTCTGTTTTGGTGCTATTTATCACTGACACCAGAGAGGGGTTGACTTTTAAGCTGAATAACCAATGTCATGTGGATTGTAAATCCAGGCCATCATGCCGCTTTGCTTCATCCCATTTGGGTTTTGAAGATCTCCCACTCAATGGCAGTTACAGTCACAGCTTCATGAAGCAGTGACAAGATTGCAATCAGGCCTCTTAGCCATCCATATCTTTGCACAGAACCTGGTGACTTTACTGAGTCATCTGCTCTGGTCTGATCAATGACTGCAGTGAGGTATTTCCACATATTTTCAACATAGTCTGTGTTACTGGGCAGATTTATGTCAGAAGTCTGCCCCTGAAGGTTCAAAAGCCATGTTGTCATTGGTAGGATTTCCTCAGCCACAGGAAGTAGACAACTCGAACAGAACTTTTCCTGCGCAAGGAAATACCTCAGTTGTTCATGTGCCGTGATGGATGTCCCTTTTTGAAGGTGGTTATAATTGTCACATTCCTAAAGAGCACAAGTTACTTTTCCCAAGGCAAAGATACATAGATTTTTTTGAACAGTAAAGGAATTAAGGATTACGGTGAGCGGGTGGATAGGTAGAGCTAAGTCCACAAGAAAGATCAGCCATAATCCTATTGAATCGTGGTGCAGATTTGAGGAATCAGATGGCCTACTCCTGGTCCTATTTCTTATGTTCTTATGAGCTTTTGAAAAGTCTATCCGTATTGAAGTGCTCAGTGGAATACCGTCAGACCTGCAGAACTGTGTTGTCTTTCGTGTGTTTGAATGTTGTTTGCATCCCCCCTGTCACTGGTAGATTACCCATGGATTCTGCCACAGCAGGGATAGCCTGCAGAGCCTTAGCTGTCCCAGTGAATTCACAGTTCCAGAGTTGTTTAAGATGTTCTTTCTAATGTTGAAGGATGGTAATTGTCATCCTTAAGACAGAGAAAGCAAAAGGAATATTATCCATTTAACCTTGGTCCTGGTGGCTTTGACCAAAAACGTAAGTTTTGCACGTCACAATAATTGTCAGATCAGTCTTCTGACTACATGTCCTTTTATCTTCCAGATTTGGCTTTGGTGTTCAACCTTGAGTTATTCAAGCAACAGTTTTAAAATCTAGTCACTGTTGTAATGTGGAGATTGCAGCAGCTAATTAGCCATGCTACGAAGTCCTAGAGAAACAAACTCTTTAGTCCAATCAGCCCATGCTGAACATTATCCAAAACTAAACATGTCCTACCTGCCTGCTTCTGGTCCATATCCCTCCAAACTCTTCCTATTCATATATCCATCCAAATGTCTTCTAAATGTTGTAATTGTACCTGCATCCAAAACTACTTCTGGAAGATCATTCCATATGTGAATCACCCTCAGTGTAAAAAAAATGCTTTTTCTGTCTCTTTTAAATCTCTGTCCTCTCACCTTTTTTAAAAAAAAATGCCGCCTAGCCTTGAAATTCCCCAGTTTAGTTGGGGGGAGAAAAAAGCTACTATCAACTCTATCTATATGTCTCATTATTTTATAAACTCTATCAGGTCACTGCTCAACCTCCTATGCTCCAATGAACAGAGTCTCAGCCTTTCCTTTATAACTCAAAACTTTCATACCTGTCAAAATCTCTTATGAACCCTTTCCAGCTTGATAATATCCTTCCGATAACTGAGCGACCAGAACTGGACACAGGATTCCAGAAGAGGCCTCACCAATGTCCTGTACAACATCAACATAATGTTCCCAACTCCTACACACCAAGGACTGAGCAATGAAGACAAGCATGCCTTTTTAACCATCCTGTCTGTCTGTGATGCAAACTTTAAAGAATTATGTACCAGCACCCCTAGTTCTCTCTGTTCTACAATGCTATCCAAGACCCTACCATTAATTGTAAGCCCTACCCTTGTTTGTTGTACCAAAATGCAATACCTAGCATTTATTCTTGCAAACCAGACCCCCTCAAGGTATCCTAAGAAGATAACCTAGACCCTAACTTCTTACTTTAAAGGCAAGTGCCAGATTTTGCATTCTGGTTGCAATTCAATTGATCAAACTACCAGTCTTGAGGCAAAACATAGTTTATTTAGACACTAAAGTTAATCTTGTTGAATTTTAACTAAACTCGATTGGAAAACTTAACAGAATAATAGATTATTTAGCTACTAAACAATAACTATTCCAATATAGTAACATCCCTTAAACACACCTTTTTTTAGTAAATGTAAATTCAATGAAATAGATTATTCCTTATACAGTTCTATAGCCCAGGAGGAAAACCATCAAGAGAAAATTTGGAGTGAGAGAAAGAAAGAAGCAGGGAGAGATGTACTGCAACATCCGATCCCAGCAACTGCTGTTCCTCAGAAGCTAAAACTTCTGGTTCTGTGTGAACTTGACCCCACCCGCTCGGGCTGCTTCAATTGTTCTGAATTTAAAATAAAACTCCAAGATATCTCAAACTGTTTACATTATTGGCTGTGAGTAGCCTGCTCATCACCTCTCTGTCAAACTTTCTTCATTTTTAAGAAAGACAGGACACAACAATAAAACTCTTAAATCCATAGTACTGTCACAGCAAGGCTGAGAGTTGCTGGAATCAGCTGTATGATCACATTTGTATCCAAATGAACTTCCATATCTTTGTTCAAGTCACTGGAAGGTGAGCAGAGGACAGGTGCAGCAACAATTCCAAAAGACAAACAATGTTTGTTTTTATTGCATGAGGGTTTTGGTACAGGAGCACAGATTGCAGTTGTACAGAATACTGGTAAAGCCACACTTTGAACATTGCAAGCAGTTCTGGGCCCGTGGGAGGATACACTTCCCGTATAGGGAACATTGTGGAGATTCACCAGGCTGATTCCATGATAGTGGGGCTGTCTTAGGGTCATAAAGCATAGAAATAGGTTCCGATGATATTAGATTCTTTGGGGGGAAAAAAAGGAATGAGGTCCCTAAAAGCCACAGATAGGAATTTGGGAAATAGTTGAAAAGTAGAACCTCAGAAATATGAAGAATTATTGAGGACATAGGTCCCCTCTTCTGTGCAGTTTAGAAAACTGAGTCACAATCTCAAACTACAAAATTCTTAGAGATGCACAGAGAAAGTACAGAAAGGACTGTTTGGGACCAGAGCCAGAGGACTCGGTCTCTGAATAAAAGGCAAGTTATTTAGACCAGAAGATGTAACAGCAGATTGATTAGGTTGTGCTGAGGAGCAACATCTTCACTCAGAAGTTTTGAATCTTTGGAATTCTCCACCCGAGAAAGCTGTGGAGGTTCAGTCAAGCAAGTTCAAGCGAGAGAGCTTGGAAGATTTCTTGTTCTAATGGCATTAAGGGATATGGGGATAATGCATGAATGTAGTGATATGGTACTTGGTTTAGAATTGCAGAGCAAACTTGAGGTATTCCTGCTTCTATGTTTCTATAAAAGAAAACAGATAAATTATGCATTTTGTTGCTTAAGTAATAACTACCAGGCAGGACATTGGGATACCTCCCCAGCTCACCTTGAGAATAGTACTGAGGGAACTTTTACAAGAGAAATAGACATCAGTTTAACATCTCTGCTCATGAAGACAACACTTTCAACAGAACAGTGTTCCCTCACTAACCCTACGTTAAATGCTCATTTCACCACTTTTTGGGATTTAAACCCAGAACCATTTGACACTGGGGTGTGTCACCACTGGGCCACAGCTGACACCTTTGCTGGCAACTTTTTATTTAAACGCTTTCACTTTTCTAACTTTTCTGCTGCTGTGAATCATTCTGCACTGGATTCGTGGCCAACTTTCAGCTAGGTGATAACCTGTTCATTTGAAGTAGTTATGGCTTAATCTCTGGCTAATAGGGTGTTAGTAATATTAAAAGTAAAGATTATTATTAGTATTGGAAATTTCCTGAAGCATTGAGTTTAAGGGCAACATTTAATTAATAAATCTGTCTTGTCTTGATACTGTACCTCTGCTGCACTGCCATTAAGATGGTACTATATACTGTTCCAATCTAGTACTTCCTATCCATGGGTACACTTGTTAAATATTTCCAGTCCGAGCTAGGAGTTGGGTTTCGAGCTAGGAGTTGGGTTTCAAGCTATATTCTAAACTAAACACCGCCAATTACAATATAAAACCAGATTGAAACGTCTGCTGTTTAAAAGGTAGATACTAAACTGTTGTCCAAAAATGCCATGACCCATTCGTGAATCCTGAGGTAAGTAGTGAATAAATTTCAAGCACACTGTGTATGGTTTGCTAGATTAGTGAAAAATGCGGCAGATTCACAGCATTAAAGTGTTAATTAAGAAATATCTACCAATGCAGTTTGCAGTTTACTTTCTGCTTTATAGAAGGCAGGATGTTATTTGAATATTTTGAAAGTTGAATACTTTTATTTTCACTGTCAGGATTACTATTTAAAAGAAAATGCTAAACTGGTTTTGAGTTCTGAGGTTGTGGGGCTGCGGACCGGGGTTAGTGGGGGTGGTGAAAGGTATTGCCTTATTACTTGCTGCCTGTGTGGTCGTACGTGCCATTTCTCCAATGTTGAGTTCTTTCCTCCTACCCCCCCCCCCCCCCCCCCCCCCCCCCCCCCAAATTCCTGATACGAGTCGATCGGCACCAGTCTCTGGGTCTGAGCATCCTGGCACGTACCAATATCCATAACTGCACCTCAACCCTGAGCTGTTCTGATTGCACAGTCTGAACATTTGATCCTATTTTCTCATTAACATATTGTGGAGATGATTTACAGCCTGTCTTGTTGCAGTGACCTGGAAGATGCCTTGGTGATTCTGCAGCTCTACGAAAAGATCAAAGTCCCAGTGGACTGGAGTCGGGTGAACAAGCCGCCTTATCCTAAACTGGGAGCCAACATGAAGAAGGTGAGTTTTCTCAATGGATGGTTGTAACTTGGGGCAGGTTCGGGTCAGAGCTTTGTGCACACAGACTGCAGACGGACGTGATCTCAGTTGAACTGTGTGGTCAGCAAACAGCCTTGGTGTCTCTGGTTAATTGCCTGTGACCTTGCTGCCTTCATGTTCCAAAGATTCTTTGTGTTTATCAGAATCAAACAGGCTTAGATTAATATGTTTTTAAAACAAAAATTAAAGCACTTTAACTGATTATAAGTGGATGACGATTACAACTGTTTGCTGTTGAAAACACTTGGCTTGAAAATGCTCTTAATAAAAGTAGAGGTTGAGAGTTGCAGAATAGAGTTCAGGCATGGGACTCGCTGGATTGTTCGATGGAGAGATGGCATAGACTCTGGACCACATGGTCTCCTAAACTGTAATAACGACTTTATTTTAGTGTGGCTCACTATATTAACTTAGTCGAAAAACTGCTTCAACATCACAAAATAGACACTAACAGGAGTACATTGCTGAGAACTGGAAATAGCAGCTGTCTTTGGATGTGTATATATACCTTTAGAAAAATCTAGTTAAAGGGAAATAGCTCATTTGTTTTACCTGGTGAATAATGAACAGACTTCTGCAGCACAGTGGCTCAGTGCTACCCAACAGTGCCAGGGACCCAGGTTCAATCCAGCCTCTGGTAACTTTGCAAACTCCACACAGACAGTTGCCCTGTGTCTGTATAGGTTTCTTCCAGGTGCTCTGGTTTCCTCCCACAGTCCAAAGATGTGCCAGTTAGGTGAATTGGCCATGGAAAACTGATGTAATGTCAAGGGATGAGCAGGTTAGGTGGATTAGCCATGAGAAATGCAGGGTCCCAAGGATAGGGTAGGGGGACAGGTCTGGGTAGGATGCTGTTTGGAGGGTCGGTGTTGACTCAATCAGCCAAAGGGCTTGCATCCACACTGTAGGGATTCAATGATACTTGTTGGCAAGTCTCAGTCCGTGTGGCAGACTGTTATGTCAGAATCCTTGTCTGCAGATCTATATTCTTGCATGATCACACGGTCTCCCAAAATCTAAGGCAACAGCCTCTTCATTATAGGTGCATTAATTTTGAGTGAGCTATTGTCTAGCCATCCTCAAAAATGTGCATTTTACAACTTTGCTGGTATCTTCACCATGCTTGAATTGAAAGATATATTCAAGACATTTAAATAGCTTTCTTAGACAATGAATGATTGACATTTACTGTTGATATCGCCTGCCTGCCCCCACATCAGCAAGTAAAAGATCTCCATAATTTCATCTAAAGACAAAATTTCCTTCCAAATTTGGGGAGAATCATCTCCCCATAAATATAACAATCTAATTGGTTGTGAGGGCATAAAGCAGTCATTGACGGTGTTATCATCCACTATCTGACTGTCGACTGTTACAGTACAGTAACAGACTCTAAATTGATGAGGGTGGATAACAGATAAGACAGATTGAAAGTCAAGCTTTAGGAAGCTTCACTACCTATAAGCAACAGATAACTTATTCATTTGAGTTAACTAACTGACCATTTATAAAATTGATTAGACTGTGTTCTCGGCTAATGAATCAAACCAGAGAGTTGCTAACATTTAGCCTTTGTTACCCCAAAGCTGGAAAACTGTAACTATGCAGTTGAACTGGGAAAGAACAAGGCAAAGTTTTCACTCGTTGGGATTGCAGGACAAGATCTGAATGAAGGCAAACATATGCCAACTTTAGCCTTGCTATGGCAGTTAATGAGGAGGTAAGTGTGTTTTAACTTTAAGAATGATCGACAGAGATTTATGGCACTAGAATGAGGTCTGTCTGCAAATGTGGGATGTGTTTGGTTCTAATTTCTTAATTGTGGACAAAATAATCCACATTTTGAATCCTGCTTAATGGTAGAGTCCTCGGGAGTGTTGTCAAACAAAGGGACCTATGATGCAGGTGCATGGTTGCTTGAAGGTGAGGTCTCGGGTAGACTGCGTAGTGAAGAAGGCATTTGGTACATTTGCCTTTATTGGTCAGTTCATTGAGTATAGGAGTTGGGATGTCATGTTGCAGCTGTACAGGACATTGGTGAGGCCACTTTTAGAATACTGCTTACAATTCTGTTTGCCCTGCTTTAGGAAAGATATTGTGAAACTTGAAAGGGCACAGGAAAGATATACAAGGATGTTGTGGGGTTAGAGGGTTTGAGCTATAGGGAGAAGATAAATATGCTGGGACTATTTTCCCTGGAGCATCAGAGGCTGTGGGGTTTTTGTAAGATCATGAGCTTGGATAGGGTGAATAACCAAGTTATTTTTCGCAGGGTAGGGGAGGCAAACACTAGAGGGTACAGGTTTAAGGTGAGAGGGGGAAGACTTAAAAAGGACATGATGGGTAACCTATTCCACACAGGGTGGTGTGGTGCATAGAATGAACTGCCAGAGGAAGTGGTTGAGGCTGGTACAGTCCAACAATTAAAAGGCATCTGGATGAGTACATGAACAGGAAGTGTTTAGAGGGATATGGGCCAAATGCTAGTAAATGGGAGTAGCGTAATTTAGGATGTCTGGTTGGCATGGGCGAGTTGGATCAAAGGGTCTGTTTCCGTTCTGTGATTCTGATTCTAATCCAAATCCTTAATTCCAAATTTTAAACAATCATCATAATTTATACCCACGGTGGGAGTGGGGGGAAGAGAGGAGAGAAGGGTTACTGCTTTGGTCTGCAAGTTGCCTCTGGTTAATTGAGACACCTTGGTACAGGGAATAAGAAGTGTCCAACAGTACTATAATCCAACATTATTCTCTTAACTGTTGATGCTGTATCGATTTGGTCGTGACATTTGTGTTCACAGATTAAAGACTGTTTCCTTTGTTCGTAGATACACATTAAACATGCTGGAGGACATCGGTGGCGGAGAGAAGGTCAATGATGATATCATTGTAAACTGGGTGAATCAGACTTTATCCGAGTCAGGAAAAAGTTCCTCTATTACAAGCTTTAAGGTGATCTCCTGGAGTATTTGCTCTAAAACACATTTTGTTTTTTTCACTTCAAAGCTGCTTACCTAAATAATAGCATTCCCTTCCCCAACGCCCTGTTAATGATAAAGCTGTAAATGACAATTAGAAATAAAACTGATGAATGAGAAACATTTTGAACAAGTTTGCTCTATGTCGTATACAAGATTGTATACTCACTTAAAAGACTCTGTTTTTGTTTGAAATTCACTTGTGGAACTTGCCTGTCTCTCCAAGCTATAGGATTGCTGCTATTTGTCTGTCTAAGATAGCAGGACCCCCATATCTGGGATTGTTGGTGACTCCATCTGCAAGACTGTTAGCCCCTGTTAATGTGCAGAATTTACACAGGGCTTCTCTGATGCATGTCCTCCAATTCTAACTCTACACAGGACAAAGAAATTAGTTCAAGTCTACCAGTACTGGATCTGATTGATGCCATTCAGCCTGGATCAGTCAATTATGACCTGGTGAAGACTGGAGACCTGACTGATGAAGAGAAACTTCAAAATGCCAAGTGAGTGGCTTCTTTATGATATCCAATATCATTTGAATGAGGAGAAAGGAATAGAGGGATGTAATGATAGCATGAGCATGGTTTTACATCTATTGGGCTGAATGAGTTTACAGTGCAGAAATGAGTCAATGTAATTCACTAATGTTGGAAAATGCAGGAATTAGCTTCATTTCCTTGTATCACTTTGAGTTATTGAATGGTATTCCAGGACATGTTGCAAATGAACTTGGACCAAACTTTTAACCTAAAGTTCAAAACTGCCAGTGCTACTTAACATGCTCCCAAGTCATAGTGACCTATCACCCTAGCCTGTCACCTTTTCATTGGTTCACTGCCTAACTGTACTTCAATGTTCTGATTCTCATTCGGGATTTCCACTTTCTCCATGGCCAGGCCCATTGCTAGCTCAGTAACCGCTGAGCCTCTGTCATCTGTGTTTCTCCAATTCTGACCTCTGACGCACGGGCCTGAGCCCTGGAATTCTCTCACTAATTGTCTCTGCCTTTCCACTCCTCTTTTTCCTTTTAAGATGATCCTGAAACTTATCTCTTTGTTCAAGTTTTGGTAATCTCAATTGTTTTCATTATTGTTGACTTCACTCTTGTGAAGGCATCTTGGCTATTTTGCTGTGTTAAATGCACTCGGGTGCATGCTTTTGTGCTGGTTGAGGTTAGTTTCATGCTTCTCTTTTATTGTATGCTTACAGCCAGCTACAAATGTAAATCTTTTAGGAGACACAAAATGTAGTTAATTTGCTCTGAATTTATAGTTGTGTTGAACAGTGCAGAGATCACTCCATTTGCTGCACAGACTGAAATAGTCCCCAATGCCCTGTCCTGGAACAGACAAACTTAGCAAAAATCAGTGCATCAATATGTGACAGGAAGCTGACAGGGAAGTGGGGGAAAGGATTCAATTCCTGGGACCGCGGGTGGTTTTACAGCTGGGATGGCATAATTTATTTGTGAGGATGAGACAAAAGATGCCTCCTCAATAGCTAGAGCCTTTCCATATCCCTTAGTGAAAAAAACTAATGGAGATATTTGTGTTGAGGAGCAGATCGGGTACAATTTAACTAAACAGACCGACTTCAGTGGCTGAACCCACCCTTGTTTCTATAAAGTTAGTATCTTTTACTGTATATTACTCCAAATTCATTGGAATTCACTAAACTTTTAGCACTGGGGAATTATTTACATTTTCAGCATGTTCAGGCCCATCAAGCATGCCTTTCTTCAAATGATCTCAATCTCACTTATAGATGCCTCTTTCCCTCAATTCTGCTTCTCTCTCTCTCTCTCTCTCTCTCTCTCTCTCTCTCTCTCTCTCTCTCTCCAGAAACACACCCTCTATCTATTTACCTATTTTAAGTTTTAAAAAGTAGTAAGAAGTTGCCCTCAGGCTTATTTTAAATATGTAAAGTATTCAGTCTGAATACCACTAAAGATCTAGCTTCTTCAGCACTCCCAATTCCTCCATGGAATATTGGCAGATGTGCCTTCAACTGCTCCAACCTTGAGCCCTGGAACTTCACCTGCAAGCCTGCCTTCTTCTCCTCCTTTCTCCCCCTTTACATTACATTACTCCTTAAAACCTGCCTCTTTGACCAAGTATTTTGGTCCTGTACTTACTGCTGTCAGGCTCAGTTATTGTCTAACTTTGCAAAATAAACACAGAAAGTGCTAGAGAAAATTGGCAAGACTGTCAGCAGAGAAACAGTTAACGTTTTGAAGAAGTATCACTGGTCCCCAAACATTAACTCTGATTTCTCTCCACAGATGCTGAAATTTTCCAACAATTTCAGTTTTTGTTACTGTTTTGTGTGGCATGAAACTCCTGTTTCTGGCCATGAACAACAGAATTGCACCTCAGAGTTTCTCCAGCACTACGTGAATTTACAATAACACGGTGTAAAGCTGGATGAACACAACGGGCCAAGCAGCATCAGAGGAGCAGGAATGTTTGACATTTCGAGTCAAAACCCTTCTTCAGAACTTTCCTGCTCCTCTGCTGCTCGGCCTGCTGTGTTCATCCAGGTCTACACCGTGTTATCTCAGATTGGCCAGCATCGCCAGTTCCTACTATGTGATTTTATGTCAGATTTCCAACATCAGTGGTATTTGCATGTATGCTGTCATTGAAACGTTTTGTGCCACTTTAAGACGGTCAAAACACTATATAACTTAGATATGATAGTGTGGAGCTGGAGGAACACAGCAGGCCAGGCAGCATCAGAGGGGCAGAAAAGTTGGTGTTTCAGATTGGGACCCCATAACTTACAGTTCACTTTTGTCTGATGGCCTGAAAAGACAGGGAATGAGAAAGAAAATTGAAAAAAGCAATTGGAAGGCTACAGTTTATGTGGCACTGCTTCCCCTGCTGAGCTGATGATTTCTGAGACCTTACAGTGTATTATACCATTGGTAGCCCATTCTTGTCAGCATACAACTTGTCTTTCTTACTCCACACTCCTTTATGTTTCTAGTGTTCCTGACCTACATGCATTCCACAGGAGCTGTAGCAAATCTATCAGCATTATTTTAAGCTGAAGAACATATTTCTTTCACATAACTGAAACTGAGATTAGTTTTATTTACAAACTTGTGCCTAACCCAAACATGTTCTTGGTGACTTCTCTAGGTATGCTATTTCAATGGCAAGAAAAATTGGAACTCGAGTCTACGCCCTTCCAGAAGACCTAGTCGAAGTGAAACCGAAAATGGTTATGACTGTTTTCGCCTGTCTGATGGGGAAAGGAATGAAGAAAGTCTGAATGATCTGAGCCAAGTTAAAGTGATCTGTTTTTCTTCTCCATAGCCTAGATGCAATATTCAAATGTGGAACATTTGCTTAGGCTCCTTTTTGTTTTTGTTTGTTTTATCCACAACCGTTTTAACTGGCTTTGCTACTGCTGAAATAATCATAATAGATTGAAGTGCCCTGTTGCCCCAGGCATCGTAAAACAAAAAAACTTTAAGCATTTAGATTGCACGTTGAGCCACAGAACCTCTCCGCACATTAATCTTCCTGCACTAATCAGTGTATTTACCCACTGCCCAAACAAAATTGCCGATTTTCAGCAAATATGATTTGAGTGGTGTCAGACAGTGAGTGTTCGGAGGCACGTTTTATCAGTACTTTTCTGCACAAGAGAACTCCTGTGCAGCAGTGAGAGGTTTTTGAAGATGTTGTGCCCTTCTGGTATACTGGCCCAGGATTTTCTGGAAAATGGTATTTTGAAGCTCTGGCAATTAGATTTGTTTGTGCATGTTTACAGTGTAAAAACTTGTCCCCTGTAAAGTTTCTGGAAGTGCATGCTGATTAAATGAAGTGAGGGCAGTGGGGCTTCTGGAACCTTGGGTGAACAACAAGCCAAAGTAGCAATCTCCTTTGGGAAATTAGCAGCAAAGGACTGACAATGTAGGAAAATTCAATATCCCATATGCTACAGAAAGATGGGGAAAAAAGAAGTGGGGAGAAGGTTTTGAGTTGAGGGATTGCAAAAAAATTCTAAGCAAACTGTGATGATACAAGAATAATTTAAAATTTGAAATTTCGATTATCTCCTAGGACACTCCTAAAGATTAGGAAATGGGATTCTTGTTTATATTTGTTTCTGGGTTGGCTACCGATAACAGTCTTCACATTAAAATCTTCATTCTGCTATGAATGGCCAGACCTAGCTCTCTGACAAGTTCAGTGGACGTTTATTGTCCAAATGCAGTAACTCTATGGAAGTTCAGAGATTGCACACAACATGCAGTCTTTGTGAGGTAACTGCAGAGTGAAACAAGTTAGTTAAAAACTTATGGTAATTTGTATTTATTGGAAACCCTTTCTCTCCCCACGAGTTTGATCTGCATAGTGACCACAATAAACAGGATGCACCATTCAGGTAGCCTTTCTTATTTTTATTTTTATTTTTGCAGAAAAATCTGGCCATTAATGTTTTGTCAACATTTGCTATCATGTTGATATGTGAAGCCAGCATTTTCTGATACAGCTAGATTGAGACCTAAGATTGCAGCTAGTCTGCTCTCTCACTTAGCAGCTTGGATGTGCTTCTGTAGATCAAAAGAGATTTTAATTGACATTTTTGTAGACCCTACACCTTAGCCCAGAAACCATGACTAACCATGAGGAATGAACAATTAGCCATTCCTGCAGCAAACTTTTTGGCCTGTTTATTTTACATGGGTTAATAGTGTTAGGACAGTACAGTTTTGTGCAGATGTGTTGTTTGTCCATTAATTTGTCAATAGCACACCCAGAGATGTATCCTCTAAATAACTACCAGAAATTAGTCCCACATTACAAACAAATGCAAGCTTTTGTTCGTAAAGAATATCTCTTAGGTCATTCCTTCTTTGAATTCCTGAAACAATTTATCAATACTGAATGTCAACTAACCAAAAAGCCCCTCAATGTTGTGCCTCATCTGCAGTGCTAAAGAATCAAAATTACTTAATTTTCATAACTAACTTTTCTACCCAAAGAGAGTTTGTTTTTTATATTTTGGTTTTTGTAAAATTCCTCTGAAATGCTAGCTTTAAGCATAAGATGCTGTTTATTTAAGATACTTGCAAACCAGAAATTCACACCTTTACGTAAATATACAGATGAAATAAAGAAAATAATAAAAATGGTTTGACATCTCGCAAGTAAAATATGACAGTGTGTACCTGTTTCATGTGACATTTTTCTATTCTTTCTTCCCACAAATGGGAACCTTGGTTGAACTTTTTTTCCTGTTTCTCTGTCTAGGCCCTGTTACAACAGCTAAGTACAGTACACCCCGACTCTTGTCCTAACTGTTAATATAGAGCAGGAATTACTGACATTCTGTGGTTCAGTCGTAACACTCATCTGATTTGTGGACCCAGGTCCTATTAATCTGAACATATCCAGGCTTGCACTTCAGGGACTGTTCAGTTACAGCCTTGTACATTCTTCTCGATTAATAGACAAGATTTCATGACACTCCTCAACAGATTGTTTCCCCTCAACTAAATATCAAAAGTGTTGGTTGTTTATTTCTTTCTGTTTGCGAGACTTTGTGGCAAAACAGAGCCTATAATCCAAGGTAATGAACTGACTGACAAATGCTGTGGTGTGTCATTCTGAATGAAGGTGTTTTACAAACTTCATCACCTGCATGGTTAAGTACCACAGTGCACTTGCCTAACCAATCAAGATTCAGTCAGAGGGAGGAAGTGGTATGGTAGTGATGTTATTGGACTGGAAATCCAGAGGCCCAGACTGAAATGACAAATGGCCTCAAATTTACTGTGTACAGTTTTGGTCCCTTACTTGAGAATGGATGTACTGGCATTGGAGGGGGTGCAGAGGAGGTTGATTCTGCAGTTGAGAGGATTGTCGTATGAGGAGAGATTAAGTAGATTGGGACTGTACACATTTAACTTTTAGAATGAGGGTGAATCTTATAGAAACAACACTTAAAACTATGAAGGGAATAGATAAGATTGAAGCAGGGAGGTTGTTTCCACTGTTGGTAAAACTAGAAGTAGGGGGCATAGCCTCAAAATAAACAGATTTAGGACTGCTTTGAGGAGGACCTTCTTCACCCAAAAGGTTGTGAATCTACAGGATTTCCTGCCCAGTGAAGCAGTTGAGGCCACCTTGTTGAATGCTTTTTAAGGCAAAAGTAGATAAATTTATTGAACAGTAAAGGAATTAGGGGTTATGGTGAGCAAATCGCCAAGTGGAGCTGACTCCATGAAAAAATCAGCCATAACTTACAGAATGGTGGAGCAGGCTCGAGGGGTCAGATGGCCTCCTCCTCTTAGGTTCTTATCTCACCATGGCATTTGAATCTCACCAGTGGAATTTAAATTCAACTAATGAATATCTGGAATTGAAAGCAAACCATCAATAATCGTGACTGCAATAGGTTTTCTTACCACCCGGTTCACTGATATCCTTTAGGGAAGAAAATCAGCCAACCTTGCCTGATCTGCCCTTAATCATTCATTCACATTAAATGTTGGTGACTCATACTGTGTTATTTCAGAAGGTAATTAATTGCTCTTAAACTGAACAGCTTAGGGACTGCATTAGATGCTGCAGTGATTCCTATTGGTGGTGAACTGTGATACAGTAGATCCCTCTGCAGGGGCCTTTGAGTTAAATATGTGGTGTATCAGTTTCTGTGAGGTAAGCTCCCACACTTTTGGCTTGGCAAAATTCAGAGAATAGCAAAAACTTTGCAACACTGAAACAATCCATTTGTCCACCAACTCCACAAAAATCCCCAGTCACCTTATTTCATGTCATCTCCATTTCCTTCACAATGGGTACCTGCTGGTCAGCCTAAAGAGACTAGAACTGTGAAATCAGCTTGCTTTCCCTATCATAAACATTCCGTGGCTCAGGAGAACTGATACAACTGAAATTCAGCAATGGTAATACATTTAGACCAACTCTCTTTCCATGCTGTATAGGTGACTAACTGGCTGACTCTATTAAAGAATAGCTGTTCAAATATTAGACTTGAATGAAATACAGCACATGTCACTCAATGTAAAGGACAGGACTATGTTGCATATACCCTGTGCCTAAACAAGATTCCATGTTTGATGGAATTCTTAAAGGGATCCCTAGGGGTTCTTTTTGGATTCCTTTTGTCATTTTTTAATATTTTGAGACTAATTTTTTGAATTAGAACAGAAGGCAAGATTTATGCAGCTGAATATTCATTGTAAAGCTAGCAATAGTCCATACATTTTAAAGGCTTCAGTCAAACAGGAAGGGCTGTATAAACCGAGCTCATGTAATAGAAGCTTTCTTAGAGCTGAAAACATCAAGTGCACAGCAACCCACAGTCAGATCTTTAATGGAGGATTGTTCTGAGACAGTCCCAGTATGATAGTTTCTGGCTGAAATGTCAGAGATGGGTAGATATCGGAGGCAGACAGTCCACACGTGTGGCTGTGAGCACTAGCACACAATGACCCAGTGACAATTGGCTCTAGGTTGGACAAAGAATCCATTGCAGCAAGTGTAGCATCTGTGGTTAAGTAACAAATGTAATTGTGATGCCATTATAGGGGACAGTAAAAGTGATCTCCTTGCTTCCAGATCCTAGTCTAGAATTAAAGTTAAAAGTAAGGCCTTGGGCAGTGTTGTAGAACAGAGAGATCTAGGGGTCAGCTACATAATTCTTTGTAGCTTAAGTCACACGTAGACATGTTGGTTAAGAAGGCATTTAGCATGCTTGCCTTCATTGCTCAGACCTCTAGGTATAGGAGTTGGGACATTTTATGCTAATGTTGTACAAGACATCGGTGAGGCCTCTTCTAGTACTGTGTCCAGTTCTGGTCACTGTCTTACAGGGAGGATATTATTTAGCTGGAGATGGCTCAAAAGAGATTTGCCAGGATGTTGCTGGGAATAGAGGGTTTGAGTTATAAGGTTAGGCTGGGACCTTTTTCACTGGAGTATAGGCAGTTTAGGGTGATCTTAGAAGTTCATAAAATCATGAGTATAGATAGGGTGATTGGCAGGTGTCTTTCCCCAGGGTGGGGGTTTTCAAGACTAGGGTGCATATTTTTAAGGTGAGAGGAGAAAAATTTAGGAAAAAGCATGAGGTGCAACTATTTTTTTTACATTCCAGTGACAGGTTTCCTTCCTCACTCACCACTGCCTGGTTAGCTTCAACTTCCTCAATAAAGACAGGTGCATAGTATTAATTTACAATCTCAGCCATCCTATGCCTCCACTTGAGGAGAAGAATTTAGGAAAAAGCATGAGGTGCAACTATTTTTTTTACACAGTGGTTTGTGTGTGGAATGAAGTTCCAGAGGAAGTGGTGGATTGCAGGTACAGTTACAATGTTTAAAGACATTTAGAGAAGTACATGAATAAGAAATGTTTAGATGGATATGAGACAAGTGCAGGAGGGTGGAATTAGTTTAGTTTGGGATTATGGTTGGCATTGACTGGTCAGATTGAAGGGTCTGTTTCTGTGCCGTATGACTCCCTGACTGGGTTACCAGGTGACATTTACCCCCACATGGTTTGACACATGTGACTGCTGCATTGGTTAGAATAGTTAGCAGTTTCATCTGCCCCACCTAACAGTTGCATGACTATGACAAAGATGCAAGATTTCATGTTATTGCTATCATTTTTCAAGAGTAACTATGCCAACGAATCCTGCTTGCTTGGTATCCCTGCCCTCGCTGACTCACATTGACCCATTGAAAATTGTCAGTTTACAGTTGAAATGCCTTTATGGCCCATCTCATTTCTTCTATCATTCTGGTTTTTTTTCTTTCCTATTCTGTGTAAATCAAATTATGTTTGTTGTCCAATGATTAACTCTATTTGGGGTTGGTTTCCCCCTTTTCTTCATGCATGGTACAGTTTAAGAAGGACCAAATGATGAAAAGCAGTAATACTGACTGACAGATTATGTGTATTTACAATAAGATTACCACCCAAAGGGTGGAAATCAGGATATGCAGCATGAATGAACAGACTGAAGATTTTCAGTTAAGCTAACCCGGGAAATTTCATACTGGAATGTTAATACATTTGTTAGAATGCTGTGCACTGTCATTTCAAGGAAAACATTCCACTGAACAATTTGATGTTACTCAGGTCTTCATTTATTAACTTTGAACAGCCCTTGGGACTGAACACCTAAACATAAAACTGCCTTGGAGCTAATGGTTCACTTTGACCTCATTCTGGATCCTAGGTTTCTCAGCAGTTGTCTCTTTTCTTTGTCAAATCTGTTAAAGCCTGCTGTTACCATCACACAGTTTGTTTACGTGTCCAACTTAACTTCCGTCAATAACGATGCATCTCTAGATGACTAAAATGGCAGATGAGAATTTTTGGGCCCAGATTCCTGAAGAGCTCTGTGGGTTAATTTTTGATGGGAATTTCGTGGCGGGGGAAGAATTGCTTTTGTCATTCTCCACAGATCACCGCTGCTGACACAAAATCTTAGGGGTGGCACAGTGGCTCAATGGTTAGCACTGCAGCCTCACAGCATCAGGGTTCAATTCCACCCTTGGGTGACTGTGTGTGTGTGGAGTTTGCACATTCTCACTATGTGGGTTTCCTCCCACAGTCCAAAGATATGCCGAGTAGATGGATTGGCCATGCTAAGTTTGCAATAGTGTTCAGGGGTGTGTAGATTTGGTAGGTTATAGGGGGCTGGGTCTGGGTAGGATGCTCTGAGGGTCAGTGTGGACTTGTTGGGCCAGAAAGGGCCTGTTTCCACAGTGTAGGGATTCTATGATTAAAAAATGATTCTATTATTTCCCATGAACTGATTGATGGGACAATTAGTGGTATAATATGAGTAAGTTCAAGGACTGAAGCAGTTTGGCTACAGCTAACAAACTAAGACTTCAGTATTAGCTGTAGAATGCTGACAAGTGCGCTGGATCTAGAGAAACAAGTGTGCACGTAAATTACTGAAAGATGCAAATATCATAAAGTGGTTATAATGTGGTCTTGAATGTAGGATGGGACAACAATCATTCAAATGCCAGAAAGGGGTAAATATACCTCAAGTGCATACAGGGAGTGCAGTCCAATTAGAAAGGATGCATTGTTGGACCTGATTCTTGGGAATGAGATGGGCCAAATGGATCAATTGTCAATGGGAAACAGTTAGGATGCAGTGATTAGTGTATAGTAAGGTTTAGGGTGGTGATAGAAAAGGACAGTTAGCAATCCAGAGTAAGAGTAATTACATGTGAAACAGCTGACTTAAATGTGGCAGGGCTGGGGTTAGGGGAATGAACGGAACTACAACCAGATGTTGGCAGGAAAGTCTGTAGCTTAACAATGGATTGCCTTCAAAGAAGAAAAGGTTCAGTTACAGTCGAGGTATATTCTCTCACAAGGGGAAGGGAGGGCAAACAAATTCAGAGCTCCCTGGATGAGAAAGGAGAAAGAAGTTAAGATAAAGAAGGAAAGGTGTGCTTATGACTGGTGTCAGTTAGAAAATAGATTGAGAACAAAGAGGAATACAGGAAGTCGGGGGGGGGGGCGCGGAATTGAAGAAGCCAAATGGGTTAATGAGAAAAGGCTGGCAGCAAACATTAACGGGAATCCCAAAGCCTTCTATCAGTAAGGGTGATCAGAGAAGAACTAAGGCTGATTAGGCTGAAAGAGGAACTTACAAGTGGAGGCATAGGATGGCTGAGATTGTAAATTAATACTATGCACCTGTCTTTATTGAGGAAGTTGAAGCTAACCAGGCAGTGGTGAGTGAGGAAGGAAACCTGTCACTAGAATGTTCAAAGTTGATAAGAATCAAGTATAGGATAGACTGTTGGTGCTTAAAGTTGACAAGAACCAGGACGAGATGAGGTGCGTCCAAGGATTTTGAAGGACTCGAGAGTGGAAATTACAGGGATACGGACCGTAACTTTTCTCTTATCTTGAGGGAAGTGCCAGCAGACTGAAGAATTGCAAACATTATGCTCTTGTCAAAAACAGAAGCTGTAAGGATTAGACAGTATTTATAGAGCAGGAAGTTTAATTTAAGTGGTGGGGAAGCTTTGAAAAACAATTACTTGTGATAGAGTCAATAATTTTATAGATAAAGTAGGTTAATTAGGAAGAGCTAGTATCCATTCCTAAAAGAAAATAATGACTAAGGAACTTGGAGTTTTTTTTTTGAAGAGGTAATGGAAAGGCTTGATGAGGTAATGCTGTTGATGTGTGTATATATGGTCTTTTGTACAACATTCAATACCACACAACTGACTTGAGGAAAATAATAGCTGATAGAAATAAAAAGAACACTGATAATATGGATCCAAAATTTGCTGAATGATAGGGAATGGAGAGTAACTATCAATGGATATTTTCAGGCTGGAGGAAGTTCCCCAGGGATTGGTATTGGGACACTTGCTTTTCCTGATACATATATATCATGACCTCAGCCTTGATGTGAAGGGGCACACTTTCAAAGTTTGTGGATGAGATCAAACTTGGAAGCTGTGAGGACGATAGTGTGGAACACTTTTTAAAAAAAAAATACTTTGGCAAGTTGGTGGAGTAGATGGATAGGTGGCAGATAGATTCCTCGTGAGGATTGTGAGGTGCTATATTTTGGTAGGAAAAGCAGAGACAAACAATATAAAATAGGGGCTACAATACTTAAGGGTGTTCAGAGGAACCTGGGTCTATATATGCACAGATCACTGAAGGTGGCAGGAAGGCAGTGACAGCTTTCAATGGAATTCCCTCCCTAAGGACACTGTGAATCTACCTACTGCATATTGGCTGCAGCGATTCAAGACGGCAGCTCACCATCACCTTCTTATGGGGCAACTGGGAACAAAGAATAAATGTTGGCCAGTGAGTGACGCCCAGTTACCACTAATGAATAAAACAAGAGCATCCTGGGTTTTTTTTCCTGAGTAGGGGCACAGAGTAGAAGATCAAGGAGGTTCTATTGAATTGTACAAGGTAGTTGTTTACATCGATTGGAGTATTGTGCACGGTTTTAGGAGCCACATGAGAGGAAGGCTTTGAATGCATTGCAGAGAGTGCAGACGAAGTTTACAAAAATGATTCCAGGAGTGAGACAGGTCAATAATGAGGATTCATTAGAAAAGTTGGGATTGTTGTTCTTGCAGAGTAGAATGCGGCACGGTGGCTCAGCGGTTAGCACTGCAGCCTCACAGCGCCAGGGACCCGGGTTCGATGCCCACCTCAGGAGACTGTCTGTGTGGAGTTTGCACATTCTCTCCATGTCTGCATGGGTTTGCTCCAGTTTCCTCCCACGGTCGAAAGATCTGCAGGCTAGGTGGATTGGCCATGGGAAATTGCCCGTAGTGCTCAGGGATGTGTGGGTTATAGGGGGATGGGTCTGGGTGGGATGCTTCAAGGGGCGGTGTGGACTTGTTGGGCCGAAGGGCCTGTTTCCACACTGTAGGGAATCTAATCTAAGACTAAGTGGAAATCTGTTCAAAGATTTCAAACTCTTGAGTAATAGAGAGAAACTGTCCCGAGTTGTGAAAAGTTCAAAAACAAGGGGCACAGATTAAAAGTGAATTTCAAGAGAGAAGTGATGTGAGAAATCTTTTTCACAGAGTAGTTTAGGTCTGGAGTGCCCTGCCTGGAAATATGGTGGAGACAGGTCCAACTGAGGCATCCCAGAGGGCATTGGAAGGTTATTTAGATAGAAAAAGAATGTGGGATGTCATGGGGTAAAAGCAGGAGAACTTTGCTCAGTTGGAAATCTAGGACAGATGTGATGGGCCAAATGGGCTCCTGAGATACACTCTCCTCCACCATCACCACCCCCGTCACTTTTCCCTGCAACCGCAGGAAGTGTTACACCTGCCCCTACACCTCCCACCCCCACCCATCCCAGGCCCCAAGAAAACCTTCCACATCAAGCAGATCTTCACCTGCACATCTCCTCATGGGGTATATTGTATCCACTGTTCCAGATGTGGTCTCTTCTACATCGGGGAAACCAAGCAGCAGCTTGGGGACTGCTTTGTGAACAACTGCACCTCCCAGTCATGAACTATTTCAACTCCCCCTCCCATTCCTTAGATGACATGTCCATCATTGGCCTCCTGCAGTGCCACAAGGATGCCACCCGAAGGTTGTAGGAACAGCAACTCATATTCCGCTTGGGAACCATGCAGCCCAATGGTATCAATGTGGACTTCACAAGCTTCAAAATCTCCCCTCTCCCACTGCATCCCGAAACCAACCCAGTTTGTCCCTTCCTCCCAACTATCTGCTCCTCCCACCTCAAGCCCCCATCTCCTACCTACTAGCCTCATCCTGTGCCCTCGATCTGTCCGTCCTCCCTAGAGTGACTTATCCCTTCTCTAACTCCCCACCTCCACTCACCTTTACTGGTTCCACCCCCACCTCTTTGACCTGTCTGTTTCTTCTCCACCTATCTTCTCCTTTTATCCATCTTCTATCCGCCTCCTCATCTCTCTCCCTATTTATTTCAGAACCCCCTTCCTCTCCCCCATTTCTGAAGAAGGGTTTGGGCCTGAAACATCAGCTTTCCTGTTCCTCTGATGCTGCTTAGCCTGCTGTGTTTATCCAGCTCCACACCTTGTTATCTCAGATTCTCCAGCATCAGCAGTTCCTACTATCTTTTCCTAATAGCGATCACGCTACACTGATAACCTGTGTACAAATGTCGGTGTTAGAAGTGTTACAGTAACTAAAGAGTTAAAGAGGCCTACATGGTGTTAGTGAGCGAACAGTATCTGCAATAGTGGATCCTACAACCTGAGATCCCCAAAACCAGATTATCAATGTTCAGGTGGTAATGCTGGATTAAAGTACACAGTGAAACACACCTAAGGGAAAAAAAACCTCCTGAGCCAGTATCTAAAGTTAAACAAAGTCTAAGGAGCACAAGTGAAAAGGGAAGGTGTCTAAGGCAGTACAAGACCTCGGAAGACTCGAGGGGCGTCTGAGAAAGAACAGGTCAAGACTTCAATCACAGGATTAAGGAATGGGCAGAGTGAGACAATATATTAAGACAGGGAAACCTCAGAAAGGTCCACAAGCAACCAAAACTCTGGAGAGTACAATCACAGATCGTGAATACCTCTGATTGGAGGAAGACAAGCTCAGTCAGGCATGATACCTGCCATCCCAATGGACAAGAGACCTTAACACTTGATAGACGCAAGGCCACAATGGTAGTACAGCAGAAGCGGGAGCTCTGGAAGTTACAGTTTTAACATTACAGAACAGCTTCAGTCTTCGGAGAAGCACCATCAAGTCAGTACATTTTTATATGTTGTGGGTCCAATAAAGGATGATGTTCTGGGAATACAAAGTGTGGAAAGAATGACTACTGAGTATGAGGTGTTGATTAAAGTATTTGACACATGCTTTATCTCCAGAAGAGGTGTAGTAACAGAATGATATTTAAGCAATGTTCTCAACAGTTGGGAGAATCAATAGAAGGCTTTGCAACTAATTTTATACAACTTAGTAGGTTGTATTCAGAGCTGAGGTTTGAAGAATGAATTAATTAGAGACCATAGTAAAGGGTGAGAAGTTATCAGATTTTCTTCAATACAAGGAAGATTTAGAATTGGCAGTTCAATTCACTAAGGGGGTGTCTAGAGCTGGCCAGTACTGCGAGGTAACATCGGAGATTCTTCTGGATGGCCCTGAAGTGGCACTGTCACTCTTGGAAAGCTTGCCATCATATCTAAAGAACAGGAATCAATGTTGTTGAACATATCAGGTGGACAAGATGCAGCTCCAAATCGAATCACAGGCATAACAAATGTCCAGCAGGGGGAGCTGAGTGCTATACTTGTGGCCAGAATCTCAGATCAATGTCCTGATGAAGGGTCCAGGCCCGAAACGTCAGCTTTTGTGCTCCTGAGATGCTGCTGGGCCTGTTGTGTTCATCCAGCTTCACACTTTGTTATCAATGTCCTGAGAACATGGGTTCAAATCCCACTATGGCAGACGTTGAAATTTCAATTCAATAAAGTCTGGAATGCACGATAACCATGAAACCACTGTGGATTGTCATAAAAACTCAACTGGTTCATTAATGTGCTTTAGGGAAGAAAATCTGCTGTACTTTCTTGGTCTGACCTACAGTAGATGTGACTCCAGTCCCACAGCAATGTTATTGATTCTTAACTGTCCTCTGGACCTTTAGGGATGGCCAATGAATGCTGGCCTGGCGTCCAGTCAACACATTTTTCAAAAAGCCTTCGTCATCAGAGGAAATAGATCAACAAAGGTGTGATCACATTAAACTACCATAAGGGACATTGAAGAGGAACTGAAGACATTGGTCTTGCTCAAGACATGAAGTGAGTCATAGAACAAGGGACTGCTACACCTGTACTACATCTAACACTGTGCAGAATGGTACAATGATTCCACTCACTGTACCATCACCATCATGTTGAACCAGGACAAACCAGGTTGGGTATATTAACTTAAATAACCTTCATAAGGCTGATTACGAACTTTGACATGATAAGGGAACAGACTGAAGCAAAATACTTAGAACACACAACAGTACAGCACAGTACAGGCCCTTCGGCCCACGATGTTGTGCCGAACTTTTACCCCAAACCTAAGGTCTATCTAACCTCCACCCCTACCTTATACTATCCATCCATATGCCTATCTAATAGCCGCTTAAATGCCCCTAATGAGGCTGACTCCACTACCCTCTCCGGCAATGCATTCCACGCCCCGACTACTCTCTGAGTAAAGAACCTACCTCTGACATCTCCCCAATATCTACCTCCACTCACTTTAAAACTATGCCCCCTCATAATAGCTACCTCCACCCTAGGAAAAGGTCTCTGGCTGTCCACTCTATCTATACCTTTGATCATTTTGTACACCTCTATCAAGTCACCTCTCATCCTTTGTTGTTCTAAAGAGAAAGGCCCTAGCTTTCTCAACCTTTCCTTTTAAAACCCTCCAACACTTGGCTCACAGTGATTTATAACAATGCTCTCCATGGCTAATGAAGAGATAAAAGAGGACATCTGCAGAGCATGGATGTTTTATTTTGATTCAGGAGAGGTGATGTGTATGTGAAATCAATCAATGACTGGAATTTGACATAAAAGAAAAGCATTGTAATTAAATGTGACGATTAAGTCCATAAATTGCCAAGCTGACTGTGCACTGGAAAGAGATTTCAGTGGGTGTCATGGTGGCTTAGTGGTTAGCACTGCTTGCGTCACAGCACCAGGGACCTGGGCTCAATTCCTGCCTCAGGGGACTGTCTGTGTGGAGTTTGCACGTTCTCCCTGTGACTGCGTAGCTTTCCTCCAGGTGCTCTGTAATCCTCCCGCAGGTCAAAGATGTGCACGTTTAGGTGGAATGGCCACAGTAAGTTGCCTATAGTGTCCAGGGATGTGTAGGTTAGCTGGATTAGCCAGGGTGACAGGAATAGGGTGAGTCGTTCCTCAGAGAGGCAGTGTAGGCTTGTTGGGCCAAATGGCCTGTTTCCACACTGTAGGGATTCTATGATGAAGTCTGTTAAGAAAGTCTCCCAACATACATTTGTAAAATAAAGTTTGTAACAGCTGATTCAGCACTCCTGACTGCCCTCTGAAATCACCATCAAAGTCAATTAGGAATGGGAAACAATTTAACTGGCTTTGCTCAGATGTCCGATAAAAGAATTAATAGGTGTTTGGCAGTACAGAACTTGAGCATTGCTGGAAAGTGACACATTTTATTGAAACTTTTACGCCTTGCTATCATTAGGACATATTGCAAGAGTACCAATTCAAAGGTAGAATCCACATTTATACTGCACAAGAGGACTGTGCTGATTGGCTACCAAGTAGACTCTGTATTTAACACGGGCAACCCTACAGAATAACAGCTGACCTGATCAGATCATTTCTCACTGTATATCATGCAAACTCATGGAAAGCCTGAAGGCAGTTCTCTTGGTCCTGAAGAAGTGTGGAGTCCACCTCAGATCGTTAAAGAATGCAATACTTGAACAACAAGTAAAACTAGCTATTTCACATTGCTACAGTGCAGTAGCAACATAAAAGGTGTTCGCCACTAACCATGGCATTGCCCCGAGCCCATAAGACATTCAGCCTATCACACAATTGAATAATGTGATGTATGAATTTTAATACCAGTGTGATGCCAGGTGTGTGGGCTGTAAATGCCAAAGACTGGCATTTTGCATCAAACAGCATGTCCTCTCAGCTGTTGGCAACAAGAGGGTACTGACCGTAATCACTTCCAAAGCTTGTAACACAATGTCTGACAATACGTGTG
Source organism: Stegostoma tigrinum (assembly GCF_030684315.1). NCBI lineage: Eukaryota > Metazoa > Chordata > Chondrichthyes > Orectolobiformes > Stegostomatidae > Stegostoma > Stegostoma tigrinum. The sequence continues at coordinate 74,002,611 of NC_081365.1, forward strand.
ATATTGCAACCGGTCAGCGTTTGCTGCCCAATCCTGAAGGTGTGGAGAATTACACTGATAACCAATTTAGGATAGTCAGTCAGGCCCAATTATGGGGCACTTATGTCTACTGGAAACGACCCATATTGATGCTGGTGGCCCTGTTCTTTTGAGACAGAAAGCACACTTGCACAACATGCGCTGTACCTGTTACAACTCAGCAAGGCAGATCACAGTCATTCGGCTCATTTCTCAAGATAGTGCCCTGACAAAGCAGAGTCAACCCACCCAGTTTAAAATTTAAACAAAATCTGACTGTTAACTGTCAATTAGCATTAATAGTCCCATTGCCCATGGCACCATCTCTACCAAGCAGAGGCCATGTGCCAATAATTATCTCATGCGCTTTTCCTGACGGAATTGTATTCCTGTCAAAACATCCTGGTGAGTGCAAGATGAAAGGATTCAACAAAAATACCTTTTTTTTCCCCCAGAAAGAATTAGCTTTTAAAAATGAGAAAATCTTCAACAAAATGTAACGAACAATTTGTCAATCCAAGAAGGAATCCCAAGAAATTGTCACAAAAGTTTGAGAACCATCTGTAAATAGGAATTTGGCAGACTTCAGGGATTTAAATAAATTCTCACAATAAGACCGCATTTTGTCTTTTCAAAATTTGGGGATGAGCGAAGCCTTTATAGAATTTTCTGTCCTGATTTGGGGACAGGGTGTTGCGGATTTACTGTTTTATCTTTAAAAATTGTTTTTAATTGCTCTGATTTGTGTCAAATTTATAAAGTACCCCTGCAAAATGTAGCCGCACCTTTTGTGTCTGAAAACATTAGGCAATTAAAAGCTATAGTGGTATTTGTTGCATGGTTTCCTGCAATCAATAATATTTCCACAAACAGGAGAAGGAGGATAGGAAAGGAGGAACTGTGCAGATGATATTATTTCAGTGGCTCCCATTGAAATTTTCTATCAACTTCATATATTAATTACTTCATTGCAACTGTGTTGCTTGTAGGTTCATTAAGTGGCTAACGTTTCTGAGTCACTGCTGTGAAATCACTGTCCTTTTCTCAGACTACAGTAATACCTCTGCAGTCTGCCATGTTTGATCTTGAGAAGCCCTCACTTTGGGCTGGGAGGGTGCAGATGGGATTTAAATGCATCAAATCCCAATGGCCTCACTATGATATTACTACATTCAGAAGCAAGAAAAGAGTATCTATGCTTCATATGAGATGTAACTTACGAAAAGGCATTGGCAGTTTTTTATTTCTTCATTCACAGGATGAGGGCCTCGCTGGCCAGGCAGCATTTATTGTCCAGAAGGCAGTTAAGAGTCAACCACACTGCTAAGGGTCTGGAGTCACGTGTAGGCCGGGCCTGGTAAGGATGACAGTTTCCTTCCCTAAAGGACATCAGTGAACCAGATTGGTTTTTCCCCAACAATTGGCAACAGATTCATGGTCATCATTAGATTCTTAATTCCAGATGTTTATTGAATTCAAGTTTCACCATCTCCCATGGGGGAATTTGAACCCAGGTCCCCAGAATGTTATCTAGGTCTCTGGACTAACAGTCCAGCGATAATAACAATGCTCTCCATGGCTAATGAAGTGATAAAAGAGGACATCTGCAGAGCATGGATGTTTTATTTTGATTCAGGAGAGGTGACCCAGGTCCCCAGAATGTTATCTAGGTCTCTGGATAAACAGTCCAGAGATAATACCTCTAGGCCATCAACTCCCCTGTTTCTGCAGTGATTGCTGAAAAAAGACCGTGTCCTTTTGTTTTTATATGTTTTGATCATGAACTGAAAAGGGGGGAAAGGGACTATTTAATAACCAAGGAATGAATTGCTACCCTGTTTCGCTAACGCTCCTTGTAAGTGCAGTTTACCCAGCTGCTTGTACAAACAGCAAGCAGTGTCTCATAACAGATGAGCTGGAACCAGGGGAGCTGTGTACACATAGAGAGTCAGCCGGCAACAAATAGCTGATGGGGCAGCACGGCAGCTCAGTGGTTACTGCTGCTGCCTCACAGTGCCAGGGTTCAAATCCACCCTCAGGTGACAGTGTGGAGTTTGCACATTCTCCCCGTGACTGTGTGGGTTTCCACTGGGTGCTATGGTTTCCTCCCACGATCCAAAGATATGCAGGTTAGGTAGATTGGCCATGGGGAATAAGGGGTAAGGGGATGGCTCTGGGTAGGATGCCCTTAGGAGGGTCAGTGTGAACTCAATGGGCTGAATGGCCTGCTTCTGCACTGTAAGGATTCTATAGCCTATGGGCAAGTGGCCACCTTTTGATGACAAAGGTCTCCCTGTTCACAGCCATGTGATTGGCTAATGGTAGCTGAACAGTTTGTCAGTGTTGGGTCACAAGCCATTGGAGCTGTCCTGTCTGTGCAGTTAAAAAAAAAATCTTAAGCCTGAAGAAAGCTACTTTATTTTTTCGGTTACCTTAAGCTGTGTCGATTAACCAGTAACAGTTTAAGTGTGAACCAATATCTCGGTGTCTCTGGCAGTCAGGTGAAAGTATTTGGAGGAGGAAGATTAAGGAGCATCAAGTTCTGAAAAACCAAAGCACCTTGTCAGTGAACCCTGTGGACAAAGGCCTTTGAACCATCTTCCCAGTCTTTCCTTCCGGCCATGACACCTGTGTTTTCTTTTGTGTCAGTCTGTATGTGTGAAGGGGGTAGTTTTATAATGGGGTGACAGTTGAACTGGTGGAGTTATACGCTGACAGTTCATTATTTTTTATGTAACTAGAGTCTATTTATTTGTCCTAAATAGTCATTTTGTTTATGTGCAGAAACCATGTAGGGATAAAGGGGTCCTTGTCAGGATGGCAGCCAGTGAGCCGTGAAGTTATAGTCATAGGGTCCTACAGCACGAAGACAGGCCCTTCGGCCCAAACTGGTCAAAATGTTCATCCACGCTAACACCATTTCCCTGCACTTGGCTCATATCCTTTTACACCTCTCCTATCCATTTATTAGTCCAGATGCCTCTTAAATGTCATTAGTGCAGCCATGTCAACCACTTCTCCTGGCACCTCACTCCATACGTGTACGACCATCTGTGTTTGCCCTTCAGGTTCCCATGTATTCTTTCCCCTTTTACCTTAAACTGATGCCGTCTAGTCCTTGATTCCCCAGCCATGGGAAAAGACTGAGTGCATTCACCCTATCCATTACCTCCATAGGGGTCCATTTTGGAACCACAGTTATTCACCTTATACATTAACAATCTGGAAGAAGGGACTGAGGGCATTGTTGCTAAGTTTGCAGATGACATAAAGATAGTTGGAGGAACAGGCAGTGATGAGTAAGTGGGGAGTCTGCAGAAGGACTTTGATAGGCTAGGAGATTGGGCAAAGAAGTGGCAGATGGAATATGATGTGGGAAAGTGTAATGTTATGCACATTGGTGGGAAGGATAGAGGCATAGACTATTTTCTAAAGGCTTTAGAAATCTAAAGCACAAAAGGACATAAGAGTCCAAGTTCAAAATTCTGTTAAAGTTAACATGCAAGTTCAGTTGACAGTTAGGAAGACAAATGCAGTGTTAGCATTCATTTCAAGGAGCCTGGAACACAAGAGCAGAGAATACTGCTGGGGCTGTATAAGGTTTCGATCAGACCACATTTGGGATGTTGTGAGCAGTTCTGGGCCCCATAACTAAGGAAGGATGTGCTGGTGTTGGGGGGGGTCCACAGGAAGTTTGCAAGGATGATCTCAGAGATGAAGGGCTTATCATATCAGGAGCATTTGAGGGCTCCGGGTCTGTGCCCAATGGAGTTTAGAAGGATGAGGGTGGATAAGATCAGAAAACCCTAAGACATAGGAGCAGAAATTAGGCCATTTGGCCCATCCAGTCTGCCTCCACCATATAATCATGGCTGATACATTTTTCAACCCAGATCTGATTGAAACTTACAGAATACTGAGAGGCCTGGTTAGAGTATACGTGGAGAAGATGTTTCCACGAGTAGGAGAGACTAGTTCTCGAGGGCACAGCCTCAGAGTGAAGGGACATCCCTTTAGAACTGTGAAGAAGCAGGAGAATGGGGTTGAGAAACACATCAGTCACGATCCAATGGCATAGCAGATTTGATGGGGCCGAATGGCCTGATTCAGCTGCTTTATCTTGTGGTCTTTTGGTCTTGCTTTCTGTCAACCTGGGTCTAAAGGACAGGTAAATTGAGGAATTTTGCGTACTTTCATGGAATTTTTCAGTTTGGTGACAACTCCAGGAATAATGGGAGGGGTTTTGGTTTCCAAAGCAATATTCCAGTGAGGTGTGACCCAGAAACTCCTTGTTTCTGCCCATCCTGGTAACAGTTGTGCCTCTCATTTGGTGATTTGTCTTGTGGGTGCGTGTAAAACCACTCACGCTCTGCCACTCCACAGGCTTACTTTCAATGAGGTTAAAATCAGCACCCGTTGCCCTTCTCTGTCAACATTGGCAACAGCCTTGTTTGTAAGCTGGATACCAGTCAGTACAAATTTTAACTAGAGTACAAATACTACGTGTCCTGTGAATCAATAGTCCAGGTCGAGTGTTAGGACACACAAAATCTTGACATGTTTTCTATTCCCGGTGTCATCCAAGATGGGATTTCATATCTTAGCATATTTGTTATGTACCTTTACCGGAATAATAGTTGCCTCTTCGCCAAGACATGCAAGGTAACTATGGGGATCTTCTTCAAATTCCAAACTGTACCAGGGTAATTTGCACGTTATCAGTTGTGACATTACTCAAGCGCTTTTTTCGATTGAGCTGGAATGACGGCCACAAAGCGAGGCTTGCTTTTTGTTTTGATTCCTGCTCATGGATCTTTCACAGCGGAAATCAAAACAGTTTACGCCAATCCACTCTGATTTCAGCCACGATCCTGGACCTACAGCCGATAAATGTTTATGTGGCTCAAACCAATATTTAAAGATTTTGATCAATATTCACCGTCAGACACGCAGTAAGAGTGTGTGTGAAATCACCTATTTAGAAATGAGTTGAAATTCTCTTCAGAAGCCTTTGCTAACGCATTTTCACATTGTTTGCTTTTTAGAGACCAGGTTTTATCTGTTAAGCTCCAGTCGGACAAGGAGATTCGATTTATCAAACAAATATTCAACCAGTATGAGGTAATGGTTAGCTTTTCTTATCTGGGCATTTGTCAATGTTTTCTTATAGTTCATTAATTTTACCTTTTGCTGAGAGAATTGCTTTGCTTTGTAAGTACAGAATCCTTCTACAATGTTCTTTAAAATTCCATGTGTTTGAGCAGTGTTCAAATGTAACAATTTAGACCAAATATCATCCCAGTTCCTCTTAACCAAGCCTTTCTTCCATTGTCTAGCTAATGGAATTACCCTTGCTTAGTTTCACTCTATCTGACTGAAGACAGAGCCAAATTGTATTCTGCTTTTTGTCCTGGATTTATGTCTTCTTAACCAGCAATAAACATTCTGCTTTTAACCCGTCTGGTTCACTCATACCCTTCAGGGAGGGTAACTGCCATCCTTACCTGGTCTGGCTTACCTGTGACTCCAGACCCACAGCAATATGGTTGACTCTTAACTGGCTTTTGGGCAATTAGGGATGGGCCATAAATGCTGCCTGGCCAGTGAAGCCCTCATCCAGTGAATAAATAAAAAAAACAAACCAACTGGCCACTATTTATCCCTCAACCAAAATCATTGCTGCTTCTATCTCTACATTATCCCTCACCAGTCATTCTGTTAAAGCAGTTAATCTGGTATCTATGTTCATTTTCACACCCCAATCTATCAGAATAGCAGATTTGATTTGATTTGTTACTATCCCGTCTACCAAGGTACAGTGGGAAGTGTTGTCTGACGTGCTTTACAGGCAGGTTGTACTATACGAGTGCAGTTTGTGTACAAGTGGCATTCTTGAAGCAGGTGGGGACCTCAGATCATAGCAAGGGCAGGTTAAAGATATCTGTGAATACTTCTGCCAGCTGGTCTGCACAGGATCTGAACGCACGGCTGGGCACTCCATCTGGGCCAGTCACTTTCTGTGGGCTCACTCTCAAGATGGCCGATCTAATGTCTGTGATGGGGACTGAGGGTACAGGTGCACCCGAGGCTGATGGGATAGGTGTCATTGTTTCATTGATCTTCTGTTCAAAGCGAGCGTAGAATGCACTGGGGGCATCGGGTAAGGACATACTGTTGCCTAAGATTCTGTTCCACTTCACTTTGTAATTATGAATGCTTACAAAATGTTGTTGTTTGTTGTGAGGGGAATTGAGTATGAAAGTAAGGTTTATTATCCTTCAGTTATACAGGACGTTGGTGAGAATACACCTGGAGGACCATGAAAAGTGTTGGTCACCTTATTTAAGGAAGGAATTAAACCAAAGCAATTCAGAGAAGGTTGACCAGACTAATACCTGGATTGAACGGGTTGCCTCATGAGAAAAGGTTAGGTTTGTATCCGCTGGAGTTTAGAAGAGGAAGAGATGATTTAATTGAAACATTAAAGATCCTGGGGTACATTGACAGGATGTGGAAAGGAGCTGGAGAGTCACTGTTTCGAAGTGACAGGCTGGCTGTTTAAGACAGAGATAAGAGTCTCTTTTCTCACAGAGAACCAAGAGTCTTAGAAGGCAGAGATAGATAGATTCCTGATGATGAAGTAGCTGAGAGGTTATTAGGTGTAGGCGGGAATATAGAGTCATGCTACAAATGGTGGAGCAGGCTTGAAGGGACATGTGGCCTGCTTCTGTCAAATCATATGTTTGTACTAAAACCATTTCCTCTGGTTACCAAGCCTCCTGGCTGTGGAAACCATTTCTCTCTATTTAATCTATTGAATCCCTTCCTCTTAGTCTTCTCTGCTCTGCGGGCAACAATCCCAAAATCTCCTGTTTCTCCACAGATTAAAGGTTCTGACCTCTGGTACCTTCCTGGTCAACCTTTTCTATACAACCCCTCTATTATCATCTGGTACTTTTGCACAGAACTGCAAATATTATTCCTCACCTAAATGAAGGATGTCAAGTGTGTTGGGTGGAAATTTGCCTTGTGTACGGGTTCATTCTGATTCCAGTTCAAGGCTTCTTTGCTTTTCTCGGGTGGGCAATGTCATTATTTTTCGAGCATTTTGAACTTTCCCTGAAAGCTGGCAGTAGTCGACTTCTGGCAAATCTCTCAATCCAAAGACTGGCCTAACAGGAGAAGATATGGATCAAGGAATTGGAAACATTTGAATTTATTAAATAGATTGCTCGTCAAAAACCTCATCCCCTTAAATGGCTGGCTTTGAACTACCAGAGGGTCAGTGGACCTTGCTAACCTGCTTCAACATCACCAATAATCACTGTACAATCTAAATCCATTGTTGGGACTTCAGTATAAAGCCCTTAGCTACTTGTGGTGAGGCATTAAGAATATTGCCAGTTGCTGATGAGTGCCCTCCTTCCAGGGTAGATGGCAGACTAACCCACTTTAATATCAGAAAATAAGGAAGGTATTGTTCAGTTTTGAGGTTCTGCAACCACTAGACAAAGTAGGGACATTATAATTGTGTGATGTCACATCCTAATTTCATGTGATATAGTTACACCATCAACCGCATCACTGAAATAACGTCACTTCTGGGATCTTTCTGGTGTCTATCAGCAGGCTATAAGACTGTACAATGTAGCCACTCAGCCTGTAGAATCTGCCCCATTGTTCATTGAGATCCCAACTGATAATCCCCAACTCCACTTTTCTGGCTTTTTCCATAACCTAACTGATTAAATATCTGTCTCTCTTAGTCTTTATTATACTTAAACCAACCTCTAAAGCCCTTTGCAGTGAAGAATTTCACAAATTTATTACCTTCTAAGAGAAGAAATTCCTCTTCCTCTCTGCCTTAAACGCTTACACTGAGAATTTCAGGTAAAATCACAGTGAAGATTTGAAGAGACCATTTGGTGCATTGTATTAGGGTGGCACTTTGAAAGTGCTATGCTATCCTCTCACACAGTTGTTCTTTCCTCACAGCCCTGCAAACATTTTGTCCTGATTATATTTTCCATAAAACACCCAGTGGAATACCGAATGACTCAATGTTAGGTATAAAATCCAAAAGGACTGCGGATGCTGTAAATCAGGAACAAAAACAAAGTTGCTGGAAAAGCTCAGCAGGTCTGGCAGCATCTGTGGAGGAGAAAACAGTGTTAACGTTTCGGGTCTTGTGAACCTTCCTTCCTCAGAACAGTTCTGAAGAAGGATCACCGGACCTGAAACGTTAACTGTTTTCTCCTCGATAACAAAGTGTGACGCTGGATGAACACAGCAGGCCAAGCAGCATCTCAGGACCACAAAAGCTGACGTTTCGGGCCGAGACCCTTCCTCTGACGTCAGCTTTTGTGCTCCTGAGATGCTGCTTGGCCTGCTGTGTTCATCCAGCTTCACACTTTGTTATCTTGGATTCTCCAGCATCTGCAGTTCCCATTATTTCTGTTTTCTCCTCCACAGATGCTGCCAGACCTGCTGAGTTTTTCCAGCAACTTTGTTTTTGTTCAATGTTAGGTGTGTTTTAGCCATTGACATTGTGTTACTGTTTTAGCGAGGAGTTGTGGGATATCTTTAACTTAAGTATGGTGCACAAATTGTGGACAATCCCATTAAAACGAAATCCCAGGCAGACCCACTGAAAGGAGTCTCGTTCACCAGGAAGAATGGTTAAATTTTATCCTACTCTTAGCAGTGCCCAAGTTCTTTCCTGAGAGACAAATGATGGTTAATTTGGGTGTAGTTATGTGGAGAATAAATTCGTTAATGTGATACAAAATGCTAATACACAATTTCATTACCTGCAGGCTGTTCTGTGGCATCCAAGCTCAGTCGATAACATCAAAATCAACAAAGAAATCCACCTTTACTTCAATGCATCCAATGTTGAAGAGGTGAAAACTCAGCTGACTGCATCGACCATCGCGTTTAGGTATGCCAAATGCATGTTTTAATATATAATGATACAGTTAGACGGAATGCAGAACTGAAAATGCTGCAAACCCTTCTGGTCCTGCAGCCAAATTGGGTCTGTGTGGATAGACAGTGACTACTGGCAGGCAAACCTGATTTTTATACCCACCTAATACTCACACACCTTCCAGAAGGGGGCAGTGGACAGCAACTAGCCCTTGATAACAAAGTGTGGAGCTGGATGAACACAGCAGGCCAAGCATCATCTCAGGAGCACAAAAGCTGGCGTTTCAGGCCTAGACCCTTCATCAGTGTGCTCCTGAGATGCTGCTTGGCCTGCTGTGTTCATCCAGCTGCACACTTTGTTATCTTGGATTCTCCAGCATCTGCAATTCCCATTATCACTGAAGCAACTAGCCCTTATTGAAATTCTTTGTGTTCCTCCTCTCCCTAAACTATTGATGCTAAGTGCCAATTGCAGCATTCCCACTGCTCCCCCAGATGGTCTATTTTATTCTCACACTCTCACTGCCCTTATGAAATTTGATGCTTACTGCTTCTGTGTCTTTTGCTAGTTTTGTTTGCTTGACCAGTTGCTTTCCAGCAAGCTCAGAATGTGTATCATCTTCAGGGTGTTGATTGAGGATGTTCAACAACTCATAACAAAACAAAAACTCACAAATGTTCCTTTTACACCCCGTGGCTTTTCTTCGTATTATGAGATGTATCATCCACTGGAAGAGGTAGGCATTTGTTAAATTTTTCATTTCATGTTTATATAAATGTATTAAGGAAAACAGAGTGGCGGAATGGGGAACGTTCATTGAAGACAGATGTCGATGATACTGTTGTTAAGTGCCCTAGTTATCTTTTGGTCCCCAGACGTTAGAAATAATGACATTATTTGAGAACTGTTCGTTTTTAATGTAACTGCCAGCTGCTTTGTTAGAATGCGATGCAATGTTTGACTTTCCAGTGTAGTCACGAGTATTACCCACTGGAACACTTTCACATAGACTTGCTTCCTGACTAATTAGTTCCTAGCTCTTTACAGGGAATGCACCAACATTCATGTCCTGTAATTGAGAATAAGAATTGTTAAATTTATTTATTTCCATAGGAGAAAAGGGACTTCAGATAGACAAACCTCTAAGACCTGATGATATTATAGAGTCTGAGTCATCAAATTGTACAACACAGAAATGGACCATTTGTTTCAACTTGTCCAAGCGGCCAAATATCCTAAATTAATCTAGTCCCATTTGCCAGCATTTGGCCCATATCCTTCTAAATCCTTCCTATTCAGATACTCATCAGATGCCCTTTAAATTTTGTACGAGCCTCCACCACTTCCTCTGGCAGTTCATTCCATACACAGACCATCCTCTGCATGACAATGTTGCCCCTCAGATCCCTTTTACCTTAGGTCCTTCTCACCTTAAACCTACGGTGTCTAGTTTTGGATTCCCCTGCCCTGGGGAAAAGACCTTGGCTATTCACCCTATCCATGCCCCTCATGATTTTATAAACCTCTATAAGGTCACCCCTCAGCCTCCGACATTCCAGGGAAAACAGCCCCATCCTATTCAGCCTCTCCCTGTAGCTCAAACCCTCCAAACCTGGCAACGTCCTTGTAAATATTTCTGGAACCCTTTCAAGTTTACCAACATCCTTCCTACAGCAGGGAGACCAGAACAGAATTTATTTCTCTGCGCATTAACAGAAATGGATGAGGAAACTGCAGATATCGAGTTGCCTTTTTGGATTTGAAGACTGCAAACATCATTTTCTTCTTTATGTTGTTGTAGGGGGTGGTTGGGGCGGAGAGTGGTTATATGGTAAACTCCAAATTTGCCAGTTTAAGTAATTTTGGGGGAAGTTACTACATGAGTTTGTGATGGAAGGTCAGGTCTGTCCACTCTGGTTGAGTTTTTCGCACTTTCAGGATGCATTTGATAAGATTCCATGCGAGAGATTATTGAAAATGCAGAGAATCGAGGGAATTTTTTGAGATTGCTTACAAGGTAGAGAGTGGAGAATTGGGATTCAGGTAATATTTTCCGATTGGCCAGATATTATAAGTGGTGCTTAGTGGGGTCTCAAATTTTAACCATTACAAAACATATTAACTTTGGATAATGTATCAAAGAAATTATATTTTAAGATGACACCGAACTAATATCTTATCCGCCCCCATCTCCACTGTCAGCATTCTGCAGGGACCAACCACTCCTCCATCACTCCAGCACTATGTCACTCCGCCCATGGTACTGTCCCAAACACAGAAGGTGTAACACTTGCCCATTCACCTCTTCCCTGTCCAAGGTCCCAAACACACCTTCCAGGTGAAGCAGCGCCTCATTCATATATCTCATTCAATCTAGTCAGCTGTATTGGCTGCCCACAACATTGTCTACTCTACACTGGTGAGACCAAAAGGGGAACGAGTGATCCTTTGGCAGAACACCTCTGCTGTGTCCGTAGGAACGGCCCTGCTTTCCCAGTTGCTTACCATTTCAATAAAACACTGTGCTCTCCCGCTTACATTTCTGATTAGTGCTTGCTGCAGTGTTTCAACAGAATAGAAAACCAGCTTGAGATTTTCCCTTTGGGCACCCTGTGGCTGTTTGGACTCAATGCTGAATCCTGCAACTTCACAGCCTGACTTCTAGGCCTTTGTCCTCTATTTTCTTACATCCTCTATCTCCTTCAGTCCTTTCCTCCTATCTGTGCCTCCAACTGGGGCATTTGGAGCACCCCCTCACAACTCAAGCCCCTCCAGTCAGGGGGACCTTCACCTTTAGAGGCATTCCCTTTTGCTCACAGCCACAGATTTTAACACAGAAATGTCCCAACGACTTGTTCCTTCAGAATCGGCCCTGAATGAAAAACTAAGCCTCATTACTGTCACAGAAGGTAGGTGTATTGTAAACTTTGGTTCATGAGCTTATTCCAGCAGTTTTTCAACTGCTTCAGGAAAAATAACTGAAGAAATTTGGAATTAAATTTGTTCTCCATCAATTGATTTAATTTTGATCTTGATGACAGCAAGTAGCACCAAAGGTGTAATCTGTAATGTGTTTTTGAGGTAAAATCCCACTGGGGCACAGTGAGGGGATTGACCTCACAGTCATTGGAATTTGTGTAGTGTGTAAAATTCACACACAATTCCACCAATAGTACATCACACTGTATTCCTAAGTTTTGTCTCAGCAAGTCTGTCCTTTCCCTCTGTAGACATTTCAACCATTCATACAGTTTCAAGCAGACAGCTCAGTTCCACCCTCTGAAGGAGGGCCTAGGCCCCTTCCTGCTCCTAAGATGATGCTTGGCCTACTGTGCTCATCCAGCTCCACACCTTGTTATCTCAATCCCCATGGATTATGGTAGAATGAGGGATATGCCAGGCCCTGTGGTTACAGATTGTGGTTTTGAGAAATTTCATTCAGACATTAGTAATATTAGTGTACTGTTTACCTTATAGTAACTTGTTACATCAGATATTGCCAAGGATAACATGAATTTAGTTTAACAAGATAAATTTATCAATCTTATACTTTCTGGTCTCCCTGTTAAACTTGAAAGGGTTTAGAAAAGATTTACAAGGATGTTGCCAGGGTTGGACTGATTGAGTTATAGGGAGAGGCTTAAATGTCCAGAGCTATTTTCCCTCGAGTGTTGGATGCTGAGGGATGACCTTATAGACATTTATGAAACCATGGGGGGCATGGATAGGATGAATAGCCAAGATCTTTTCCCAGGGAAGGTGATTCCAAAGCCACAGGGTGGCGAAAGATTTTAAAGGGACCTACGGGGCCATCCTGGATGTAATGCGTGTATGGAATGAGCTGCCAGAGGAAGTGGTGGAGGCTGGTACAATTACAACATTTAAAAGGCATCTGGATGGGTACATGAATAGAGGGATATGGGTCAAATGCTGGCAAGTGAGACTAGATTAATTTAGCACATCTTGTCGGCATGGACAAGTTGGACTGAAGGGTCTATTTCTGCGCTGTACAGTTGTATGGCTACAACAGTGAGCTGAACTTAAACAAAACACAATCAACAGACATTCTACCAAGAGAAGATTATAAATGCTGAATGCATCGTCAGTAAACTAACATTAAAATATTCAAAGTGTAAATCGTCAGAATGTAAAGAAAAGCAACTATTCATGAAAAGTTACGATTTTAATACCTCCTTAACCCTATTCTAAAATGTTTATGCTTCTTTAATCAGTAAAGACCTTGCAAGTGAGAGGTTGGTGCCCTTTCAGTGCCAACTCGATATAAACTCGAGCCAGTCACTAGCATGCTATAATTCTGAAAGTGGTATCACCGGTTTGAAAATGGTATCGCGTCAGTACCCAGGAAAGCGTTTGACAGAGTCAGGTAAATCTGCAATCAGTAAGTATGGAATGCTGGACCAGGTCAAAGGATCTGGTAGTCGGAACGGACAGTTGCCTGTGGCAGAGCTCGGTGCTCGTGGATGTTGACACTGACCCTGGTATCAGCCAGTCTTGGGAAACAACATAGCTCAGAGGCAGAGGTGAAGCTTCTGCTGGGTTCATTTCTGAACAGCAGAATCGGTCATCAAAGGTCAGGAGCTGATGAATATCAGACACGGACCCCCAGCTGATGCTGCAAATTAGTTTTAACTTGAAAACGTATGGGGATGATGCAAAAGAAGGAAACAGATTTCAGTAGTTACTCAGAGTCTTGAGTTCTCTGCAGAAAATACTCGGTTAAAGTCGTTACTTCCCAGTGCATGTTAAAATAGTGCTTCAGGACATTGGGAGATGGGTGGTTACTCTAAAATAACCAGGCACAGTTCCGAGTTTAAATGATCACCTTTGGATAGTGGTCTCGACCATTTGTCTGTTGGACGTATCTGTCCAAACTAAACAGGGACACCAGATGGTTTTGGCTTCCATACACAAAGCTTAATGGTATCTTTGACTGAAAAATGTCATTCCTTGACGGGCAGAACACATCTGGCTGAATCTTGCTGCAAATTGGGCCAGTGTTGATTTCAGAGGAGGGTTTACCTCTGTGAGTCCTAGCAATTTTCCTCACGCAGCATTACACTGCTCACTTCTTCATTCAGTATCCAAACCCAGGCCTGCATGGTGCCACTCTTAGTCATAGAACGGAATCATAGAATCCCCACAGGCCATTCAGCCCATCTAGTCCGTACTGAACCTCTGAAGAGCATCCCACCCAGGCCCATGCCCCTACCCTGTCCCTGTAACCCTGCATTTCCCATGGCTAATCCATCTAACCTGCACATCCCTGAACACTATGGATAATTTATCACCACTATGTGTTCAGGAGCAATGAAACTGATATGGACCGGTGCCTGGATCCTGGGACTTTCACAACGCAGGCACCATGTTTAAGCACCAGCCGCACTCTATGTACCACACCATCAGTCTCCAGGGTCAGTGCCCCAACCATGGTCTGGAGGAATGCACAACAATGCTGCAGGAAAGTGAATGGCCTTCCGTATCCTGTCATGGTGCGTTCTGCAACCTTCCCTCTTCTACCTCACGCTAAATCAAGTTCTGCTGTTGCACCCACCTCCCACCGAGTCCCATGGTCTACAACTCTCACTATTGCATGTAGCATTTTCCAACAATGCCTGTCACCCAGCCAGTCCTCCTAATCTACTAAGCCTTGTTGCCCTGTGTGCTTGCTCCCCACCAGCCTTCCTGGCAGCTGACAGAATAGGCCCCTGACTGACCCTAGCCCCACTTGACTGTTCATTGCTGCCTGTCTATCTGCCTGTGCTAAAATGCAAGGCCAGGTTACTGGGAGCATCGAAGTTAACCTCAGAGTGAATGCTAATAAAGCAAGCTTAAAGCCCAGAAGAAGATGCTTGTTATTCTAATGCACAGAGTCGGGTGTTAGTCTCAGCACACAAAGTAGCCTGGCAGTACTGCTGTACTGTCAGGTCCTGAAGATCCTCAAAGTATGATATTGAAATGTTGAACTGGATTATAACTGAGCCCAAGTTGAGACACAATGATGTGGAACATGAAGTCTGAGAACAGTCATCCCAGACACAAAACATTAACTCTGCTTTCTCTCCACAGATGCTGCCAGACCTGCTGAGCTTTTCCAGCAACTTCTGTTTTTGTTCCTGATTTACAGCATCCTCAGTTCTTTCAGATTTTATTTTGAATGACATGAGATTAGGTAATACTGAGATGTTACTGATTGTGTTATGGACCAAACCAAACTCCTCAATATATATTCAGAAGATTGTCTGACCCTAACTTTACTTTTATTTTAAACATAAGTGTAAGGTGTTGCATTCCAGATGCAATTCAAAGGGTCAAACTTCTCGATGTTAAGCAAAACACATTTTGTTTTCACACTTACATTAAAATACAGATAAAATAAAAATAAAATAAAAGAATTGGCTTAACTCTAACTGTATCGAAATGCAAAATAAAGCAGTATATATATTAACTACTAATTAACTAACTGTTCCAATATAGTAACATCCCATAAACACGCCCTTGGCAAAAGGCAAATTCAGTAAAATAGATTGTCTCACATGCAATTCTCTAGACCAGGAGAAAAATATCAGAAAACTCTGAGACAGAGAGTAGCAGGGAGAGATGTACTGCAGCTTCCAAACCCAGATTCAAGACCTCCACAACTGCTACTGATAAAATAAAACTATAAATCCTGGATCTGTGGGAGCTTAACCCCATCCAATTTCTATTGTTTCTATTGTTCTGACATTAGGGGAAAAGATCCTAAGGCCACAGAATCTGTTTTCTTTATAGGTTTTGAAGTAGATTGCTTGTTACCTCTGATCTCAACTTTTCTTCATCTGAAAAAAAGGACAAAATACACCTCTTAAAGCCACAGTTTTGTCACAATGACAAACAGGTCCCTTATCTCTCATGAATGGGATTCTCATCTGGCTGTGAGAACCCTGGATGGAAAATCAGACTTCTATCTCTCAATGACAACATCCTCATTTTTCTGACCTCTCTGTATTTTCCCCAAACAAACTCACCACTGCTCATGTGTCCAGGAGCTGGAAGAAAAACAGCATTTTCCCTCTAGACAATTCAACGTCCAAACAGCATATAATTTAAGCCAGAAGTTAGTTATGAGCATATATCAGACAGCTTAAAAGGCATTTCCTCTACAAATCCTATTCAGCAATATCACTGAGCTCTCTTTCTACAAAAACCATCTTAATTCAGCCCCTTAAGTCAATTCTCCGGTCCTCTGTTTTGAGATACCGAATTGTTTCATAAATGATTTGGAAGTTTTCACCTCCATCACTTTATCTGAGAGTCCTTTTCACGTTGACCGCAGTGTATGAAGAAAGATGTCCTGCGATCTTACATTTACCTTTTGACAGTTTGGGACTGTACCCTCTTATTTATTGATATTTCCTTTCGTCACAATCCTAATTATCCCTTATGCTTCCAAGAAAGCTTCTTCTTCAGGTTGCAAGGACCTTGCTTTACCTCATAATTCAATCAGTTTAATATTAGTTGCTATTCCCCCTCCAGTGCTCAATGGCTCCCTTTTGCTTTGGTGCCTACAGCTCTGTACAGTTTGTCCTTCAGTTTCTTTAAGCTATATTCGAATCTCCCCACTTCTGACCATCCCTCCATGATAAGATCAGAAGTGGGGATGTCCGCCGATGGTTGCACAATGCTCAGCACCGTTCATGACTCCTCAGATACTGAAGCAGCCTGCAACAAGATCGGGAAAATATCCAGGCTTGGGCTGGCAAGTAACATTCACAGCACGTAAATGCCAGGCTATGACCATCTCCAAAATAAGACAGTCTAGCCATCGCCCCTGGTTATTCAATGGCGTTTCCATTTGCTGAATCCCCCAATATTAACATCGTTGGGGTTACCATTGACCAGAAACTCACTGGACGTGTCACATAAACATAGTGGCTACAACAGCGGGTCAGAGGCTAGGAATCCTGCAGCGAATAACTCATCGCCTGTCCACCATCTACAAGGCACAAGTCAGGAATGTGATGGAATACTCCCCACTTGCCTGGATGGGTGCAGCTCCAACAACACTCAAGAAGCTCGACGCCATCCAGGACAAAGCAGCCACTTGACTGGCATCACATCCACAAGCATCCATTCCCTCCACCACCGACGCTCGGTAGCAGCAGTGTGTACTATCTACAAGATGCACTGCAGACACTCAACAAAGATCCTCAGACAGCACCTTCTAAACCCACGGCCACTTCCATTCAGAAGGACAAGGGGAGCAGATATATGGGAACACCACCCACTGCAAATGATCCTTACTGCAAGTCACTCACCATACAGAGTTGGAAATATATCGCCATTCCTTCAGTGTCGCTGGGTCAAAATGTGGAATTGCCTCCCTCGTGGCATTGTGGGTCAATCCATAGCACATGGACTGCAGCGGTTCAAGAAGGCAGCTCACCACCACCTTCTCAAGGGGGCAACTAGGGACAGGCAATAAATGCTGGGCCCAGCCAGTGACTCCCAGTGAATAAAAAACATTTGAGGGCTAATATTATGCACAAATATAATGGGATGGCTTCTAAATACACACCTTCTTAAATCAGACAATTAAGAACACTACCAATTGGTCAAGCTGAAATTATTCTCGCCAGGTTTCCAGTATCTAGTGCATTCTGTTCTTATAATATGTGACGAGTTAGTTGAATGGAATCTATCTGTATCTCAATCATAATAATTGGGAACATATCACTGGAAAAAAAGATTAACATTACTGAAAGTGAATCCCACTCACTCCTTTCAATGTACATTTCATTTACCTGGGCCCTATGTGATCATCTGAATTAAATTAATTCCTTGTCTTTCTGACTCGATATTATTTCCAGATTTATTTATGGATGTCACAAATTACGAAAGCATATCCATCTCTCATTCAAAAAATACTTATTGGGTCATCAGCTGAGAAGCGGCTAATTTATGTCCTAAAGGTAAAGGTTTACCTCGATTTTATTTGTGCCTTTTCTCGCCCCCCACTTGAAAGAATGGCCAGACATTTACCCTGTTATTGTTCTTCTTTGCCAAGGTTTTCAATGGCACTGTGTCCCCAAAGGGTGCTTTGTGGATTGACTGTGGCATCCATGCCCGTGAATGGATAGCACCTGCCTTCTGCCAGTGGTTCTTACAATATGTGAGTTTTATCAGTCGACAGATTATATTTTGTTAATGAACGTGTTCAAACTGTAGTATAACACATTGTCTGGAGCAGGTGGGACTTGTACCCACAGAGAGGGGAATCTCCAGTAATACTTGGAATTGAATGCACTTGTAATGCTGGACCAGTGTTCTGAGGTGTACAGAACAAATCATACAAGTCATACGGCACAGAAACAGACCCTTCGGCTCAACCTGTCCATGTTGACCAGGTCTCTCTTAAATCTCTCTCCACTCTCTGGTTTTGAACTTCCCTACCCTATGGAAAAGACCTTATCTTTGCCCCTCATGACTTTATAAATCCCTATAAGGTCACCTCTCAGCCTCCTACACTGCAGGGAAAAAAGTCCCAACCTATCCAGCCTCTCCTTAAAACTCAAATTCACCAATCCCATTAATCTGCAAATTTATAGCCTCTGTAAATCTTTCCTGAACCCTCTCCAATTTAATAATATCCTTTCTAAAGCAAAGTGACCAGAACTGTACACAGTACTCCAAAAGTAGCCTCACCAATGTCCAGTGCCACAACATGACATCCCAATTTCTACACTCAGTGCTCTGACCAACGAAGGCAAATGTACCAAATGCCTTTTTCACCCTCCTGTCTACCTGTGACATCACTTTCAAGGAACTATTTACCTGAACTCCTAGGTATCTCTGTTCAGCAACAATCCCCAGTGTCCTATCATTAAGTGTACAAGTCCTGTCCTGGTTGGCATTACCAAAACGTGATACCTCAAATTTATCTAAGTTAAACTCCACCTGCCACTCCTCAGCCCACTCGCCCACCAGATCAAGATCCTGTTGTACTCTTCTTCATTGTCCCTTAGACCCACCAATTTTGGTACCTGCAAACTTACTAACCATACCTCCCACACTCATATCCAAATCGTTTATGTAAATGACAAACAACAGTGGACCCAGCACTGGGAATACAGGCCTCCAGTCTGTACAACAACCCTTCACCACCCGCTGTCACCAAGCCAATTTTGTACTCTATTTGGGTAGCTCCCCCTGAATTCCATGTGATCTAACTTTACTAATTTGTCTACCATGTGAAAAGTGAGACCAGTATGCATTATTCACAAGGTTTCTCCTTCAGGCCCAGAGGTATGAGGACTACCCTGCACTGTAATATACAGACTACATACAAAACAAAAACAGTTTTTAGATTTATAAACAAACACAGGCCTGTTATTCCCCTGCCACAACTCAGTAAAAACAGAGTCTCCGAGAATTAGAAATTAATCTCTAGACAACTGCTGTGAGAAACTCCAGGGAAACCCATTAAAAACTCAGATTTAAAAGTTGTACTACCTTTATCGCTGATGCCCTTTTGACTGACAGCAAACAAAAAAACAAGTAGACAATGAAGAGTTTTCCCCTTTTTCAAACAGCATAAAGGTGGTGTGGGACAGTCATGGTGGCCAATGGCAAAGACGTGGAGGCAGGGCAATTAGAGGCAGGAAGGCAGAAGATACCTCCCCAAGGAATATACCCCACTGCAATAGGAACCCCTACAATTTACTGAGTGCAGAGTAAAGCCAGTAACACAAAGAGATGCTGTTTGGCCTGCTGTGTTCATTCAGCTCCACACTTTGTTATCTTGGATTCTCCAGCATCTGCAGTTCCCATTATCTCTAACACAAAGACAGTCACCTGCTGGTATTCTTGGTCACATTCCTGAGTGTTCTTGAGCAGCCAATGAACCCTCCGATGTAGGTATAAATGCTTCATGGCTCCTTAAGATCCCACAATTTGTTGAAATTATGCAATTAAAGAAGTAGCGTGCGCGAGGAGAGAATCTTGGGTGGCATTTGCTAAGATATTGGGGCCACTTCTTCCAATAGAATGCTCAGCAGCTGTCAGGTGAGGAACATGTTGTTGGGAACACATTTGGGAGCCTGCAGCTCTTTACTAGACCATCAATACAGACATACTAATACAGACATTTATTGGTTTTGTCTGATCAATTTTTAATTTTGCTTGTAAATTTAGACCGTTAGCGTTCTCCCTGTTTGTAAGGTACAGTCTTTGCAGACTCCAACTGACAGCACAGAAAGAGCATTCATTCTCTCATTCCTGTGATAGCTCTTTGAAAGAGTCATTTCTTCTTTTAATGAGCTGTGGCAAGCAAATAGAGTCATACAGCACAGAAACAGGCCCTTTGCCCCAACTAATCTATGCTCACCAGGTTTTCTAAACTGAATTAGTCCCATTTGCCTGTGTTTAGGCCCTATCCCTCTAAATCTTTTCTACACAGTTGCCTGTCCAAATAGCATTTAAATGTTTTAATTGTACCCACCCTACCACTTCTTCTTTCAGCTATTTCTATATACACACCACCCTCTGTATGAAAAAAGTTGCCCCTCAGGTCCCTTTTAAATCCTTCCCCTCTCACCTTGAACCTATGCCCTCTAGTTCTGGACTCCTCTACCCTGAGGAAAAGGCTATTCACCCTACCTACACCCCTCGTGATTTTGTAAACCTATATACGGTCATCCTCCTCGACATTCCATGGGAAACATTAAGTACTTGTGAGGGCCGAGACAGATAGATTCATAAATAACAAGGGAGTCAATGGTCATCAGGGCCAAATGTGTGAATAGAACACACTATTGATGCTCCTCTAGTCCTGCCTTGCAAAGCTCTTCAGACTTGATAAAGAAAAATAAATTCAAAGCTATTTTACCACACAAAAGGTTCTGAGAATGTGGAATACACTATCTTGGAAGAAAATAGAGGTGAATTGACAGGGATTTTCAAAAAGTAAACATTTACCTGGAAATATGGGATATTGATATGGAATTAAAACAAACTTATATGGTTAGCAAGATAACAAGGTGTACAGCTGGACGAACACAACAGGCCAAGCAGCGTCATAGGAGCAGGAAGGCTGACATTTCAGGCCTAGACCCTTCTTCAATCAGTTAAATGAATTGAATGGCGTATGTAAAATTACATACAATTCTATCACAGCCTATATTCCTCACAGATTGTAAATATATGGAAATTCTAGCCATACATATATTGTGTCTCTGGTTTCAGTTAATGGTCATTTGAGTACATAACAAAAGTTAAAGCATTGGATCTGTCATGTTTTAGCTTGTCGATACAAAGAACCCGATAATCAATAACATTCTGAAATCATTCGAAATATATGTTCTCCCTGTTTGGAACGTTGATGGCTATAAGTACACGTGGACAACTGTAAGTTTTTCAGTTCATTGTTACCTTAAGATTTAATGTGATAACTGCATTTGGAGTAACTCTGAGGAGAGAAAAACACATGAGCATTTTTCTCATAATTGTGTCATCTTAAATCTACATACAGTTCTGATAAGGATGTGGGGAGTGTTTATAAAAACCTACCAGTGAATGGTGTTTGACCAGGTGAGGAGGAGTTCACAGCTCCCCTCTTTTGGAACCCCTTCTCAGTCAGTTGCAATTTTTTTTTAACATGTATCCTTCAGACTTCAATTAAACTTGGTTATCCAGATCAAAAATGAAGGAAAGCCAATTCCGAGGCTTTCTTGAATGAAAAAATGGACCTTTATTACTTGACTAATAAGAAACATGCAGCACAAAGGTAACTGTAGTAATTAGATTAGATTCCTTACAGTGTGGAAACAGGCCCTTCGGCCCAACAAGTCCACACCGCCCCTTGCAGCATCCCACCCAGACCCATCCCCCTATAACCCACCCACCCCTGAACACTATGGGCAATTTAGCATGGCCAATCCACCTAGCCTGCACACCTTTGGACTGTGGGAGGAAACTGGAGCACCCGGAGGAAACCCACGCAGACACAGGGAGAATGTGCAAACTCCACACAGACAGTTACCCGAGGCTGTGAGGCTACAGTGCTAACTACTGAGCCACCGTGCCGCCCCAAATTGTAAGGACTGGGGTTCAATCTCTTTTTCTGGGTCTTTTAAGTCAAAAATAAATTGAAACAAATAAAAATCTGCTCAGTAAGCCACTTAACAAAAGGTCATCAACCTGTGACATTAGTTCTGTTTCTCTCTCTACAGAGGAAACTTGACCTGCATCATTTACAGCATTTTATGGTTTTATTTCAGCCTTCCCAGCATTTTACTTTTGCTATCAAAAACTGCCCAGGATTGGTTTTCCTCTGGAAAATAAATATAGAAGGAATGTAACTGGCAATATCTTTGCGAGGCCTTCGATGTTGTGATTGAATTCCTATGGATTCATTAATAGAGAAGGATACCCTCTTACGTTTAACGACATCCTTCCTGTAGAAGGGTAACCTGAATTGTATGCAGTATTCTAATAGTGGCCTCACTAAGGTCCTGTACGGCCGCAACATGACGTCCCAACTCCTATATTCAATGCGCTGACCAACGAAGGCAAATGCGCCAAATGCCTTCTTCCCCATCCTGTCCAGCTGCGACTCCACTTTCAAGGAACTATGCACCTGCATCTCTAGGTCTTCTTGTTTGGTAACTCTCCCCAGGGCCCTACTATTAACTGTATAAGTCCTGCCCTGGTTTGCTTTACCACAGTGCTGCACCTCACATTTATCTAAATTAAACTCCATCTGCCACTCCTCAGCCCATTGGCCCATCTGATCAAGATCCTGTGTACTCTGAAATAACCTTCTTCATTGTCTACTACATTATCAATTTTGGTATCACCTGGAAACTTACTAACCATGGCATATCGTTTTTTTCCCTGCCTGTATGTGTGTAAGAGGGAATTTATAATTGGATTACAGTTTCAATTAGCAATATTATACGTGGTCAGTTTACCTAAAGCTGCTTGTAACAAATTGTAATTCTGTTGGTAAGTACAGTTTCCTGGTCTGTGCTTTCTGCCAACCTGGGAATGAAAATCAGGTAAATTGGGAAATTTCATACTTGTTTTTAAAACTCTTCCTTTTTGTCATGACTCCGGTCATTTTGAAAATGGTGAGGCTTGATTTCCAGGGCACCTCTCCAGTGAGTCATGACAGTTGGAATCTTCTTCTCTGTAGTATCAGGCATTTTATAAAATCTAATGTCGAAGACAAAGCTTCCCTTGCCAGATAGATGTTTACCAGATCAACATAGGCGTGCTCCATTTCTTTCTGATGCCATCATGGGATGTGGACATCTTTGGCTCAGCATTTATTGTTCACGGGACAGCTCAGAGGCAGGACGTTGCTGTCCATCTGGAGTCACGTGCATGCCAGACCAGAAAAAGACAGCAGATGGGAAGGTGATGTTCTAGTGGTATTATGACTATAGACTATTAATCTAGAGACCCTGGTAATGTTCCGGGAACCCAGGTTTGAATCCTGCCAGGTCAGATGATGGAATTTGATTTCAATAACTATCTGGAATTAGGATTCTAATGATGACTTTGAAAGGATTGTCAACAAAAACCAGCTGGTCTGGCCTGATTGTGATTGCAGACCCACAGCAATGTGGTTGACTCTTAAATGCCCTCTGGGCAATTAGGGATAGGCAATAAATGCTGCCTGGGCAGTGACAACCTCATCCTGTGATTGAATTGAACAAAACACAATTCCTTCCCTTAGGGGACAATTGTGAGCCAGATAGTTTTTTTACAACAATGGCTGCCACTCAGCTAGTTTTTAACTCCAGATCTTTGTTCAAATTTCACCATTAGCCAAGATAGGAACCATGTGAACCCACATCCCCAGAACATTCGCCTTGGTTCTGGATTACCAATCCAGTGACATTACCACCACACCATTGCCTCCACTGAGGTTAAGTTAAAACAAAATCCCCTATCTTGGACTTGTACATTGGTAAAGCCACTTTTGGAATACTGCTACAGTTCTGGTCACCCTGCAATGGAAAGAATATTATTACATTGGAGAAGGTGTGGAAAAGATTTACCAGGATATTGCCAAGATTGGACAGTTTGAGCTACAGGCAGAGACTGGAGAGGCTGGGACTTTTTCACTGGACTGTAGGAGGTTGAGAGTTGACCTTATAGAGGTTTATAAAATTTTGAAATGTATAGATAAGGTGAATAGCAAACATCTTTTCCCTAGGATGGGGAAGGTCAAAACCAGAGGGTATAGTCTTAAGGTGAAAGGAAAAAGATTTATAAGGGACCCAAGGGGCAACGTTTTCACACAGAAGGTGGTGCATGTGTGGAATGAACTGCCAGAGGAAATGGTAAATGCAGGTACAGTTACAACATCTAAATGACATTTGGATGGGTACATGGATAGGAGATGTTTAGAGGGATATGGGCCATATGCTGGCAAATGGGACTAGTTTAGTTTGGGAAACTTGGTCGGTGTGGACGATTTGGACCAAAGGGTCCATTTCCATGCTGTATGACTCTATAACAAAACTAAATGTTGTGAATTGAATATTTCAGGACCGCTTCTGGAGGAAGAACCTGTCCAAACATAATGGGGGTCATTGTGTAGGGACAGATCTAAACCGGAACTGGGATGCAAACTGGTGTGGTGAGATATTTAAATATTTCAAAGCACAAAGCTGAATCCAACATCACTTCTTCTCACTTTTACTTTGAGTAATTTGTTTCCACATTCACAAGAATTAAAGTAACAATGCCATGAAGTCCATGTAGTCTGTTTCAGGTGTCTGTGCATTCTGCTGCTTGAAGTGGTAAGTGGGACCACTATCAGTGTTCCTACGACAAAGTCATAAGGAGGCAATTCTCCATCCAGTCAGGTATGATTAAAACTAGCCTCAACATGCCAAAGCAACAGATTTTATTATTGAAATGCGGTAGAGAAATAACCAGCAATCAATCGAAATACTTGGGAAGTTCTAAATTCACTGTACAGGAGATTGACTTTACTATCGATGAGAATTGGAATGAGCAGCTCTCAATCTCTGGAACAATTGTCACTTCTGATGTAGAGCAACAGGATATAGAGTCATGAATAGTGGTCGCAGAGTGCAAACAGCAATTTTTCTTTCTAAGAAAATACTTGCTGGAGACACAAAAGTGACTCTTTCATATGAAGGAGGGGATGCACCAGTCTTGCACTGGACACAGAAGATGATGCTTAATTGGCAGCTTCGGTGTTATTGATAAATTGATGATTGCACTTTGCAGAACACTGAACTTGGGGTGAAAAAACTTGGGGTCGGAGAAGAGTGAAAATAAAGCCATATTTTTTCCGAAGCTGTTCGGACTGAGCAAGAAATCTCCAGTTCTTATCTTTGCAATCCCTCGAGTGACTTTGCTTGGTTTCAAACAGACATTGCCACTGACTTAGTGCTAATGAATCAGTGATCCAAAAGCTTGCGTTCAAATCTACTGATATATCGATGATCTGGTCCAACGGTTTACTTGATCAGGATTCATTTGTGAACCAAGATGTAAATAAGTGGTTAGTTTGTGCCAGCCTAGTTTGTTGTGCCCATAGTTGTAAAGGACACAACTCTAGGCACTAGAGCAGTACCACCAACGCTGTCTATGCAAGACCATGCGGATCCACTGGGAAGAAAGTTGCATCAACATCTCAACAAGGCCAACATCCCCAGCACTGAGGCACTGCCCACCCTAGATGGGCTGGGCACATCGTCCCCACAACCAACACAAAACTCCCAGCTCTGAAACAAACAGGTGAGTCCCAGGTGGACAGAGGAAGCGCTTCAGTGATATCCTCACGGCCTCACTGGCGAAGTGCAGCATTCCCACAGACGCCTGGGAATCACTGGCCCAAGACTGTATGAGTTAGCGGAGGAGCATCCTGGATGGTGTCTCGAGATTTACCACTGGGGAAAAGCGGAAGCCAGACAAAAACGGTGAAAGGACCGCATTGCCACACCAACGTCCAACCCACCCCTTCCATTGACCACCTTCTGCCCCAAGTGTAACAGAGCCTGCAGTTGCCACATCAGTCAGTACAGCCCCCTACTGACACCCTGAGAGTGAGAGAAAGTCATCCTCATCTGTGAGGGACCGCCAATGAGAGGACTGAATGAAACCCTGAGCCACAAAGACAAGAAATGACAGAAATAAACAGTAAAGAGAATATTGGGAGAGAAGGAGGTATGCAAGAGAGAGAGTGTGTAGTGCTGAGAAAAATAATGACACAAAATATACTACAGGAAGTTATAACAATTAATTACCAGAAGGAGCAACCAAATAGATGCTCAGAAAAAAAATCAGAAAATAAAACGGAACAGAAATAAGTAAAGAGAGAATATAATCAAACTGTTCCTTTGGCTGAACAGTTACTATTGCAGCGTAGATCACAGTTATTTTTTATTCATTCGTGGGATGTGGAAGCCATTGGCTGGGCCCAGCATTTATTATCTGTCCCTAGTTGCCCTTGAGAAGGTGGGGGTGAGCTACCTTCTTGAGCTGCTGCAATCCACCTGCTGTAGGTTTACCCACAATACGATTAGGGAGGGTATTCCAGGATTTTAATCCAGAGACACTGAACGAACGATGATGGATAGTGAGTAGCTTGGAGGGGAACTTGCGGCTTATGTAGCACCCTCTGGGGGAATTGCATGGGAAATTGAATGTTTCTGTGGATAGTTTCTCTTTGCATGGAACCTATCAAGAAAAATTGGAAACTTTGGATGATTCTGATGAAATTAAGTAAAATAATTACATGGGAAACGGTAAAGTATTAGATGCGCAATCTACCTCTTAAGTAACTACTAAACTGACCCAATATTTACACCACACACCGCTATAAACACCTCCTCCAGACACCTCACATGTCCCAGACCTGACCTGATACCTCCGGGACTATATTTGTCCCTGGAGATTTGCCATCCATCCCTTGCCCCAGGAACTGACAACCCTTGACCCCAGGATTCTACACTGCCCCAGTCCACCCCACATCTCAACATATCCAGACCCACAAACCACCCAACCTGCCATGGCCGTATTCTCCCCTCCAACTTGCTGTCGTTGCTGGAGAAACTCAGCAGGTCTGTGGGAGAGGGAAACAGAGTTAATGTTTCAAGCCCAATGGCCCTTCTTCAGAACTGAAAAATCCAAAATATGTTGGCTATGAAGAAGGGTCACTGGCTAGCAAATCCCCTAGAGAAACTCTGGCATATAGCCATTTGTTTTGTGTGTGAAATTCACACCCTCAAAACATTCGGCGACACCTAGTAGAGCTCATTCCCCTGATGTTCAAGAATGCACTGTACCATAAAATGCCCAGCAATCTGCAATACTAACCAAATTAATACATGAAAATCAATCTAATATTTTCATAAAACAATAAACATTTCACACAAGAATTTTCTTATCACACTATATATTAAACAGCAAATGTCTGCAACTGGTGCAGAAATCTCTATACACTGTCCTACATTAATAAGCATTTTTATTGTTAAAAAGAATTTTGTGATTAAACTGTATCCTGTGCTCATTTTGTCTATTCCCATGTACAGGTTCTGGGGCATCAAGTGACCCATGCAGTGAAACATACTGTGGGCGTTACCCAGAGTCTGAGCCAGAGGTGAAAGCTGTAGCTGCCTTCATCAGGAAGAGATCAGATCACATCATGAGCTACATTTCAATACATTCATACTCTCAAATGGTTATGTTTCCATACTCCTACAAATTGTCTAGGTCTAAGGATCATGATGAATTGGTAAGAGATTTACTCAAATATCCGCACGATATTGGATACATGTGGGCACACATGAAACTGCAGTCCAATTGTGTAAAACTGCTTGGGTGAACTAATATTCAGAATCTCTCTGTTCTCTAGAATTATGTCGCATGGAAGGCAGTCACTGCTGTCAGGTCAGTGCATGGCACCAGCTACAGTTATGGAAACTCAGCAAAAACGATCTGTGAGTATGGCTGTGAGATTGTGTGTTGAGGAAATCAGTTTGCAATTATGGCAATCAGGTCATTAAAAATTCTTTGAAACAAAAATTGGATTCCCACGCAAAATGATACAGCACAGAGAGAAGCTGTTTGGCCCATCGGGCCTGCGATGGCTCTTTGGGGCAGTTACCCAATTAGTCTCACTCCTCTTGCCCATTACCCACAAACGTTATAGCCACTACAGGTTCCAATATCTCTTCTGGATACTCGCACCACTCTTTCAAGTATCCTCGAGTGACAATTTACTGTGTAAAGACTTTTCCTCAGGTCACCTCTGGGATCTTTTCCCAGTTGCCTTAAACACATTGGGGTAGAAATTCATCTCAAATGGGTGGCACAAAACAGGCACTATTAGAACA
This sequence comes from Stegostoma tigrinum, assembly GCF_030684315.1. Lineage (NCBI taxonomy): Eukaryota > Metazoa > Chordata > Chondrichthyes > Orectolobiformes > Stegostomatidae > Stegostoma > Stegostoma tigrinum. The sequence continues at coordinate 74,030,937 of NC_081365.1, forward strand.
GCCATCTGTTATATGTAGCTCCTGCTGTTCAGAGAAAATCAGGTGCTGTGCAGAAAATGCTGACCAAGGAAGAAAACATGCACCTTTTGCATAAAACAAAGAACTGGGGATCTGGTATTCACCTTTACCCAGTTTAGAGTTTTGGCATTGCTTTTCGAAGCGACAGTAATTGTGTGCAAGAAAACACAGTGAGGAAACTGTTTAAAATCTCCAACAGAATGAGCCCTTCCAGAGTAAATCTCTTACTTGAAACTGAACATTTCCTTAATGTCTGAACTCTATCATTGTTTTATCGCAGAGGGAACAGAAAATCAGATCATAATTATCCATCATTTAAATGACAAAAGACAGAAAAACTTCACATTTATAACGATTAATTCTGTTAATAACCTTAGAAAACCGAAGTTTGCAAGCATTTCATCGATTGCTATCCATTGAAAAAAATAAATTGTGACTATTTATTATTTGAAGTGGGTGTACTGTATTTTTGCTTTCAAGAGAGAAACCTTAAATTCAAGTGCAAGTCCAACAGAAACTGGCAAGTTTTCTAATGGAAGAATAAATCTGCCCAATTGCAACTTTTCCATCATAAATCGTGCGAAGTAGCTAGAGACACAGGGAGTGCTGATGTCAATCCAGTCTTGTTGGAGAATCTTTGCTCTTCCTGCTCCCAGTGTTAGATCCAGACACCATCATCCCCCAGCCTAAGGATCTATCCTTGGCCCCTCCTCTTATTTCTCATTTACATCCTGCCCCTGGGAAACATTACATCATGTTACAGGTATACACTGACAACCTCCACGTTGACCTCACCCCAAACTCTTCATTGTCTGATTTCTCAAACTGCCAGTTGCAATATTTCCTTTCTGGTTGAGCAGGAATTTCCTCCAGCGATATATGACTGAGGCTGAAGACATTGTCTCTAATCAGTGCCACAAACTCCCTTCCCTAACCCATCAAATCTTCTCTCCAAACCCCCACCTCAGCAATTTCCTGAGGCATCCATGCCTTCACTCCTTCTATGTTTGACTACTCCAACATGTTCTTGGCTACATAAAGTATTGACTGTATCCCAACTCCCACTCCAGAGTCAGCGGTGATATATATAGTTAGTTAGAGTCAGTAGTGTTGTGTGTAGTTAGTTACACAGTCAGAAGTGATGTGTGCAGTTAGTTACAGAGTCAGTATTGATACGTTTGTAGTTAGAGTCAGTGGTGATCTGTAACTAGTTACAGAGTTGGTGTTGATATATGTGGCTAGTTACAGAGTCAAGTCTTGATATGTGTAATTAGTTACAGAATCAGGGTGATCTGTGTAGTTAGATGCAGAGTCAGTGTTAATGTTTTTAGTTAGTTACTTGGTGATCTGTGTAGTTAGCTGTCTGGTGCATGATTGTATCACAATCATCAGTGATTGACGTAGCTATATGTGTTTTGCCCTTTGACTTAACCTATCAATATCTCTTTGATACTATGCTTCCATCTGCACTAATTTCTATACTACCAATCATCATGACATCGACAAACTTGGATGTATGGCTCTTTATTTTATTATCTATAAATACAGTAAGGATCATTATGGGATACCACTAGTCACCTTCTTCCAATTTGAATACATATACATGTTTTCTACTGACTAAATAATCTCCTAAATCAATACTTTGCCGTCAATTCCATGTGCCTCTTGTTAACATTTTCTGAAGGGTCTCAACCCGAAATGTCAGCCTTCCTGCTCCTCTGATGCTGCTCGGCCTGCTGTGTTCGTCCAGCTCTGCACCTAATTATCTCTGCCTCTAGTTAATGTTGTTTACACGTAGCTTTGAATGCCTCCAGACATCAATATAATCTACATCCTTCGGCATTCCCATCTGCTAATTTAGCGCTGTCCTCAAAAAATTCAATTCCATTTGTTAGTCATGACTACTCATCACAAACCCCTGCTGGCTGGCACGAAATTCAGTGACAGAGGGAGTCATAGAAAGTCAAGTATTGACGTCATGTTCATACACTTGCGCTGCAACTAGAAAACACTGCACGGGCAAGGAGGAGCTAGAGTATAAACCAACCCTCCCATCTGTCAAATAACAGAAAAGGTCAATCATAAAGCCTTCATTGGTGCTGTCGCTAAGCTTGGTCCATTCGACCCAGGCATGGAGTTGAAGTTGGGATTTGTACAGCTAAACAGCTCACTGGATTAATGTATTGACTTGTCACATGTTCCTCTCTTTTGGGATAGTGTCTAAATAACGATGGCTAGCAAATCAAAATAGATTCCTAAATCCCCCTCTCATTATTGTTGCAGATTTATCCAGTGGATGTTCAGATGACTGGGCTTATGATTTGGGCATTAAATATTCCTTTACCTTTGAACTTCGCGACACTGGGACATATGGCTTTTTACTTCCACCTTCCTTCATAAAACCAACTTGTGAAGAAGCTACGGCTGCTGTGAGCGAAATTCTACACCATATTGTCCAAAGGATTTGAACGAATTCACCTCTACTCAACAGTATCAATAGAAATGTTTAGTTACAACTACAATGATGTTCTATGTATACTACAAGCTGCCCATTTGCGTGGGATAGCTTATAAGCTACACCCTATAATTCTAAGGTATTGACTTCATAAATTGAATTATCCAATTATTTGGACAGGTAGAAGTGTGGAATTTAATACCTACAATTTGAATAAAGTAATTTTCAATTAGAAGTCTATTGTATCTCATTTGGAACAATTTTGAAATCTAGAACTGACTTATACATATGAAGATATGCATTCATTTGAAAAGTAAGAGAGATTATGCCAAATCAAAGAGGACAAATCTAAAATTAACATCTAGAGTATATTATATTAAAAGATTATAAAGTTGCCGTGGTATTTCCAGATTATAGGGCTGTTCTCTCATTAGAGACGTTGTTGAGGCCTCTTTTCGAGCACTCTGTCCAGTTCTGGTCGCCCTGTATTAGGAAAGATATTATTAAGCTGGAGAGGCTTTAGAAGAGATTTATCAGGATGTTGCCAGGAATGGAGGGTTTGAGTTATAGGGAAAGACTGGGACTTTCTTTACTGGAACATTGGATGTTGAGGGGTGACCTTACAGAGGTTTATAAAATCATGAGGGGTATAGATAAGATGAATGGCAGGTGTCTTTTCCCTAGGGTGGAGGATTACAAGACAAAGGGGCATATTTTTAAGGTGAGAGGTGAAAGATTTAAAAAGGACATGAGAGGCAACTTTTTTTTTAAACACAGAGAGAGGTTCATGTGTGGGCCAAATGCAGGCAGTGGGACTAGTTTTTTTGGGTATGGACTGGTTAGATGGAAGGGGTGGCACGTTGGCTCAGTGGTTAGCACTGCAGCCTCACAGCGCCAGGGACCCAGGTTCAATTCCAGCCTCGGGTGACTGTCTGTGTGGAGTTTGCACATTCTCCCCATGTCTGCGTGGGTTTCCTCGAAGTGCTCCAGTTTCCTCCTGCAGTCCAAAGATGTGCAGGCTAGGTGGATTGGCCATGCTAAATTGCCCGTAGTGTTCAGGGGTGTGTGTGGGTTATAGAGGGATGGGTCTGGGTGGGATGCGTCAAGGGGCGGTGCGGACTTGTTGAGCAGAAGGGCCTGTTCCTACACTGTAGGGAATCTTAAAAAAAAGGGTCTGTTTCCATGTTAGAGAGAGATGACTGGTGGTGGTTTAACCTGAGAGCCACCGCATTTCAGGTGAGGGGAAAGGTTGAGAGGGAGAGTCCTTCATTGTAACCTCAGCTGCTGCAGGAATTGAACCCATACTGTTAGCATCACAAAACCAGTCTCCCAGCCAGTGGAGCTAACCAACCCACATTCTATTATACAATAGACTAATCATAGAGATATGAAGTGATTTCATGATAATATTGGATGTGGTCTAACTGAAACTTCAACCAGCAGTAGCCATTTGATTTAACAGGCAACACCCTGGTCCAGGAAGACGTTGGAAAGACAGCTATTGGACCCCTGTCCCGTTCCTCAGAAGCAACTACTTGAAAGGAAAACTCATATTTAGAGATAAGGTTAAGGCAGCTTTCTATGAGGGAAGTCAACCAGGCTCAAAGCAAGCTACAACTTGATGGGCCTGACCAAAAGAAAGTAATGCAGAAAGATGCAACTACATATTTTCTATTATTTTCTTCAATATCAAAGGAATAACTAAAGTTAGGTTGATGTAAGATGTGGTTTGAAATAAATTTTACTCTATGTCCACTTACTGACTGAAAGACAAGGTCTGGCCTTGATTCATTGAAGTGTTAACAATCTACAGTCTCTGTTGATTGGAAAATGTGTTCTAAACTGTGCAAGGATCAAGACATTCAACGGATGTAGGAAGAGGGGATCACAGATGTGTCCCCAAGTTACACCATTGTTCTTACTCGACAACAAAAGTAAATTCTTAACCATGAGAGACATGGACTCATTTCTGGGAGAAGCTGGTAACCTGAAACAATGTTTAAGATGGTCCTGGAATTCATGGCAGTCTCTCACTACAAAAATGTTTTGGGAGCACTTTTTCTCTGAAAGGGTCTTTTAAAAAGTCTTCAACAGGAAAAACTGTCCCATTGCCATGAACATCAATCCCTTATTGGACTGTTGAAGGCATCGGTTTTTTGGATGAGACGTTGAACTATGAGCCCCATCTGCCAGTTCAACCGCATACAACAGATGCGAAGGCCTAATATTGGAGAACAGCAGGGGAGCTAACTGTGCGGCCCTGGTCAATGATTAATTTTTAATCAAAAACCCAGTAACAGATTATCTGATTATCACATTGCTGTTTGCGAGGAGTTCGCTATATATGAATTGGCTGTAATGTTTTCCGCATTATAGAAGTGGCTATGCTTCAAACAGTATTTCATTAGCTGTACAGCATTTTGAGATGTCCAATGGTCATGACAAGTGCTATAAAAACAAAAGCTTTTTTTGAAACTCTGTCCTGCATAAGCACAGTTTTTCTTTTCAAATTTGGCATGCATGGTATAATTTAGGCATTCAGTGAACTGCAAGGGAGATTGAGATCACTGAGATAACATTGGAAACAGAAGAAAATCCAATTCCAACTCACATGGCATGTACATAAATACACAAAGCAGGGTAAGTCAGCGTGGTGAATTGCAGATGCAAGTAGCCACATGGGAATATGATGTGGACAGAATCGTTCACAAAGAGGCAGGACTGCACATCAAAGTTTCCTGGGTACAGAATGTTTAACAAAGGAGTGAAGAGAGTTGGGAGTGTTGATTTATGAGGATATTACAGCATTGAAGGAGCAGGATCTATTTGGTTCATATTTAGAAACAGTCACTTTCACTACTGGTGTTTTCTATATGCCATCAGCCAATGTATTAGATATACAGGAACAAAACTTGCAAAGAGATGATAAAAAGTGCCAGAATTAAGAGAGTAATGATAACAGTGGAGTTCAATTACTCTAAGATAAAACAGTGAATGTGTAAAGGCAAAGAAAGAGGAGAATTTCTGAGGTATGTTTCGGAGAACTTCCAGCTCCGTGAGTAAGGAAGTCCTGTTGGATTTGGTCCAGGGCAATGAGGTGAGCGAAGTGGATCAAATGTCAGGAGGAAAACATTTTGTAAACAGTGGCATAATATTAAGATTAGCAATAGAAAAGGACAAAGAACAATCTAGAATTTTTTTTAAAAATCAATTGATTCAATTGGGAGAGATAGTAGGAACTGTAGATGCTGGATTCAATTGGGAACTGTCCTCAATAAATTGGAATCAAAAGTTGGCGTGCTAAACTATTTAAGGCGGTGTATCAAAAGCGAGAGCTCCCTGGATGACAAATGAGAAGATAAAGAAAGGTTCAAATGAAATAATTGTCAAGTTGACAATGTAGCTGAGAACAAGGCTTAACATACACAGTTCAGCGTAAGTGAAAAGTCTGAGAAAAAACCGGCAGGTAACATCAAGGGGATCCAGAAGTATTCTATAACCAGCTAACGTGTGTCATTGGGCTAGAATCTATTATTTAGAAGGTTATTACATGCACTTAGAAAATCATAAAACAATCAGGCAGAGTCACCATGGTTTTGTAAAACTGGAGGAACACAGCAGGTCAGGCAGCATCAAAGGAGCAGGAAAGTTGGCCTTTCGGATCAGGACCCTTCTTCAGAAATGGGGAGGGGAAGGCAGCTCAGAGAGAGGAGGGGTAGGGCTGGGGAAGGTAGACGGGATGGTGATAGGGGAGTGCAGCTAGGCAGTGGTGGGGATTGGTCAGTGAGGTGTGAGGGGCGCATAGGTGGGAGAAATGATGGACAGGTTGTGTCAGGTCAAGGAGGTGGGGATGAGAGGGAGGGTTGGTTATGGGATGAGGCCAGGGGTGGAGAGATTTTCAAACTGGTGAATTCCACGTTTAGGCCATTGGGCTGTAGGCTCCCAATGCAGAACATGAAGTGCTGCTCCTCCAGTTTGCGGGTGGTGTCATTGTGACATCAACTGTCCTGTTCCTCTGATGCTGCCTGGCCTGCTGTGTTCCTCCAGCTGCACACCGGGTTATCTCTAATTCCAGCATCTGCAGTTCTTGCTATCTCTGAATGGTTTTGTAAAAAATATGTTTGATTAATTTACTACATTTTTTTGAGGAAGTAACAAGCAATGGGGATAATGAGCAGCCCATAGTAGTGGCAAAATCATGGAATCCCCAGAGTGTGGAAACAGGCCATTTGGCCCATCAAGTCCACACTGACCCAAAGAGCATCTCACCCCCTCAACCCTGCACTTCCCATGGTGAACCCACCTAACCTACACATCCTTAGACATTATGGGCAATTTAGCATGGCCAATCCACCCAACCTGCACATCATTGGACTGTGGGAGGAAACTGGAGCATCCAATGGAAATGCAGGGATAGGGTAGGGTGGGGCAAATCCAGGTGGATCGGTCTCTGGAGGGTTGGTGTGGACTTGTTGGGCCAAATGGCCTGATTCCACACTGTAGAGAATCTATGGAGTCATGCCATCATCACTGAGACCACCTTTCTATGCCTGACTTTAATTGACAGCCATGGCGGGATTTGAAGCCCTGCTCCCATGGCATTAGCCAGGGTCTCTGGATTACTAGTCCAGTGACTATCCCACTGCTTTCCCAAAAACATCTCCGGGTTTTACAACTGTGAAATCCACACAGATTAGTGGTCCAATAGATATGGCACATTCTCTCACCACCTGGAAACACTACAAATGCCTGGATCCATGAAGTTAAAAGGAAATTTGCAAAAGCCAAGGAATATGCAACTATATGTTCAGATATGCTGTTGAGGTTTGACCAAGTAAAATGGTGACATAACAAAAATCCACTGGAAAACTACACACAGCTCTCCCAGTTAAAAGCAATCCAGCCACCAAGGTATTGCTCACAGGGTTATCCAGAGCTGAGCTGCAAAATTTCCCATTGCTCCCTCCAGCAACACACAGTGTTCTGCGCCCAAAAGGTGAAAATTCCACTGGGAATATTGGCACGTTGGTCACTCATCCGCCTTGGAATACAGCAGATTTGGACTAGGACAAAACATCAGGTTATGCAGGCTGCCACAGAGAGCTACAGATTTCATCAGTGGGTATTAATTTGAAGTGAAGCTGATTGGAGAGACCATGCTTCTCCTCCTAACCACTGTCTAACAGTATAATCTTCAGGGTACATTCAGTTCTAACGGCGCTACATTTGGAGAGGAGTTCAGAAGTTATGGGATGTTGGAAAAGACAGGGAGTATGGCAGACAAACAAGAACAGAGATCAACTCTAATTAATAAGTGCAGTAGTTAGATGTACTGCTGATGAGGCAGTTGAACTGCAGAGAATTCAGTACAAGGGGGTGCAGCGAGGAGGCAAGAGCTGTTAGAACATGATCAGTCAGACATTCTAGAAATTTGTAGGCAGCTTAGTGTTTGGAGTCAGGATGTGCCCTGGAGATAGAGACAGCTAAAGAAGTGGGAAGGCTACCAGTTTTGTGTTAGAGCTAGCCCAAGGTGGACAGAGGAATCGCTTCAGTGATACCCTCATGGCCCCACTGGCAACGTGTGGCATTCCCACACACACCTGGGAATCACTGGCCCAAGACCGTCCAAAGTGGATCCGGAAAGGCAACAAAACACCTTGAGACTTGCTGTCGGGAAAATGCAGAAGCCAGGTGAAAAGAGCGAAAGGAGCGTACTGCCCACACCACCCACCACTTCCCATGACCACTTCTTCCCCAAGCGTAACTGCATCAGTCTATACAGACAACTACAAACTCACCCTGAGAGTGGAAGAGACTCATCTTCGTTTGCAATGGACCACCAACACATGAACGCTAGGGAAAGCTGGGGGTGGGGGGGATGCTCAGAAGGAGGCTGCTAGCATTAATACTTCCATGCAGTTGAGAGAATTGGAGTTGAAAAGCTCAAAAACAGTCTTTGCTTGGTGCAACTGAGCAAGATTGAAGCTTGGATAAAAACCCAAGGATGGGATTGTCCTGCTAAGGCTGGCTGCTGGTGGAGAGCTGGGATTAGAACAGTGTTGCTGCAAAATCCATGGGGTCCATAATCGATTGCATTTGCTGTTTCATTTGCACTGTGTAGCATTCAATCACAGTCTAGTGGAATTAACATTGGCAAATACGGGTGAATATTTGCAAAGTGTGCGTGTATTGTAGATTGGATTGCTACTTCAATGTCGTAAAGTTTTGCTGAACACATGGAATCTCGTGGTTTTGCTCTGTTAGTACATCCTCTGGAGCTCATATTTTGTTTAGTTTAAAAATAAAATTTACTGATCCCTGGCCAAATTGTTAACATCAGTTTGGAAGTCTGGTCCAGGACCATAATTGATTGTTAGATAATTGCCAGTTATGGATTAGAGGTCTCACTATGCAGATAGCAAATGTCAGGAATTCCCCCTGAGACATATGGCCCATTGCCACTATCCTGCTCACTGCTGAACTGTTGTACTTCACAGAGGGATGGCCTCAACTGATGGAGGGCAGCAACTCTATCAATACATACAGTGGAATCCTGGATATATTAATGCAGGTTCTCATACTTGGGTAATACCTTCTAGCAATCATTGTTCTAAGTCTGTCTGCCCATTGTATATACATACTTGCTCGTCATATACAAAACAATACGGCACAGGAACAGGCCCTTCGGCGCACCAAGCCTCCGTAGATTCCTAATCCTTATTTAGACCCATTACCTATTGCCCAGTTTCTATCCCCCTGCTCACCTCCTGTTCAAGTGTCCATCAAGGTATGCCTTAAACGTTGCTAATGTGCCTGCTTCCACACCGCCACTGGCAGTGTGTTCCTGGTACCCACCACCCTTCATGTGAAAGCCTTTCCCCGTACTTCTCCCCCAAACGTTTCCCCTCTCACCTTGAACCTGTGCCCTCTTGTAGTTGACCTCTCCACCCTGGGAAAAAAGCCTCTGACCATCCACTCTTCCTATACCTCGCTATTTTAGAGACCTCTAGCAGGGTTGCCCCCTCAGCCTCTGTCTTCATTGGAAAAACAATCAGAGTTTACCCAGTCTTTCGTCATACCCCCCAGACCAGACAACATCCAGGTAATCCCTCTCTGCACTCTCTCCAAAGCAACTGTATCCTTCTGGTCATGTGGTGACCAGGACTGCATGCAATATTAATACAGTTCATATGTTAGCAGGGCCTTCTACTCACAACGCAACAGCAAGTGCCTGGTACCCAATATGCACGCCCAAAACCTTCTTGTTATCATGTTCTTAATTCAGATTCTTCGGGTGGTCTTTTCCTCCTGCAGGCTCCCAAGCACCAATTTGGTGATGGCTGGGATATTCCTTCTATCCCTCCCAACAATTAGGGTGTCACAGTGGCTCAGTGGTTAGCACTGCTACCTCTCAGTACCCAGGACCCAGGTTCGATTCCAGTACAGTCTCCTTGTGTCTGTGTGGGTTTCTTCCAGGTGCTCCAGTTTCCTCCCCTGGTCCACAGATGTGTAGGTTAGGTGAACTGACCGTGGAAAATGCAGGGATACGGTAGTTGGGATGGGTCTGGGTGGGATCATTTACGGAGGGACACTGTGGGCTCGATGGGCTAAATGGCCTGCTCCCAAACTATATGGGTGCTAAGAGTTGTTTCTCTTCTTTGCTACAATTCTTATACATGCATCTCAACTGCTCACCGGTTGAAGGAAGCACGAGTAGGGTCGCAGGAGTTCTGTTCCACCAAAAACTGTTAGACACATAGCCTGTACAGCAGCAGCTTAATTGGCTTTGGAGGATTACCTGATAAAAAATAAAATTGGACACCATTCATCCCTTTTGAATGTGTCCAGGATACTGTGAGCATCCACTAGAACAGTTTCCAAGCTGAATTGGTTATTGGGATGGGTGAATTGTTGTACCTTAATGATCTCACTTGTGCATGAACTTGTATTTCCACTTATTCCTGCCAGTTAGTCTATTGGTCAACGTTACACAAAGTTAACTTGATTCTCTGTCAGATTCAGCACCACTGACTCATGAAAAAGAATATTGTAGCTCCTATAGTTTCCTAATGTTCATTTACATAGATCGTAAAATATCTTGGTGAGACTAGGCATGTACTCTTTTAGCTTCCTTGTGAGAGGTACAGAGCATTAAGTCAACATTAGGTTTCCTTCATGTACGTGACACTCAAACTTGGACAATAGTGTAACCATAAGAGTTCGTGAAAGGTGCGCAGTGCCATGTGTAGTGCAGTATATTCTGGCTGCATGAAACTGCATGGGATCTGAAAAGGTTCTGATTAGAATGGTTTTCAATACCAAAACGCCATCATCCTTTCTGTAGATTTCTCTGGGAGAAATGCAGCTTTTTCCTCCATAGACGTCCAAAGCTTCCACAAGGGCCCAGCAACAATTTTTTAAAAATGTAGTTACATATAATTAGAAAGATTCCTTTCCCTTAGAAAGAAAGTTTCTGCCTCACAACAATTCTGCCGCTCTATTATTTTCCAATTCCAACCTGAAACTTTTAGGAATACTTTGCCCATTAATGACTCTTAATTCATGAGTCTGGACTTCACTAATTGTGAAGCTAATTGTGTCATCAGCTAATTTCAAAAATGGTTCCTTGAAACCTCTCCATTTCTCCTTTCAAACTTCTTAGCGTCCATTAGGTCACAAGACACTAAAATGGAGACGCCACACTTCTCAGAGTATTCCTCTTGTTATATTGGAAAAAGGATTAAATTAATTCAACACATGAATTTTCACTTCTCGGAAATATGCTTCACAATTATAGACTCAAAGAGATGTAAAGCACAAAATCAGACTCTTCTGTAACTTGTCCATGCCGACCAGATATCCTAACTAAATTTAGTCCCATTTGCCACATCCCTCTAAACCCTTCCTATTCATGTACCTATCCAGATGCCTTTTAAATGCTGTAATTGTATCAGTCTCCACCACTTCCTTTGGCAGCTTGATATGTACATTCACCACCCTCTGCATGAAAATGTTGCCCCTCAGGTCTCTTAAATCTTTCCCCTCTCACTTTAAACCTCTAGCTTTTGACTCCCCCCACCCTGGGGAAAATACCTTGTCTATTTACTCTATATATGCCCCTCATGATTTTATAACCCTCTACAAGGTCACCCCCTGAGCCTCCAATGCCCCAGGGAAAATAGTCCCAGCCCATTCACCCTCTCCACATAGCTCAAATCCTCAAACCCCGGCAATATCATTGTTATAGTCTTTTCTGATCTCTTTCACGTTTCACAAAATCCTGCCTATTGCAGGGAGGCCATCTCCAATACCTCCCTCTCCTTCCTGGACAATCTGATACCCCTGCTCTCCTTCCTAGACCCCTCTCTGTCTCTATCTCTGGTGACTGCCTCGGAAATGACATCTATTTCATACCCACCAACTCCCGCAGCTGCCTGGGCTCCACCTCCTTTTACCAACCTTCCTGCAAGTATGCCATCCCCACTCCCAACTCCTCCGCCTCTGCTCCCAAGATGGGGGCGTTCCACTCCCAGATGTCCTCTTATTTCTCAAGGACCATAACCTTCCCCCTCTGGTGTTCAAAAATGCCCTCAAACACGTTTCTTGCATTTCCCTCACTTCTGTCCTCACATCTCTTACCCCCCAACAAAAATAAAGTCCTCACATATCACCCCACTAATGTTTCATTCTCCATCACTTTGCCACCTACAATCCAACCCCACAAGCAAAGAGATATTTGTCTCCCCCCTGCCATCATCTGCCTTTCATAGGATCTGCTCTCCATGACTCCCTCGTCCACTCCACACTCCCCACTATTCCCACCATCCCCAGCACCTTTCCCTACAACTGCAGGAAGTGCTACACCTGCCCCTACACCTCCCCCGCTCACCTTCATTCAAGGAACAAAACAAACCTTCTGCATTAGACAGGCAAACCTGCATATCCAGAGACAGAAGCAACTACTAATGCTGGAGTCTGAGTTAACAAGGTTTGGAGCTGGAGGAACACAGCAGGCCAGGCAGCATGAGAGGAATAGGAAAGCTGGTGTTTCAGGTCTTGTCAACTTGGTGTACTGCATCTTCTGCTCCCAATGTGGTCTCCCTCTACATTGGTGAGACCAAACAGAGACTTGGAGATCATTTTGTAGAGTAATTTGCGCTCTGTACGTGACAAACGACAACATCTTCTGGTCTCGAACCATTTTAACTCCCGTTCCCATTCCCACACCCACTCCGAGTGACGTGTTCATCCTGGGCCTCCCCCAGTGTCACAATGACACCACCCGCAAACTGGAGAAGCAGCATCTCATCTTCCGCCTTCGGAGCCTACAGCCCCAATGGCCTAAACATGGAATTCACTAGTTTTTAAAATCTCCCACTCCCAGCCTCATCCTATGTCCAACCCACCCTCTCATCCCCGCCTCCTTGACCTGACACAATCTGTCCGTCTTTTCTGCCACCTATCCCCGCCCCTCCCAATGCACTGACCAATCCCCACCACTGCCAAACTGCACTCACCTATCACCATCTCACCTAACTTCTCCAGCCCCACCCCTCCTCTATTTATTTCTGAGCTCCCCCACCTCCCTGTTTATGAAGGCAGGTCCTGATCTGAAACATCAACTTTCCTAACCCTCCGATGCTGCCTGGCCTGCTGCACTTCTCCAACTCCGTGCTGTGTTATCTCATCCGATAGCAGGGAGAGCAGAATGGCACACTGTATTCAATTAGCTTGAAAATGAAGCAATTGCGGCTAAGAAGGCAATCCACATAAAACACTAACATGCCATAACTCTAAATCTACTGATGCACTCCCAGGGAAGGCTAAAGATGAATTTAGAGTTAACGTAGCATTGGTATTAAGACTACTTAAATAATTTAAGCAGAAATAAATGAGGTGCTTCAGTCACACTAATGAATAGGTTTGCTGAATGAAAAATATTGTACTTTATATCCTCCAGTATGTGTACAAGCCAATGTCAGTGCCTTTGGAAATTTTAGCTTCAATAAGTGGTCAGAACAGGAACAGAAAAACAATTTATTGACATTTTTAAAAAAGTGGATGCGATTGAAAATTTGTATAGTAAGTGAAAAGGACACTTACTTCAGTGGCCTGAGTTTTTATTTTGTAAGAAGTCTAAAGTGGTGATACTCTCCATAAGGGATGCTGCTCCCGGCGGACCATCTCCCCCTCTCTCTCTCTCTGCCGGGCTACTTGTCGCCCGCGGATGACGTCGCGGTGTCGCCCGGGTGACGGCGGCAGCGGCGAGGCCTCGGCTGTCGGGAGCGGGACGTGTTCCCCTTCTCCCCGGCCTTCTCCCGCAACATCTCCAACCGCCGCAGGTGAGTGCGGTCAGCGGGGCAGAGAGAGAGAGAGAGAGAGACACAGGCAGGCCCGGGGTGGGTGGGGGGAGACAGCCTCACGGACAGGCCCAGGCGGCAGGGAGGCCGCTCGCGCCTCGGCTTGTCGGCTTGTGGGCCCGGGCTCTGCTCCCCCCGCCATTGGAGGGGGGGTACACAATAGGGAAGAGTGGAACAAACTGGTACAAGGGGGCTCAGATGAGCATTATATTTCCTTAGCCTTAAGA